>NW_027555847.1:226292038-226767038 GCF_003287225.1 Phascolarctos cinereus | reverse complement strand
TTCAGTGTCTGTGGCTATAGCACCTGTAATTGTCAGGCTGTGTCTACACAGAGGTTGCTTCCCATGGTGATGGCTGAGGGCATTGGGCTGGAAAAATTGCTTGGGTTCTTGGGCTCAGGGTTCTGCACTATCCCCATTAGGGTCTGAGGAGAAATGGTGGCCGTAGGAGTGATGATAGCTTCACTTGCCAGGCACATGCTGCCTCCTGTCTCTCTTTCTGAGGGTGCATTGCTGCTTCAGCGAGGCTGGCTTGCCTGCCCTGTGGGTATCACTTGGCTGGCAGGAACTGCCTTCCTGGATGGTGGCTGTAAGGGCTGGGCTGGAAACAGGATTAGTGGGTGCTGTAACTTCCAGGTCAGCAGTTGTTACTGGTGGCAATACTCATTTTCTCCAATAATTTCTCCTTTCAGTGATGGCTTTGGGGCTTGGGATGGAAGCAGGTGTGCTATTCCCAAGGTTCTTGAATTCGGGGTCCTGGGAGGACATGGAGGTCATGGGGGGCTCAGCAATTCTAGAGTTATGTTGTGCTGGCCAAATGTATTTCCCAAATGTGTGTCTTAACCTATCATAGTTTATGCCCATTCTTTTTTTTTAATATAAATTTATTTATTTTTAGTTTTCAACATTCACTTCCACAAGTTTTTGAGTTCCAAATTTTCACCCCATCTCGCCCCTCCCCCACCCCAAGATGGCATGCACTCTGAATATCCCTTCCCCTAATCTGTCCTCTCTTCTCTCTCTCTCCCCTTCTCTTATCCCCTTCCCCTTCTATTTTCCTGTAGGGCAGGATAGACTTCTGTACCCCATTTCCTATATTTCTTATTTCCCAGTAGCATGTGAAAACATTTTTTTAAACATATGTTTTTAAAACTTTAGGTTTCAAATTTTCTCTCTTCCTCCCTCCCCACCCATCCTCATTGAAAAGGCAAGCAGCTCAATATAGGTTGTACATGTGCAGTTATGCAAAACACGTCCATAGTAGACATGTTGTGAAAAACTAACTCTATTTCCCTTAATCCTATCCTGCCCTCCCATTTATTCTATTCTTTTTTTTTGACCCTGTCCCTCCTCAGAAGTATTTACTTCTGATTACCCCCTTTCCCAATCTGCCCTCCTCTCTATCATCCCCCTGCTCTCTTGTCCCCTTCTCCCCCTATTTTCCTGTAGGGTAAGACAGATTTCCATAACCAATTGAATGTGTATGTTATTCCCTCCTTAAGACAAATCCTATGAGAATAAGATTCACCTTCCCCTGTTTCCCCTCCACTGTAAGAGCCTTTTCTTTTCTGTTGTTTTTTTTTTGTGAGATAATTTACCCCATTCTACCTCTCCCTTTCTTCTTCTCCAAATATAATTCTCTCTGATCCCTTAATTTTATTCTCCAGATATGACCCCTTAATCTTCAGCTCACCCTGTGCCATCTATCTATCTACATATACATACATATAATTTTTTTCTTCCAACTACCCTGATACTGACAAAGGTCTCATGAGTTATAAATATCATCTTTCCGTGCAGGAATGTAAACAGTTCAATCTTAATAAGTCTCTTATGATTTCTCTTTCCTGTTTACCTCTTCTGTTCCACTTGAGTCCTGTATTTGAAAGTCAAATTTTCTATTCAGCTCTGGTCTTTTCATCAAGAATTATGCCCATTCTTTTCAGGGACGCTATTTATTTGTGGGATAGTATACCCCAGGTTTGTTAGGGGAATATATTATAGTTATTCTTAATTTGGCATTTAGTAAATGTCTTTGCTTCCAGCTAATTGTAGTCTCCTGGCTTAATGGGAAACACATAATTGGAGGCTTGTGACTTATATTTATGGGAGTCCAGCCCCACAGAGTACCCTAGAATCCATGGGGTCATAGCAATCCTTCAAGGGGCCAATGATACGCATATATAGTTATCCTCTCCACATTGCAATTTTCCTCACTGAGGTTTTGATATATCGAGGGCTGGCATAAAAAATTAAATGGGAATTTTTTGGGAGTTTTGCAGAAGCTGCAAATGACATAAGAAGACCAACAGATAAGAGAGTTTATGACCAAATACTTAAGACAAATTTTACAATAAGGTAGCGTGAGCACCCCATAAAAGAAAAAAGAAAAAAATTCAGACCTCTCTGATACGAAGGGAAGGCCTAAAAGTGTTACAAGGATTTTCCAGATAGCTGGGGTTCTGGGCTCCTAATGCCAGCCCCCCACCTCCACCTGGTGATGTGGGAGGGATAATTGTAATGAACAATGGACTTTCATTTGTTCTAATTGGCCCTAGAGGTCAAAACTAAGAGCAGAAATTTAAAGAGAAGCTTTAAGAAGGCAGATTTTGGCTAATAGAAAAATCTCCATCAAAGTCTTAATACCATCATAGAATGGAAGTGACCTTGAGTTCTAGGGGTCTAGAAAAGTAAAGCACCAGTCTTGTAGGCTTTCAGAAAACAGACTATATTTATTGTCTGAGGACCTACTCTGGCTAAGTAGTGAGAGGCTCATTACCAACAAACTGGCTGACTACAAGGTGAGGAATTCTTTGGTCACAACAATCAATGAAACAAACAAACAAAAACAAATCTAGAAGAATAAAAAAATTGCCTTGGACTTAAAAATTCTTAACTTTCTTTTGTGTTATGGACTTCTTTGACAGTTTGGCAAAGCCTATGGACTCTTCAGAATAATGTTTGTTGGCAGGGAGCTGCTTAGGATCTTTGAAAGTGCTGGTCAGTTCTCTAATCACAGTCCAGGTCATTCTTTTATGTGTCTTCAAATTCTGGGCCCAGTTCAGTGTCCATCATTGAATGTCCATATCATTGTCCATTTGAGCTGCTTATCAAAGTCTGAGCAAGAGATATTCTCATTTTTTTGTGTGGCTTATTAGGTCAATCTCCTTTGAATGGCCATGGGTCTCATGGAAGAGGCCCAGCAGTAGGGAGTGTCCCAAAAATCTTTGTGCAATTTAAAGTGGTTAAAGTACAATGGCTACACTTAAATTTTTGGGACACCCTATATTTTAGGATTTACTGTAATCCATACAACGTCATAGGCAAACAAAAACATCTGGATGACTGAACCATCTATAAGGAATTCCTCCTGCATTTAGAACTCTACCCTGGACATTCTCCATGACGTATCTTGGGTGAGTGTGTAGCTCCCTGTTTTGTGCCTCAGTGAATACTTATGATCAGAGAATCATGGCCTATGTATCTTCCATGTTCTCATAAACAGAGGATGATGGATTATATATCGACCCTTTTGGAAGCAGTATTTGGGGTTAACTCTGGATTAGGGTTCCCGTCTTCAACATTCCTATGCCTGTTAATGATTTAATGATTGCAGTGCTCTTTTAGAAGCATATCTTGGTGAATGCAGCATCACTGTGGAAAGCCACAAATGACAAGGAAAAGAGCTCAAACTTTGGGAAATAATAGGGAGGTAGTTTGCATGCCTTTGAGATAATTTCTGGGACTGTTCAAAGACTAGGGTTTTTTTTGCTCAAAAAAAAAAAGAGCTGGATTCTAGATGGTTGAAGTCACTAAGTAAGAGTGGAATAACCTGCTCTGAGAGGTGGTGAGATCCCCATTGCTTATTTAAGCCTCCTATCACTCTTTATGAGGTAATTAGGAGAGTTATTGATGGGGGCCAGACTAGAACCCAAGTCCTCAGAGGAAGGGACCTTAGAGATCATCTTGCTCAGGGGTTCTTAACCTTTTTTTTTTTGTCATGAATTCCTCTGGCAGTCTGATGAAGCCTATGGATCTCTTCTCTGAATAATGCATTTTGGGGGGGGGAAGGCAATTGGAGTTAAGTGACTTGCCCAGGGTCACACAGTGTCTGAGGCTGAATTTGAACTGAGGTCCTCCAGACTCCAGGGCTAATACTCTATCTCTTGCACCACCTAGCTGTCAGAATAATGTTTTCAAATACATAAAATTCATAGGATTACAAAGGAAATTATATTTGAATCTTATTAAAATATAGTTATCAGAATATTTTTTAAAAAATTCACAGACCCTCCGTTAAAAACCTCTGATCTAATCCAACTCTCCTTTTTTTCCTTTGTTACTTATTTTTTAAGCTTAAAAAAAATTGTCTTTACATGACCTTCTCTCCACAACATATTCCACCCCCAACCTCTGTCATCCTTTACAACAAATAAAAAAGCAAAGCAAAACTAACCAATGCGTCAAGCAAGTTTGACATTATGCACAGTATTCCATATTTGTAGTCTCCTACCTCTACAGAGACAGGGCAGATATGCCTTCTCATTTCTCTTCTTTAGGGACAAATCTAGTCATAATTTTATAGTTCATAGTTTAGTTTTGATTTTGTGGTGGTTGTTTCATTGTTGTATTCATTGGGTATGTTGTTTTCCTGGTTCTGCTTCCTTCACTTGGCGTCAGTTCATATGAGTCCTCCCATGTTGCTCTGTATTCTTTGTATTTCATTGTTTCTTTCCTGTATCGTAATTTGTCTAACCATTGCACAATCTGATGGCATCAATTCAGTTTCCAATTCTTGTCTACTGTGAAAATGGTACTATAAATATTTTGATGTATATAAGACCTTTCTTTTTATATCGACCTCCTTGGGCTATATGCCTAACAGTGGAATCTCTGGGTCAAAGGGTATGGGAATTTTAGTATCTATGAAGTTAGCATAAATCCAACTTGCCTTTCAGAATGGTTGGATCATTTCCCAGCTTCCCAACAGTATATTAGTGGACCTGTCTTTCTGCAACACTTCTAACAGTATCCTTACCTTTTGTCTCCAGACAATTTATTGGATATGAAATGACACCTCAGAGTTATTTTGATTTGCATTTCTCTTATTGTCACTGACTTGGCGCAATCTTTCATATAGTTGTTAATATTTTTGCAGTTCTTTTGAGGGCTGTTTGTTCATGTGCTTTGACTACTTATTCATTAAAAGATGACCTTTTTTTTAAAGGCAATTGGGGTTAAGCCCAGGGTCACTCAGCTAGTACATGTAAAGTGTACTAGGCTGGATTTGAACTCAGGTCCTCCTGACTTCAGGAGGCTCTATCCGCTGCACCACCTAGCTGCCCCTAAAAGGTGACTTTTAAAAAATACATCTGTATTATATGAGGGGTTCTTAACCTTTTTTGTGTGTAATGGACCCCTTTCTCAGTCTGATGAAGCCTAGAAAACCTTTCTCAGAATAATATGATTAAATGCATAAAACAAAATACATAGGATTACAAAGGAAACTAATTATATTGCAATATAGTATCAAAATATCTTTAAAAACAAGTTCATAAGTGAGTGAAGAGAATATTATACACAGTAATAGTAATATCATAACAATAATTAACTATGAAAGACTTAGCTACTTTGATCAACAGAATGATCTACTGAGGCCTTGGGAGTGACTGAATCAGCAGCAGTAGTGGCAGAAGTGCTCCTGGAGCTATTGGCCCACGGACTGAATGTTTTAAATTCACCTATTCAGACTTCTGGGAGCCGAGATGGTGAAGTAAGCAGTAAGTCATTCTCACCCTCCCTTACTGACCTTGAAAAACCTAGAGAATATTGCCCCAGGAAAAAAATCCTTAAATAGCAGAGTCAGCAGAAAGCCTAGCTACAGCAGTCTTTTAGCTCGTGAGGCTAGGGTGATTAACGGGAAAGATCCCTTTTGCTGGGGCTGAAGGGAACCAGTGCAGGAAGGGAGGCATCCCAGCAAGCCAGTGGCAAGCTCCATCTCAGCAAGCCAGTAATCAGGCCCCTAGCCCCTAGAATAAGAAGCCTGGGACAATGCCCCCTGTGTCCTAGAAGCAGAGATCAACTTTAAAAGCCAGAAAAAAGGTGAAGAACATGAGCAAGAAGCAACAATGAAAAACAGTGACCATAGAAAAGTATTTTGGTGACAGGGAAGATCAAAACATAAATTCAGGAGAGGATAACATTGTCAATATATCCACATCTGAAACCTCAGAGGGGAATATGAACTGTTCTCAAGCACAAAAAGCCTTCTTGGAAGAGCTCAAGAAGGCTTTTAAAAATCAAATAAGAGAGGTAGAAGAAAAATTGGGAAAAGAAATGAGAGGTATGCAAAAGAGAGTCAATAGCTTGGAAAAGGAAGGACAAAAATTAACTGTAGAAAACAAATCCTTAAAAAGTAGAATTGGCCAAATGGAAAAGGAGGTACAACAGCTGACTGAAGAAAACAATTCATGGAAAAATTAGAATTGGGCAATTGGAAGCTAATGACTCTGATACATCAAGAATCAGTAAAACAATGAAAAGAATGAAAAAAAATAGAAGAAAATGTAAAATTCCTCACTGGAAAAACAACTGACCTAGAAAACAGATCCAGGAGAGGTAACTTAAGAATTATTGGTCTACCTGAAAACCATGATGAAAAAAGAGCCTGGACAGCTTTTTCAGGAGATCATCAAGGAAAACTGCCCTGAGGTCCTAGAACCAGAGGGTAAAATAGTCATAGAAAGAATCCACCAATCTCTTCCTGAAAGAGAACCCAAATTGAAAACACCAAGGAATATTGTAGCCAAATTCCAGAATTGTCAGGTCAAGGAGAAAATCCTGCAAGCAGCCAGGAAGAAACAATTCAAATATCATGGAACCACAGTCAGGATTATGCAGGCCCTTGCAGCTTCTACACTAAAAGATCAGAGGGCTTGGAATATGATATTCCATAAGGCAAAGGAGCTTGGATTACAACCAAGGACCAACTACCCAGCAAAACTGAGCATAGTCTTTCAGAGGAGGAGATGGACATTTAATGAAATAGGGGACTTCCAGACTTTCCTGATGAAAAGACCAGAACTCAGTGGAAACTTTGATCTTCAAATACAAGACTCAAGAGTGGTATAAAAAGGTAAAAGGAAAGGGAGGGAAAACGCTCTTCAATAAGAATAAACTATTTAGCATCCCCACATGGGAAGACGATACTTTATTACGACATTTAGAAGGGATATACATAGACAGAAGGACTGGGGTTTAAGTTGACTTTGATGTGATGATAAAAAACTTAATGTTTTTTGATGAAAAGGAATTGTAATGGGAGAAGAGAAAGAAGGAAGCAGAAAAGGGTAAATTACATCACATGAAGAGGCATAAAGACATATTTCAGTAGAGGGAAAGAAGGGAAGGAGATGAACATTGTTTGAACTTTACTCTCATTGGATTTGGCTCAAGGAAGGAATAACATACTTAGGTATAGAAATTTAACTTGCCATATAGGCAGTAGGAGAGGAAAGGGGAAAGAAAAGGGAAGGGGGGATAGAAGAGAGGGAAGAAATAGTAAGAGAAAAGGGAAAAAAAGTGGGGGCAGAGCTGATAGAAGGGAGGGCAGATTGAGGGAGGCGATGGTCAAAAATACAATGATCTACCACATTTCCAAAAGACTCATGATAAAAAATGCTCTCCACCTCCAGAGAGAGGAGTGATATACTCTGAATACAGATTGAAGTATATTTTTTTCTTCATTTACTTTTCTTGCCCTCTCCCACCCCTGCATACCATGGCTAATGTGGAAATATTTTGCATGACTTCATATGTATAATGGGTATCACATTTCTTCCCTTCTCAATGGGTGGGTGGAGAGAGGGAAGAAGAGAATTTGGAAATAAATATTAAAAAAAAATTTAAGTTCACAGATTCTAGGTTAAGAACCCCTGCTATATCTCTCTTGAATATCAGACCTCTAGCAAATCTCCTTATTTTATGTATAAGGAAACTACCAATAATTTAATATGCAATCTTGGGTAAGTTTTTGAAAGAAATGATTACTAATAACCAATCATTTGGGGAGATCCAGAGTTCTCTCTTTTTCTAAAGTCCTCATTTCAAAGCTCAGCCTCTGAAGGACAGGACTGATGATAGAAAATAAGATTAATATTCTGCTCTAGGTGTTGCTACCCCACCCAACTTTACAAGGAATTTGTTGTTGTTTGTCCTTCATTCTCGAAGAGGACCATGACATCAGGAAGGTGATGCCATGACATGTAAGTGAACTGGATTTAAGTGAGGGAGGGCTGTGCAGTCACCAGCCTCACTGTCTCCTCTGAAGCCACCTGGATCCAGTGGCAAGATATAGATCAGGACAACTGGAGAAGGCCCCGAATGCAGTGGGAGAAGTTGGCCTTTTTTTAAGTTAAGGCCTTTCCCAGGTCTCAGTTTGACTGAGGTCATACCCATTCAGCGATTAAGGCTAGGTAAGAAATGAGATAGAGAATGACCTCTTTTACCTAGTCCTTCCTTTTTTTTTTCTTTTTGATGAGGCAGTGGGGGCAAGTGACTTGCCCAGGGTCACATAGCTAGTGTCAAATGTCTGAGGTCTCAGGTCCTCCTGACTCCAAGGCTGGAGATCTATTCATTGCGCCACCTAATTGCCCCCCTTCCTTCCTTTCTTCCTGCTTCCTCCCCTCTCCTCTTCCCCTTCTGTTTTGGCCAGAAATCCTGAGGGTGTTCCCCTCCCAGATTGACAAGGAATTTAATCTAAGGTGAAACTTCAGCTGTTGTGTTCTATGCAGGCTTGGGTTAGGGAGATTCTTTATGTAGATTTCCCTGAAGCTGGGGGTGACTTGGAAGTAAATGCATGTCCCCTAGCCCCTCATTAGAATAAGTCTATGTCTCATAATAACATTCATTCTCTCATTAATTGTTAACTGTTAAACAATCAGAGTCGATTGCCACCCTCAGGAATACCTACTCTTCCAAGGGCATATAAACTGTAAACATACTGCCATGAAGGGGTCTTTGACATACGAGAATGTCACTGACCCTTTTATTGGTGATAGGCTAGCATTAATTGTTAATTATTAAGAAAATGATTAATTATCCAAACTTTTCAAACATCACAGTTTCCTCCTTTGTTAAATGAAGACAGAATTAATTGAGAAGGGTGTATTATCTTTAAGGTCCCTCCCAGCTCTAGAATTCTACAAACTCAAGTCCAAATTCCTTATTTTGGCTTTCAAGGCCCTTCATAAGCTGGCCTCATATCATTCCCCTTTATTTAGGCTTGTCTCCTCAATGTCTCCCACACATAGCAAGATCATTTCCACCTGTACACCTTTGCTCAGACCCGCAAGGCTGCCCAAACCCATGCCTCTTTTGAGTCCTAACCATCTATCAGGATCTAGCCCACTGCTTCAGTAAAGCCTTCCCTGACATTAGTACTCATTGATCTTGTCTCTGAATCCCTACCACACAATCTGGGCTACTTAGCTTAGTGATGAACTGTTCTCTGATTATTTTACATCAGCCTTGTTTCCCAAACAAGCCTGCAGGCTCTTTGAAAGCAGGGGTCCCATTTCTTTTCCTCTTTCTTGACCTCTCTGTAGACTGTGACCCTGCAGGCATCCTCTTCTTGATACTCTCTTCTCCCTAGGTTTTTGTGACACTGCTCTCTCTTGGTTTCCCTCCTACTTGTATGCTAAAGCTTTCTTCATTTCCTTTGCCAAATACTCATCCATGTCATGCCTGCTAACCAAGGGAATCCCTCAAGACTCTCTCCTGGGTCCTCTTCTCTTCTCCCTCTAATACTGTTTCTCTTGTTCATCTCATCAGCTCCCATGATTTCAATGATCATCTCTATGCAGATAACTTAGATATGTTTGTACAATTCTAACCTCTCTACTGACCTCTAGTCTTGCCTATTAGACATCTTGAACTGGATGCCCTATAGAAATATTAAACTCAACATGTCCAAAATGGAACTCATCTTTTCTACCAAATTCCCCCCCTCTTCCTAACTTCTCTGTTACTGTAAAAGGCACCATCATCATCCTCTCTGTCACCTAGGTTCATAACATGGGTGTCGTCCTCCCTCCCCCCAGTCCACCTCCCTTCCCCCCACAATATACAACGTATTCCCACGCCATGTTGATTTTTTACCAATGTTTCTCCTATCCGCTCTGCTCTATCCTCTCCTCTGATACTGCCATCATCCTGGTAGAAGTTCTCCTCCCTTCATACCTGGGACCTGTTGGCTGGTTTCCCTACTTTGTCTCTCCCACTTCAGTCCACCATCCACTCATCTGTCAAAGTGATCTTCCTAAAGTGTGAGTCTGATCATGTCACCCCCTTATTCAAGAAACTCCAGTGGCTCCTGATTGCCTCGAGTCAAATATAAAATGTTCTGTTTGGAATTCAAAGCCCTTCATAACCTGGTCCTTTCTTACCTTTCCAATAGGTGGTGGCCAGTAGGATCTTATACTTTACTTATCCCCATGTACTCTACAGTCTGGTGACACTGACCTCCTTGCTGGTCCTGGAACAAGAAACTCCATCTACAAACTCTGTTGATTCTTGCCCTTGACTGGAATGCCCTCCCTCCTCCTTTCTGCCTTCTGGCTTCCACCAGGTCTAATATCTCACTTTCTATGAGAAGCCTTTCCTGTTCCCCCTTAAGGCTGGTGCCTTCCCTTTGTTGATTTGCTCCAGTTTATCCTGTCCATAGCTTGTTTGTTCGGGGCAGCTAGGTGGCTCAGTGCATGGAGCACCAGGTCTAGAGTCAGGAAGACTTGAGTTCAAATCCGGCCTCAGACACTTACTAGCTGTGTGACCCTGAGCAAGTCACTTAACCCTGTTTGATCAGTTTCCTCATTTGTAAAATAAGCTGGAGAAGGAAATGGCTAACTACTCCAGTATCTTTGCCAAGAAAACCCTAAATGGGGTAATGAGGAGTCAAACACAAACTGAAACAGCACAATAAAACTTGTTTGTACATAGTAGTTTTTATGTTATCTCCCTCATTGGACTGTGAGCACCTTGAGAGCTGGGACTGTTTTTTGCTTTTTTCTATATCCCTAGGGTTTAGTCCAGTGCCTGGCACCTAGTAGGCATTTCATAAATGTTGACCGGATGCTGAGATATGAGAGAATGCAGTGAATGCAACGAAGAAGATGAAACTTTTTTCCTTCAGGGAACAGATGGTGGTCCATTTGGTTAGACCACCAGTTGCTTGAAATGTGTAATGTGAAATAATGAGGGAAAAGGAGGTGTGGAAGAACTTAAACATCGGACTGAGGAGTCTGGATTCAATCTTAGTGATAATATAGAGTCATTGAAGGCTTAGGCAAAATTTGAAAACTTAATTCTCCTGGTTTGACTGTTTGACCTGAGGCTTTAATCCTTCATTCTAACAGGAGCCTCTTCCTATCACAAAATGCCTTCATGTCATTAAAATTATGGACATTTATTTTAGTAGCTGTGTACAGAATAGCTGGAGGGCAGAAGGAAGAGACTGTAAGCGGGGAGGTAAATAATTATATTCCAGTAAGAGGTGAACAGAGGCCTGAATTAGGCTGGGGATTGTGAATGGAAAGAAGTCAATAGATGTAAGAGATGTCATGGAGGTAGATTTTCTCAACCTGGAAAAGTACAGATTTATTTGTTAAACTGTGTCAAACAGGATTCAGTGACTAAGCTGATTTCATTCATTTGTACAGAATTGGTGTCCTGAAATGCCTTTCACTTTGGTAAGGTAGAATGCTGCATGCTAAATGGCTGGCTGAATATATAATGTATTGTTGACTAATACCAAAAGTCAGCAGCCACAATGCACAAAATATATTCTGGGCGCATGCCAATATGGCTACAGATGAATGTAGGGAATGTTTAAAATAGCTCACAAACAGAATCAGAACAACAATATACATATTATGACTACAAAAACAATCTAGTATATAGTACAATATTTGCCCAAGATTGAAAAGTGAGGAAAGGAATACAGAGCAAATACAATGCCATTGTTATCACTTTGTTAAAACTCAGCTACTTTTCCTTTTAATCAAAATATAGCTTGGAGTTTATAGTACAATTTCACTCACTTTGCTTTTCACTCATTTTCATTGAAGCTTGAGTTTATGATTCTCTAATTAAAAAAAAAAAGGCTGACCCTTCTGAAAAAATTTCCAAGCTTTTAAAGAAATTAGCATGAATGTCACACAGAAAACCATGAGATAGTGCCTGCATACAGAACAAGTCATCTGATGTTCTAAGAACAATTTGGAATGCTTTCTTTGTGTTCTCATAATACAAACTTAACCTAATTCCCTGAAATAAGGTTTCAATACACACTTGAATACTTCTTCCTGGCTAGGCAACTACTGTTGCTCCCCATCTCTTGGGGTCAGTTGCCTTGAAAGAGCTATTTCTACCAGTAAAAATAGAGATTTGTGTGGGGTAGTGAAAAAAAAAAGCCTTGAATACAGATTTAAGAGACCTGAGTTTGAATCCTGTTTCTGACATTCCATTAAACATATTATTTCACCTTTGGTTTTCTAACCGGTCAGAATGAAGTGAGTGTAGGATACCTATCTCAGAGGCCTGCTGTGAAAAAGAACTTAGTTAAATGTAAAGCGCTTCATAAATGTGAATTCAAATTATTAGAGATATGGAAGGAGCTTTAGAAGAGAGAACCTTGAAACAGACTGCAGAGCATTAGAACAGAAGGGATTCTAGGGACCATTTAGTTCACCCACTAATTTTACAGATGAAGACACATTTGCAATGACAAGGTATTATTTAGCTGCCAAAGTAAGATCATAGCTGTGAGATCTATTTCCTTTGGATGCCGTCCACAGGGGCCACCAATGTCCCAGAAAGCTAGATTCCAACATAGTTCCACATTAATTAAAATGCTCCACATAATCTGTATACAAGGCATTTCAGGAGTCTGGGCTGCTAATGGAATTGACTACTAGGTAACATGGCATTATGGGACTTCTCTTATAAATCAAAGTTTCTGAACAACACCACTCTCTAACATTAGATTCTCCACTCCTATGTCCACTTCTGGTCAATTCCATCGACATGATTGAACCCATGTCACCTTGGGCAATCACTTCACCACTTTGGGCGTCAGTCTCGTTATATGTAAAACAAGAGAGCTAGGATAGATGGCTGCCAGTTCTATAGAGGGAAGGACTCTTTCTCTAGGTTGTAAACTTGCAACTTCATTTACCTTTCATTCATTGCTCCATTCCATAAGGGGTCAATGACACATGATATATTCATTCAGTCATTTAGCATATGCAACAATCTATCCGACCAGAGTGAAAGGCATTTCAGGACACCAGTTCTGCACAAATGGATGAATCGGCTTAGTCATCAAATCCAGTTTGACACAGTTTAACAAATAAGCCTGTTTTTTATGATTCCAACATGTTTCACTCTTGGACTAGATGGGTAATTATCTGCCCTGCCCCTTGCAGATACTTGACCCTTTCTGTCTATGCTCTTAGTATCATCATTTCCAGGACTGAAAGGGTCATCTCAGAAGTTAGCTGCACCCCTACATTCCATGGCCAGAAAGCCTTCAATGTTTTGGTTGCAGGAATATTGGGCAAGTCAGTTCCCCTACTTGGGTCTGTTTCCTCATCTACAAATTAATAGAATTGGACTATTTAACTTTTAAGGCGCCTTCCATTTCTAAGGTTTCAAGTCCTTCTTACCTCAGCCAGTGTCTTTTTGCTCTCTTGCCTTGACTTATTCTATCAGCCTTCTAAAAAAATCCTGCTGGTCACTTTCCTTTTGACTAAGCTAAAACCCTTCCTCCATCCTTCTTTTCTTTTCTTTTTTTTTTTTGCTAGGCAATGGGGTTAAGTGACTTGCCCAGGGTCACACAAGCTAGTGTTATGTGTCTGAGGCCGGATTTGAACTCAGGTCCGGTGCCCTATCCACTGTGCCACCTAGCTGCCCCCCCTCCATCCTTCTTTTCGAAATAGTTTTATTTTTCTAACCTCCTCTTCCACTAGGCACATTAGCCTTTTCCCATCAACATACTTAAAGATATATTTACCTTACAGGGGAAAGAATACAATTATAATACACATAACTAGGTAGGGGGTGATAAGGGGCAAAAAAGGAATCCGGGGATGTGAGAAGGTAGAGATAAGGAGGGAGAGCACAGCAAGGGAGACAGACAGAGAAAACACCCAGAGCCAAGAGATGGAGTGCTCTGTTTGTTGAACAGCACTGGATCAAAGAGTATATGTGGGTGGGTAAGGTATAAGATTGGAGAGGTAGGAGGGACTGGGTTATGACTTTTCTTTTTTTTTTTGCTTTTTGGTGAGGCAACTGGAGTTAAGGGACTTGCCCAGGGTCACACAGCTAGTAAGTATCAAGTCTAAGGCTGGATTTGTACTCAGGTCCTCCTGACTCCAAGGTTGGAGCTCTACTATGCCACTTAGCTGCCCCAAGGTTATGATTTCTTGAAAGATGATGTCTAGGCTCTTTTTTTGATCATGGCTTTCAGGTAGTCCAATAATTCTAAAATGATCTCTTCTGGATCTATTTTCCAGGTCAGCTGTTTTGCCAATGAAATGTTTCACATTGTCTTCTATTTTCTCATTCTTTTGGTTTTGTTTGAGAGGGACTAGGTTATGAAGGGCTTTGAATGCCAGAGGATTTTATATTCAGTCCTAGAGACAATAGGGAGCCACTGGAATTTATCAAATAGGGGAAATTACATGTTTCCTTCCAATGCTTCCTCTAGTCTGCCACTCTCCTTAACCTAGGAGGCACAGTAGCATAGCTTTGAAGATGCCCAAAGGTCTGGGCTAGTGCTGGGCAAACCATGGATGTGCAGGCTTCAATATATAATCCTTTTCTTTCCAAAGGGGTGGCATTCTTCTTAGTAGGTGATTCCCCCACCCCTACCTCCAGCACATTCAGGAAATTTCACTGCCTACCTACAGATCTCTCACAATGAAGGCTAACTTGGACCTAGTAAGTCCCACGCCTTATCACAACCTTTGGGACAGTACTAGGTACCCTTAGAATTCTGGTGTTGACGCTAAGAGGCTGAGAATACAAGTTGGTGTTACAATCTTATTGCTTCAACATGACAATGAAAAGCACCCCACCAAACCAGATAAAGTTGTCCCCTCCACCAACCAACAATACAAATAAAACAAATAAGTTGATTCACCACAGAAAAGTAATGAAAACTATCTGCATTTCCTATACGACCAAAAGTTTTCACTCAAATCTAGAAGGCAGTGCGGTATAGTAGAAAGAACACTGGACTTAGGAATCAGAACACCTGGGATCAAAGGCAGGCTGTCACTTAGCAGCTGTGTGAATGTGGCAGATGTATAGGGTGTTCAGGGAGGACTAGTACCTTTGACATGAGGGCCTCCTGAATCCTTTTCAGGGCTGCTCATTTACCTCTGGTGTCCACCTTCACTCACCTCTCACCTGTGGCTCCAAGAAGCTGCAGGATGTGTAGCAGCCCAACCCCAGTAAAACTGTCTTGGCAGACAAGCTAAACCAGGTTGAGGGTAACCAAGAGGCCTCAGACCTGTCAGTGAGTTAGAGGGATGTCTCCCCCAAGCATGTGAAGACTTCAGCTGGTTGAATGGACAGCTGAGAACAATTTGTTTCAACTGCCATGAATCGGCTGAAGTAGGCATCGTGGCGAGTTAGAGCTTGGTCAGACATCAAAGATGCTGGGGTCACCTACTGAATCCCAGGTCACTTCCAGTCCCCTTGATTTCTGTCTTGCCACTGGACTTATCAATGACTCTGGAAGAGAAAGTGAGGCTAACGAATGTGCACAGCTCTGCTTTACTTAAATCTGATTCATGTGCAAGTCAAGATATCCACTATTTTACCCCAACATTGTGATGTGATTGATCCTCTTCAAAAATGGATGAACATGTGAAAGTCGACAAGTCCCTTAACTTTTCAGTCACACACACACACGTGTGTGGTGTGTGTGTGTGTGTGTGTGTGTGTGTGTGTGTGTGTGTGTGTGTGTGTAGTAGCGGTTCTTTTTTCCAAAGAACTGAAACCAAGGGGATAACCACCCATCAACTGGGGAACAGCTGAACAAATTACTGTATATGATAACAGAATATTATTTTTCTGTAAGAAATGATAAAGGGTATGGTTTCAAAGAAGTCTGGAAGACTGGTATGCATTGATGCAGATTAAGATTAAGAACATTTTAAACAATAACAACATTTAAAGACAACAACTTTGAAAGATTTAAGAACTCTGGTTACCACAATGATTCCAGAAACCATGTGAAACAGGCTACCTATCGCCTGACACAGAAGTGATAAGACTCAAGGTGCATATTAAGACGTAAATATTTTGGATATGCATATTGAGACGTAAATATTTTGGATATGGTCAATATGGGAATTATTTTTTTACTACATATATGTTAACCATATGTTTTAGTTTTCTCCTTTCCCCTCCACAGTGGGATGGCAGGAAATGGAATGGAGAAAAACAAAACAGATTTTAGTTCACTGCAAAACAATACAATTAAATTTTTAAAAATCACAAGACAAACAATTCCTGTATTTTTTTTTTATTTTCCTAGCAGACAATTTACATAAAACCCCCCTTTAATTTAGTGTGACAACTTCCACGATAAACTACTTAAAGAGCAGCTTTGGTCAAGAATGGAATGAAATAGCCAATCAAAAAGACATCACTGCTGATTTTTTTAAACCAATACATTCACCAATTATTTAAAAAAAAAAACAAAAACAGAACACCTGTAAGGGATATTCTCTTAGTTTTGACTTGTGATAGGGTGTTTCCCGTCTTCATGCAAATGCTGGAGCTGCATTCTGTCAAGTGTCTGTCATGCTAGAGAATGGAAATATAGCTTCACATGATTCGTAGCCCCTGGATCGAAGACTCTAAAGTCTGGAGAGAAAAGAGAAAATCAATTAACTAACTAGTTTTATAGTGGTAATATGAAAATCCCCAAATAGGCTCTTTAATAATTCCCTACATAGGATCATGTCTACGAAATGCTGTTTATGGAAAACATACTATCCATGTTTTTTTATACATTTCACACATATATACACACATACATAGATTTATACAGAGATGCATGCATCTACACACACAAAATACTCAGGTATACTCTTAGGAAGTGGTGAATTCTCTAATGCTTCTTTGTATTCCCTCAGTGCTGACCCAAGTACCTTGCACTCGACAAAGACCTGTTTATTGGAATCGTGTGCTTTCTACTCTCCCACTCCCCTAATGCCAACTGCCACCTCCCTTTCCCATTCTCAGACATTTCCTAGTGTGTGGTGAAGAACTGGAAGGAATTTGTCCTGAAAAACTGCAGAAGCAGAAAGATAAATTGAAGACATTTGAGGTGAGACTAAAATATCATCAAAAATTCTGTACAGATAGTTAAATACAGGGTAATCCAAGTCCCTGTGAGAAGAAGGTAAGTGATATTTAAAGGGAGGAGGAGATGGTAGAGACATTTTGTGTTTCTGTCTAGATCTTCTCCGGCATCTATTTATACCCGAGTTTCTGTTTTCTAAATTCTAAAGATGAAAACCTCCCTGGAAATAAAGATAAATATCAAGCATGTATACAAGTAGTGGCCAGGTCACGCAAACGTTTTAGTTATGTTAACATCTAGAGAAGTTAAACAAAGCCAAACAGAAATGTGTGTGTGTATCTGTGTGCGCGCACACATGCGCCTATGTGTAGTGGAGACATGTTCATATATTTAACTTACATAATATCACCACATAAATTCTTCTTTCCACTGAAAGAATGAGGACTAGAGAGATTCCTGATTATCAAGAGTTTGTCTTAAAGCTTTTAAGTGAATCATATCTAACGTTGTGTGTTTCTATTACGTACATTAGAAAATTTTTTGGCTGCAAATATGGTTAACATTGCTCCACAAAAACAGTGCTGCCATATAAATGTCAACTACTTATTTCTACTGCCACCTGCATAACATGCAGCCAGCGGGCATCAAAAAACGTAGGGTTGTCTCTGCACACCGTGTGTCACGTTACCTATGGCAACCAACCATCATCAGTCTGTCTTTGGTCTGACCTATCTGTGGCCCAAAGAAGATTAGCTTATTTTAATTTTGGCCCCTGCCTACTGCCAAGTTGTGCAGCTCTGCACTACTACTACATAAACCAAAATCTATTATAGAAGTTAAAGAATACCTTGAAATCCCAAATTGTCATCGCTCCATCAATGCCAGTGGTGCAGAATTTGCGGCAGTCTTGCTTGTCCACTTCATAAATAGACACTTGGCTGAAGAAGGAAGAATAAAGTGAGGGACGTCAGGGAACGTTAACACTGTGGCAGTGATCAACGGCTGTCCAATCTATCTTGCAGCAAGTCAAACTTTATGGCTGCTCAAGTGAATGAGCTATCCGTTAGCTCTGGAATATCAGGTCTTCCATCCAAATTGGTTTGCAGCTATTTGACTCAGAGAACACCTCAATTTTTTTGCTATCAGGTCTCTGACAAAAATATTGAAAGGAGGAAAAGTTCATTTTAAGCTATGTTTCATGTTATTTGTGGACAGGAGACTCCAACAAAGCACCTTAGAGCTTGTTTCCTTGAAACAAAAGGCAGGTGTGATTGAAGAAGTAGATTTTCAGCAAGTGGACCAAAGAATTTACTGAATGACCTAAAGAACCATGATAATCTATTTCATACACTAAAATTCCAGAGTTTAGGACAAGGGCAAGATCACAGGAATAACCACAATAACAATATTTTAAATTGATTTTACTAGGTCTGATTCCACCAGGCCAGGGGAAAAGGCATGAGACTTGCAGTTAAAAGGTCCAAGTTCAAGTCCTGATTCTACTCCTCACTAGTTGTCACCTTGGGCAAATTATTTCTCTGAAGCTCACCCCTCATCTACAAAATGGGGACAACAATACTTGGAACAATTTACAGGATTGCTGAGAAACTCAAATGACATAATGTATGTGAAAATACTTTCTAATAATAGAAGCACTATATAAATATGAGTAACTATTCTAAAAGGCAAGTTGAAGTATTACTGAAATCCAGCTGGCTGTAAATAAAAACTGTAAGGCTTTTTCAAAACATCACACAGTCATCCCAAATATATTTCTAAGACATAAGTTCCAGCCCTACTGAGTTTGTGGCCATTTCTATCTTAAATTTCACCAGTAAAGACAGTATGTTATCAACTCCAAACATGAAAAGAAGAAGGTAGGGAATGAAGGAATTCACCCTTCAGTTCCTTAACCAGACAAGTTACCTAGTTCACTCCTTCTTTTATCCTTTTATCCTCAATTTCTTCATTTTTTAAAAGTCACACACCAAGTTAGTGGCAGAGCTACAACTAGAGTGTCCTGACTCAAAATCCAGTATACTATGCTATTTCAAATTTCTTCAGAGAAAAATTTAGTGCTTAAAATCCATTACAAGACTTTAGTCTCAAGAGATCAAAAGTCTAGTAAGACAGAGAATATCTTATGGCACTCAGGCTGAACAATGATTTGGATTCTCAAGAAGATTTCCCATTCTTCCCTACAGTCTCTTATTTTGCTGGACAAAATCTAAGCCTTCCTTCTTATTAAACAGTTACAAGTCTCTAGTGTGAAACAAGTGAAACATAATGACTAATGAATTACATTTTTTTTTAACCGTACAATTCTCTTGTTCTTAAGTATAAGGATAGGGTCCAGGACTAGACCCATGATTTCACTGGCACTGGGAACACCTGGGTGAGAAAATTCCCTCTAATCATGCAAGTTAGCATCTTCTCTATAACTTACGGTCTTAGGGAATTGTTTAGAGTATTTAGAAGTTAAGTGACCTGCCAGGGTCACACCATAAATATGTGTCAGAGGAGGGCCTTGAACACAGGTCTTCCTGGCTCTGAGACTAGCTCTCTATCCACACTACATTACTCTATGCCTCATCCACAAGAATGAGTTAAAACCCATAGCCAAAACAGAACACGGAAGCATTGTTTCATAATGACAATAAAGTCATGACATTCTGCCTCATGTTTGCTAATAAGAAAACTAACAAGACACTGGAGTGAAGCTATGGTTCTGAAAAATATTTGACAAAGTTAAATCATGGTAACAGATTATATGGCCTTAAAATTTTGCTGTATATCTTTCACAATCCTCATAATGAATGGGTTTTGCCTTTCATATCTCAAAAGTCAAAATCCTTCTGTAGTTCAGTCACAACTTGAAATACTCAGGGGGAAAAATCAAGAAGCAAAGGAAATCCAGACTCTTAGTATGTCTCTTACATGAAGTAATGCTAGTTTGAATGGTATGAGGTGGGAAACTGGAGGAATGGTGCATGAGACACATGATAGCTTCTCTAATGGGGTTACATGCAACTGTTTAAAAGTTTCTGTTCTTAGAGTTTGAAAGAGACAGGGGCTGACTCCCAGTGACCCCTGATGATTAGCACCTACGTGATACTGTTCTGGTGTAGCGTGTCCAGAGCAGTGTTGCGATCCTCAGTGGTGGCTCTCTTGTCCATGTTACGGAAGCGTTCCATGGCAGAGATGTTGCGCTGGATGCTCTGTTTTGGAATGTCTAACTTGGAGACGAAGGTCAACAAGCCACGATCATCACAGTTAAACAGCATTGGGCAGCAGTCATGGCCCTGAAACAAGACATTACTAAGGCCATAGAAGGTACCATCACACATCTAGCTGACTGCTAAGCAGAACATTCATTTTTAGCATTTTTTCACTATTGAAAGCGAACACAATTTTCTCTAAAGGGCTTTTATGCATTGTGAACAGCTTCATAATGTATGCATTATTCTCTTGCTGAAAAACTACAGAGTGCCACAAGAAAAAAATGAAAAGAGATACTTACAGCAGCAACCACGCTATTCTCAGAGACAAACGACACACTCAGGAGTGGGAGGAACTCTGTTTTCAGCTGTGAAACCCTGAACATAAGAGCACTTATTAAACAAGAGCTCAAACTGACTACATAGCTTCTTTACAGACACACAAGATGACAAAGAATCTAGCTCCTAGGGGCTCGTAGGACACAAGCTTATGTTGAGTCAAAATATCAACACTTTAAAGAATTACAAATTTGAGATAGAAGGGTCCTATGGTAACTTTCTTGGAATCACAGGAATTTAGAGTCTACAGGGGCCTCAGAAGCCATCAAGTCCAACCCCTTAATTTTACATGTGAGAAAACAGAAGCCCAGAAAGGTTAAGGAACTTGCCCAGAGCAACACAGATAATAAGTATCTAAGGCAGGATTTGAACCTAGGTCTTCCTAACTTTAAGTCCAGTGCCCTTCCAATGGCTTCCCATCATCTAAGAGATGAAATTTAAACTTCTAGTCAAGGTCATTCCAGCATTTTATTTCCTTCTTTCCCTACAAAGGAACTCTCCATTCCAGTAAAATTGGTCTATTCACTGACTTCTAAAAATGCTACATGCTTTTCTATCTCTTTATCTTTGCTCATTGTACTCACTCTTCTTGAAAGGCCCTCCTCCCAATTTAAATCCTACCTGTCCCATAAAGCCCAACCTAATTTTTATCTCTCCAAGAAGTGTTTCCTGACAAGTCTACATAAAAATGACCTCTTCCTTCACTAAATATGGATGACACTTATTTGTACCATTTATTTGGAATTTAATCATATCCTGCCTATTGTTAGCTATATTTTCATATATCTTTGACACCTTATATATATCAGGTATGCAATGAAAGCTTGTGGATTGACAAGGATCTGTTTTTACACAAAAGAGGTGTACGTTTTTAAAAAGTCAGTGTCAGGTACTGGCTTAATATTTTACCTTTTACATTCACTGTAACAAGATTTTTTCTATATGAAGTTTTGTTTCAGGGGGTATGACAAAGTGCAATAAATTCATATTCTCAATCGCATAGTTAAGGGTTCATTAGGTGTATTAAAACAACCTGGACTAAGGTGAATAAAATCTACTACATTAGAAACACTACAACATCATGATCTTTTTTGCAAAGTATAAAAAAACCCTTTAATCTGGTTAAGAAAAAAAAAAATCTCCCAAATTTGAGGCTATACTACTACTGTGCCAGTAGAGGGAGCCAGTTACCCAAGAAAACTGATTTCTAGGACAATGTGATACTACATCCCATTAGTAATTAAAATAAAGAACCAGATAACTTCAGACTCCCTTGGGAATCTGTGTTTATCAAGACAAGGCAAAAACTGATAGGAGAAAAGATGATTAATTGTTTTCCTTCAATTCCCCAACAAACAAATGGGTAAATTTTAACTCCAGTCATAGAGAACTTAAATAACAAATGGTCTCATCATAATTCAACTTGTTCCAACATATCACAGAGAAATTAGCATCAAAAAATTTAGGCATTACTTAATTGGGTCCAAACTAATGGAAATGTTGAATATTCACTTACTAAATAGGGCAAGAAATTATTTCCTATTTAATGGACCCAGCAGATGATATTTAAAGTCTTATTAAGAACCAATGTGGCAGAAAGGAAGATGTATGGAATTAAGATTAACAGAATAAATTTACTATTTTGAAGGAATGCTTATCAGTACCAAACCAGGCAAGTTCTCAAAGGAATTTTCAACACTTTTTCCATTAAATATCGTTTCTGGCAATAGAAACAACCTTTTTCAAGTCTAGGTTTAAAAACATTTCAAAAGTTAGCTGTTACCTACTACAAATATATCTCAAGGGCCCTATTCTGTTGATTCCAAATTCAAAGTCTCAATGTATTTCTGTAATTTTAAACTAAGTTATGGTAGCTCAGCTGATTAACCTAATAGGGACCTGTTTTGATTTTCTCATATCCCATTTCCACAAGGGAGAAAAGGCTTCAGAAATGGAAGACACTGTATGTTGGGGGGAAAAAAAAGAACACTTACATCATGTTTTTGGAGGCATCAGCAACTGATACAGTACTATCATGGCTGACCCAAGCGAGGCGGTTCCCACTGGCAGAGAAACTAACCCCATGGACCCAACCGCCACTTCCAGTACCACCAAACTCTGACATCAGTTGACCAAAAGGCATCTTGTACCCCATGGAGTACTGGCTGGCTTTTCATCAACTTCTTTAATGTAGGCAGAAAAAACTCTAGAAAATGTGGGGAAAAAAACTACAAATGAAAAAGAACATATCTAACACCTCAAATTTATGTAATTTTTTTTAAGGTTTACAAAACATTTAACTCACAACAATCCTGCAAAGTATAAAGAGTGCCAGTATTATAATTCCCATTTTACAGATGGGACAATTTAAGCACAAGTGACTGACACAGTAAGTGGTGGGGCTAGAATACTTGAATCCCTTCTCCTTTTACCATGTCTGAATATCTGTATATACACACCCTTACATTTTGCTAACCCACACACCCCTCTCTATCCTACTAAAGCACCACACCAATGAATGCTTCACTGGTGACCCTGGATTCCTGGTCGAGACAGTGCAAGATCCAGTACGTCTTAGCTGGAAAGGGTTTTGGCTGTGACGCAGAGATGGACTATGTTTGTCATCCAGGACTAAATTTGGAGATGATCATCACAAGGGTAGTTCAGAAATGTGAGATGATGATAACAGATGACAGAGAAAAGAGAACTAATCAACTCTTATAGCTCATTTTATTTGCCAAAGAGGATGATCTCTGTACTGGGAAGAATGGATAAAAATGGTTATCAGAGAAGAAGACAATGAGAAAGCATCTAGCTCCTCTCAATGAGTTCAAGTCAGTAGGCCTGGATGTACTACATCCCAGGGCACTGAAAAACCTGGCAGATGTAATTGCTGCCAGTGATTTTTGAAAATCTTGGAGAACAGAAGATATGCCATGAGAATGAACAGAGAAAAATGTCCCGATTTTCAAAATGGAGGAGGCAGAATCTTCAAAGTACAGGCTGACAGATTCCTAGCAAAAATTCTAACATAACATTAAAGAGATCCTTTTTGAGCTTTTGTAAAAGATAGCAATGAACACTGACAGCCAGTATGCCTTCATTAAAAACAAGTCATTCCAGGCTAAACTTGTTTCCTTTTTGCCAAGATTATCAGATTAGCAGGTCAGAAAATGCTAGAGGTAGCATACCTGGATTTCAGCAAGGCATTTGACAAAATCTCACGTAATTCTTGTGGACAAGATGAAGATATGGGCTGATAGTGTCGGCTAGATCACTGGTTCACAACAAACATATATCAAAAGGCCATGATGAGGGACTAAACCTTACCAATAATAAGATAATAATAAGATGAAATTTAATAGGAATAAATTTAAAGCCCAATACAAGTTTAAAGATTCAATTGTACAACTGTAGCTAAGGAACAGTTCAAATAAAAATGATTTGGGATCTTAGTGGACAGCAAACTCAATATTATAACTATGCAACTTAATTTGTTTGTTCTGGACCTATGATTTCATTATCACAGAAAATTCCCAGCATGGAAACTCTTTCCACAAGTGAAGATCAGCAAGTTGAACTCAACTTAAAATCTTAAGAGAGTTGCCTGGGCATTAAGAGGTTAAACAGGGGCAGCTAGGTGGTACAGTGGACACAGCACCAGTCCTGGAGTCGGGAAGACCTGAGTTCAAAGCCAGCTTTAGACACTTGACACTTACTAGCTGTGTGACCCTGGGCAAGTCACTTCACCCCAACTGCCTCTTGCCTCCCCTCCAAAAAAAAAGTTAAATGACTTGCAAATGGTCACAAAGCCAGTCAGTACATATTAGAGGCAGGACTTGAAGCTAGGTCATTCCAACTAAACTGACCCTCTAGCCAGTATACCATGCTGCCACTCACCAGGCTGCGGTTACACAGCAGCCAAAAATACTAACTCGATCTTAGGCTACCCTGAGAGAACAAGTGTCCAGAACGAAGGGAGTAACAGTACTGCTTCACTCTCTCCTGGTCAGACCACATCTGCAGTACTGCCTTTAGTTCTTGTGGCCATATTTGAAAAAGGATACTGACAAGTTGTGGAAAGTCAAAAAAAGAGATACCAGGAAGGTGGGGAAGGAGTATAAACTAATAAGGAACTCAGGATGTTTAGCTTAGATTAGGGAAGACTTGGAGGGGGCAAAAGGGAGAGGAACACGGCAGCCAGTATCAAGTACTTTAAGGGCAGTAATGTGAAATTAGACTTATTCTGCTTGTGTCCAGAGGGCAGAGCTGGGAACTATAGGTAGAGTTGCAGGAGGGCATATTCAGGCTGAAATTCAGGAAACATTTCCTAACAAGTAGGAGCCATCCAAAAGTAGACCGGTAGCAGGGCATGGTAGAGAGGTAGCCTGGATGCCAGGAAGACTGAGTTTGAGCCCCGACTGTGACATCTACTGGCTGTGCAGCCCCAGCTAGGTAACTTAACCTTTGCTCTAGGCAGCTTTTTAAGTTGCAGGGAAGGTGGCAACTGCATTGGTAGAAGAGAGCTTCCTCATTCAGGGATTCTCGCCACTCAAAATCAGAGGTCCGGTTCCTTTCCCTAACCATTAGCAGAATGGAATGTCTTGGGAAGCAGCAGATTTTCTTTAACTAGAAGATCTTCAAGCAGAGGTTAGATAACTACCCAAGAATACTGCAGGGGAGAGTCCTTTAATCCTCTGGCCACATCAACTCTCAAAGACCACTTATTGTTTGGGGAAGGGGGGGCTGGGAGGGTCCTGACTTGGTGGAGGGACTATTCAAGGGTCCCTGAAGTACTGCTGAAACATACGAAATTCAGGAAAATCTAATATTGAAAACAGGAGTTAGTATCCTAACACTTGGAAAGAATGACAGTTTCATTTAAAATCATATTTAACAGGGGAAAGTTGTGAGTTAATATGAATTCACCTGGAGAAATATTTATGTACTCATAATTTCAAAAGTAAACTGGCCTAAATAATTCCACAGTATATTCTCATTTATATTGATTTTAAGAATAAAGGGCAAATGTCCAAAAGAAGGCAATAAGAATGGCTGGTTAAAGGAAGTAGGTTTGTTTAAATTAGAAATGGGACAACTTAACAGGAACATGACAGCTATCTTCAAGTACTTATAGAGCTGCCTTGTGGAAGACAGATTAGACAAATACGAAACATCTAAGCCACATATAAAGATGGAACCCTTTATTAGTTATCAATTTTTAAAACACAACAAAAAAATTGACAAAGGAATCCAAAACTTTAGGACAGATCACATGAACAAGAGTATCTGCATAACAGAATATAAAAAAACAAAAATGTTGTAAAAGGTTATTATAACCCCACCTCCTCCCCCCTCTCCATTTCACACTTAAATATCTGCTCTCTTCATGGCTCAGTCTGCTTTTTTCCCACATTCTGAGAACATTCATCAACTCTCAAAGTTTAGATTATCATAGATTAGGGATGAAAGGGACCTCAGAAATCAGGTTTAATTCTTTCGTTTTAAGGATAAGGAAACTGAAGGCCAGGTTCTTGAACCTAAAACTCGACCCCTAAACTTCCTGCTGAACACTAGTCTAAAGCTCTAACTAGCCTAATTAATGTCTTCATCTGCATATGACCTAGAATCAATTCGTCACACCAGAAACTGGTTTTCCCCCAAATCAGCTCCTTGTCCCAACTTCCCTGTTTCTGCCACTCTTCCATTAACTCAGCTTCTGAACACTGGAGTCATCTTTGATGCCTCTTTCCTCTCCACTTAGACCCTGTCAATCATCCAATTCTATTAACTGTTCCTCAGTAATATATCAAATTCATCCTTTTCCATTCTCACTGCTACCACCCCATTCTAGGCCCTTATTACCTTATGCTTGTACTACTGCAAAAAAGTCCACCTCCCTCCATCTCAGCAGTGGAAGCAAGTGGGGAGCAGGGGTAGTCATTAAGTCAGAGACTGAACTAATTTTATCTTAAGCTATGATGGAAGAACAATAATAAACCGGTTGCGATAATCAAACGAAATGGAATTATATCCAGAAAGCCATGTATTTCAAAGGATAAAGTTTCTTTGTTACACTTTGAATCACATGTACTATTCTGTATTTGCCATATAATGTGAACTAAACTCTGGCCTGATAATTATATTTTTAGATCTGTTCTAACAGAATCATGGTGGTAGCTATTCTCTTTCTCTTTGTTAGCAATACCTATTTTCAACTTCCAGAGAAGCTATAACATTATGCTGCATACCACAAACAATGGTAGCTGAATGTACTGTAGGAACAAATCAAAATTTAGGAGACCGGATGACATTCAAAACCCTACGAAGGATTCTGAAAGATGGCTGCACAGCTCTATGTTAAAAAAGAATTCACTAGATGAACCAAACTTAACTGATGTTCACTCAATTCCCTACTGCTAAATCTGGTTTTAAATACTTAACCAGCATTCTTTCCAAATAATAACCTAAGAGTAGTGATAATGGCAGTCTTTTTCATCACGTAACTTAATGGAATCCTCACTCTATTCTAGTCTTACATATCCCAAATAACATTGTTTTTCATAGAAGGGCAAAATTCAAGACTTCCTGCTTCTTTGTCAGTGACATATTGGTCAAATTTAAAAAGCAACTACATTAGTATGAATCTTGCAAACTATTACCAAACTCAATTGCATTTCTTCTAGTTGTGTCCTAAGAAAAATAACCAGTATACTACTTTAAAAATAACGGTAATTATGCTATATTTTGTTAATCTTAGTATCTTAGAAGTGAGATCATAAGGGCCACTGTACCAGGGATGTAATATTAAAAAGACTATGTCAGTGTCAAAACCTGTTTCACTCTATGTTGCCCATACTTTCTGATAATATTGGCAGGAAGATACTAAAAACAAATATAAGTATAATGGGATTTGGGTCCTAGTCTTTCTATGTTACTACTTCTTGACTTTGTTTTAAGTTTGATAATACAAAATGAGTTAACACCTAGTGAGCCAATTTGAAATCCATAAATCAAATTTAGTTTTTTCTCACCTGCATTTGAAGTCACAAGATCCAGCAGCCAGCAAAACATTGTTGGGGTGCCAGTCCAAACTAAGGACAGTAGAACGAATTGGCTTTTTTATGTGTTTGCTCACCCACCTAAAGCCAAAAAAAAGTGACAGCTTACATACACATACCAAGAGATGTCAACCTACAGCTCTCAAATATCACATAAATCTACCAAGCAGATAACATCTAGGCATGAATTTCACATTTGCTAGTGTGGTTAGTCATTGTGCTGATGAGAGTTCCTAAGTCGCTTGAAGGAATCTACCTTTAACATATTGTTGTTATTGTGTAAATTGCTCTCCTGGTTTTGCTGATGTCACTTTGCACCGGCTCATACACGTCTTTAGAAATATTTTATTCAAGAAGATAGTCAGTAGGTGTTGGATATGATAAGCACCAAATATTATAAAAATTAATTTAAATACTAACAGAAAATGACTGTCAGATTAGCTGCCACATGTAGAGTTAGAACAATGACTTGCTAGAGGAAAAGATCAAAACTGATACCCAATTTTAAAATAAAAAGAAAACGCGATGCACAATTGAGACAACCCCAACCTGACCTAGACAAGTTATTGACATTTAAAAAAGGGAAATGGATAAAAGAACAAACACTTACAAGGATTATCATATTTACTAAAGAAGTTAACATGTAAATCAACTGCCATGGTGAAGAGACCAAAAGATTCTAGAAAATACTTTAGTCAGGAAACATCTGATCCCTTACCAAATGGAGAGATGGTAGCCAAGGGAAATATAAACTAATCTGAAAAATCTTTATGAAAGAGGATAGTGAAAGGACTGGAACAATATCATATATATTTATTTGCATGTTGTCTCCCATTAAAATGAGCTCTTGACGGCGCAGGCTATTTTTAACTTTCTTTGTGTCTCCAGGACTTAGCTCAATGCCTGGCACAGTGAAAGTGGTTCAGAGATGTTTGCAGGCCAGCTGCTGACTAGAGGCAAAACAGGCTTACAGAAAGCTTGCTGAGACCAAATTAAGGCAGATCATGCTGA
The DNA here is from genome assembly GCF_003287225.1 of Phascolarctos cinereus. Classification (NCBI taxonomy): domain Eukaryota; kingdom Metazoa; phylum Chordata; class Mammalia; order Diprotodontia; family Phascolarctidae; genus Phascolarctos; species Phascolarctos cinereus. The sequence continues at coordinate 226,738,314 of NW_027555847.1, read as the reverse complement.
CAGCATTTAAGAATGAAAGTGGAAAGAAGACAATCAATAGAAAATAAATAGAAGGCGTGTCAAGATTTATAACAAGCTATTTTTCATCAATGACACTGGATGCTAACATCACAGTCCTTGATGCTGGGCTGTCTGCAAACATATTTGCCACAGTCCTGAGGGAAGCTCAGCCCTACATGAGGAAACACAAATGACACTAAAGAAAACAAAGTTGAACAGAGGGGGTGATCCAAATATACTCAGAAGAGATCTATACTGGAGGTGAAAATTTTGAGGATGTTTGATCGATTCTCAAAAATATGAAAGTGGGGAGGATACAAGACACTTGGTAAAGAGTCAGACTATATTATTACTAAAAAATTTTATCAGGCAAATATCAGTAACTACTGATCAATATGACTATATTCTCTTCTCTAAAAAAAGTCTTTATGAAAATAATCCACACATATCAAGGGCATCCTTGATGAAAGAGGAGGCGAAGGGAAAAAAGAATAAGTATTTATTAAGTATCTACAATGTGCCAGGTACTGTGCTAAGCACTTTACAAATATTACCTCATTTGATTCTCACAACCTTGGAAGGTAGGTGCTTTTAGTACCTCATTAGCAGTTGAGGAAATGGAGGCAAATAGAGATCAAATTACTTGCCCAGGGTCACACAGGTAGGAAGAATCTGAGGCTGGAATTGAACTCCGATCTTTCTGACTCCAGGCCCACTCTATTTACTCTTTCCTGGCTATAAACAACATTTGATTTCATAGAGTAAAACACTGCCTTACAGCTCTCCTCCCATGTCTCCTACGTATATATTAAAATCATGTTTCCTTGAAAGATGTGACAATAGAGATAACTTCTGCTTTAAAAATATTTTTTCTCTCCTTTCCACCTATCTCCTCACAAACTGGGGCGGGGTAGGGGGTGGTAAGAATACCTTTGTAACAAATATGCATAGTCAAGCAAGGCTAATTCTCACATCATGTAGGTCCAGAAATATATATATATATATATGTATGTATGTATGTATGTATGTGTGTGTATATATCTGACAATTAATTATCAAGAAGGCATAAAACAGGAAAACATGCTCGTCAAACATGCCATTATCATGTTCATAATTAAGTCCAAATGAGAGGGATTCCCTATAGGTGGCAACGGCTGACATTGTGCTGTTTATAGCAACCCCCAAAACAACGCAAAACCTTCTGAATGATATCCACATTCACTGAAGAGCTCAGCTTCACTATCCACACTGGAAAAACCAAACAAATATAAAATATCTGTTGTCTATGCTCTAATGTATTCCTGAATGCACAGGCCATGGAATGCCATTACATATATCTTAGAAAAGCACTGCAAATGGACAATGAGCCCTGACTGACTAGAATGAAGACTAAAGATTTGGTAAACTGGGAAATGCTTTAAATGACTCCAAACTTCTCCCTGAAATCAAAGCCTAGCTTGTTAACATCAGTAGAGTTCTGGTGATGCTATATGGTGGTCAGAGATTACAGTCTCAGCAGAATTAAAATTACAGGTCATCCAAAGGACACTGGGGTGTGTGTGGAGGAGGGGCACCTTGAAGAAAATCCAACAGATCATCATGAAAAACTATGCAGGAGAGATGACATAACGATTTATCAGAAAGATGTGTAACTATCATGCAGGAGAGTAAAGGATAATCAATGAATGGAGTGTTGAGAGATCAAGAAGAAAGTCCCAGGACACTGGATGGCCCCTCTGTGAAGAATTTATAGGAGGACATGAAATGAATACTGAAGAGCAAGGACAAGAGTCACATATGATGAGAAGGCATGACAGTGTGAGACTGACAGTTGTAATGACATCCAAGTATCAAAATTCACTAATTAGTTATCTGTCCTTATTTTCATCTTAGTTTATAAGGTGCCTAAATCCTACAAATTCATTTTATAATCCTCTATCAAGCTACAATTCTATTTTCAAAGGAATAATTAAGATCTGCCATGTAGCAGAACTATCTTTTATGTGTTGTTTCCCTCAATTAGTGTGAACTCCTTGAGAGCAGGAAATATTTCACTTTTCTGACTATCATGTAAACAGGCTTTATATTCCCCCAACTACATTTAAGTGTATAGCACATATTTTAAATTAAAGCAAAACACCGAGGAACAAGATACTTAACAATTCATAACATCATTTTTTGTCTTTGGGCTGTTGTCTAAAAAGTGATGACGCATCATCGTGTAAATTAGCAGGCTATTTTAAATGGAAAAAAACAAAAACAAAAACCAACAGACTAGAAGTCAAGACCTAGATCTTTGTCTTCAGTTTTACCACTAACTCATGTGACCTAGGCAAATCAATACTACCTCTTCTGACCATAGTTTCTTCACTTGTTAAATGAAGGGGTTGGACAAAAACAATCTCTAAATTCCTTTCAACTTTAACATTTTGTGGTCCTCTGAAACATTATTTTACAATTGAGGAAAAGCTTCTCAACGAACAGAAAGTTAAAAAATTGAGCACATTCAAATTATTTTCTTTACCCTATTATCCAGTAAAAAAAACCCTCATTTATTCAAAACACACAAACTCGGAATTTGTGAAAATTCAGACCAGAGTTGTGAAGTTTCTCTTTGAAGGTATGCAAAAATAAAAAAGGTTTACTATGCATATTCACAGTGAAAATAAGATTGTATGAGGGATCTCTAAGTTACCTAAATAAAAAATTTTTAGACCTTTAAAAGTTTTCAATTTACACAGAAACAACTGATGGCTAATTACAAGTAATCCTTATCTATTATCTTATCTATCTTATTATCTATTAAAGCAAATCTCCTCAGATGTAACATTTTGTTCATTGTGCTTGAAAGAAAACAAAATCTTTTTAAAAGGTATATATTTTATAACTCAGACTGGTTTCTTTCCAATAAGTGCCAACTTTGAAAGTTTTACTGTATTATAAAAAAGTAAGAAGATAATTCCCTTCCTTTGATGTGCCTAAATACAACAGAAATGGCAAGGCTGTAAAAAATACACTTTTGCTAATTTTGGCTGAAACACAAACACTGCAGGTTACCACAAACCACTTCCAAGCTGGAGGGTATTTACCACTATATCTGAATGTGTGTCAGATGGAACAGAATTGTTTTCTTATCACAGCAAACAGGAGGGAATGGTTAAAATAAGTTCTTCAGACATATAATAAATTTCTCTATTTTGACTGGCTCAGTTTCAAATGATTTATAAAGTACAACATTCACAATTATGCTTCCAAGATTCTAGTGAATTTTCACTGAGATGGTTTACATACTAACGTGACAAAATATTGTATTAATAAAGAAGGGGTTAGGAAAACAATTCAGAATCAATCCTATAAGTCTAAGAGGATAGGTAAGGTAAGGTAAGGGGGGAAAGGGAAAATATTCTAACATTTCTGTGGGCCTCTGAGTATAACTCAATCTGTAATTTATATAATAAAATAAGAAAAAAGCATCAGGGTTATAAAACTGTAATTTGAAAAGAATGAGAGAGAACAGAGGTCTAATTTTAGGGAATGGAAACAAGCTTGTAGACCAAAATACAAAAATGGATGGTTCTGCTGAGAGAGAGCTATGTGTGGCTTGATCATTCATATATACTTACAAAGAAGAATATCTTAACAGAGTTTATTAGCAAATTTCAAGGGGAAAATATTCTCCAGATTAACACCGTTTTTTCCATAAACCAATTCTAGACACTGTTCCATGTGAGCCTCAGGATATCATAAAGAATACAAAAGTAGGTCAGAATGTACAACTTCACAAATTTGTTCTCATTTATTATTTCTAAAATACTACTCACCAGTCATTTTCAGACTCAAAGTAGCACACGGAAATCAGTCGAGCTCCACTACCTACAGCAAATTTATTCTCCAAGGGAGACCATTTCACAAAGGTGGCTGCACGATTAATCCTCAGGATCACCAGGGTTGGTTTCCAGATGCCATCTTTCTGACTCCAGACATAGGCATTACGGTCTGCACCACAAGTTACAATTCTATCGCTCTTGGGAGCCCAGTCAATACCTGCAATTGAAACCCCGTATCAATGTCTTAAAAAAGTTGACTGTGTCAAACTAAGTATAAAGTGCCTGGTATCATGTCTTAGACACAGTGGGCACTCAAAAAAGTTTGTTGAATTAAGTATCTCTACCTATATGTATGGTTTTTTTTTTCCCCTAATGGAAAAAAAGCAAAAAACTTATAAGAGACTACTTACATCAATAAATGTGAATAGCATGAATTTTCCCATTTTAAAAAATTGCAAAATGGCTCCAGGAAAGAAAGTCAACAATATACTGTCTATAAGAAGCATGTCATGTCAAGGGCATTTTTATGTAGGAACTTCCTTTGTCAAGTAGACTGCAACCCAGTCTAAAACTTAATAGTCTTAAAGAGCTTCCAGAAGCTCAGAGAGGTTAAATGACCTGTCCAGCGTTCCACAGCTGGTAAGAAGTAGGATTTGACCTCAGGTTTTCCTGAGTCCAAATGCAGCACTCTACCCATTGGGCTATGTTGCCTCTCAGAAGTCACATCTAAGCTTAAAAAGCTAGTTACATTAAAACTAAAAGGTCTGTCTAAAATGTACCATGAAATCCAAGTTCCAAAAGCAGCAGCAATGGTATCTGGTAATGCAAATTTCAAATTAGGAAAAAAAAATTTTTTTTAAAGACAAACAATGGTATGACATAATGGTGAAGGGAAAAAAAGAACAAAAATATATAACAAATTTCAATTTATATGCATAAAAAATTCACTCACAAAAGATTAATAGCAACGTAAAAATGAAAAAAAATAGCAACTGGGGATTCCATCATTCCATTATTGGAATGTGATAAACCAAACAAAAACCTAAATGATAAACAAATCACACATCCCTGGCTGGTTCAGTGAAAAGAGCACTCGCTGGCTTTAGAATCCAAACACCTGGGTTCAAATCCCATCTTTAATATTTACTAAAGTGTGATCTTGGGCTATTATCCTCTTTAGACCTCAGTTTATCTACAAAATGAGAGAACTGGACTTCACAGTCTCTAAACTCTAAATCTATGATCCTATGATGAAAACTAAGTGGGAAAAGCAGGAAATACATACTTCTTTTAAGTTATGTGTATGTTTCAGATGAAAGAATAAAATACAGTCTTAGAGGCCCATAATCAATTTCCAGTTATCACTTTATATTTTTACAACTTAATCACACTTTCCATAAGAGGATGACTGTTATGGGACAGACTTTCCAATTAGGAAAGGTGTAAACAAACTCTCACTCCAGCCACAGACAGCCCGGATGAGGATTTAAAAAAAAAAAATCCTACCCCTGATTTTCCAACTATCTAGCTTTGTGCCTTTGGACAAGTCAATTAACCTCTTCTAAGTCCCCCTTCAAGGACCTTGCATTCTATTATCATCTTAGAGGTAAGAGAGTTTGCAACAGTGGTGCTAGTGAACAGGGCTGGTCAACTCTGAATGTTCTTTTGTATTATTTTTTTTTACTGGCTATAAGCATCCCCGTTTCTCATCCTTTAAAAAGAAAGGGGGAGAAAAGTGGAGGAAAGCCTGCCTATTTCAGAGAGTTGTGATGAGACGCAATACTAATAGCTTGGAAAGTTTTGTAAATGCTAAGTTATTCTCATTATACCTCATATTACCCACCAGTGCCTAGCATAGTAACTGGTATGTTATAAGAATTCAACAAATATCTGAGTGAGACTAACAGAAAACTGGATGAAATGGAAGAACTGATCCTCCTCCTCTCAAATAATCCAATCACTACAACCACAACTGAATACTTTTTATTAAAAAGCCTAGATATGAAAATAAAGTCTAGATATGCATAGTACAAGGACTACCTGCTAGTACCCCACCATTCCCCCTACTCCAGCAGATTCCTGCTCTCCAGGAATTTATATATTAAGAAAAATGCTACAAATGCTTTTCTCCCTAGAAATCTCTCTCCCTGGCTTTTAATTATTCTAAGGCCAACCGTCTAGCCCTACCTCTACTGTGATAACCAACCTTGACAGCCAACTTTGCAACTGTCAAACTACACAGTCATGTTCAAAACTGTACAGCAGCATTACCTGTCTAAACATCTGCTTGGAAGAGACGAAGAAAGGATATACTCAGCAGCAGGCAAGTTGTCATTTCTTCCTAATATAGCCTTGCATTTTTCCCGTTTTTTTCATTACTTTTAGGTAAGTTTCGTGTTGTTTTTTTTTAAAGATGAAACATTAATGCAAAAAATTTAACATAGAAAAAAAATCATGACATCTCTTTAGATAAGTCTGCTGTGGCATCTTCCTTTCTCTATATTAATAGACATTCTTTTAGTTTAGAAAGAGCCACAACAGAAGTATTTCATCTGTTTAGTCAGTATCTGAGAAAATGACTGATCCTTGGTCTCTTGCCATAGTTATATTTAGAGTCTTCCAATAACATTTTCTTCAGAACTGAAAAAAATGCTGCCTGAGAATTCTAACAGAAAACCGGCCAAAGCACAAAGGACCCCAAAATAGACTGGAAGTAGAAAGGGGGCGGGAGGGAAGGATATGTCTGGGTAGTTCACATTTTTTGGCTATTTCTTTTGTCTTTCATCTTTGGCCTATTTTTGCTTAAAAAGACATTTCTAATGTTAAAAATCCACTGTAAAATGTTGTCAGTGTTCCTAATTCCACTTTCTATAAGAAGCTTTTCCAGATCCCCTTCAATGCTATGATTTTCCTTTGTTGATTATCTCCAGTTTATCCTGTACATACCTTGCTTGTACATAGCTGTTTGCATGTCGTCTCCCCCATTAGACTATGAGCACTCTGACAGCAGGGAATGGTTTTATTTTTTGTTTTGGCTTTTCTTTGTATCACTAGCACTTACCACAGTGCCTGGCACATAGTAGGTGCTTAATAAATGCTTGTTTACTTGATTGACTTCCCAGGTCACCAGTGAAGCTAGCCAGGAAAGTTAGCCATGAGTCCAATGACTAAAGGACTGAAAATGAAATAGGCCAGACCTACCTAAGAGAAGTCAGGCAGAAGGAAAGCAAAATTAGTAAAAAATCAAAATGATGACCTTTGGTTCTATAGCCAGTGCTATAATTATTTAGTCTCTTAATGTTTTCTACCATGGGATGAATTACTGCCATGACCCTGATAAGTAAAGGAAAAGTCAATAATGTTGTTTTCAGGATGGCAAATCTGCATGCTCAGAAAAGAGCTTCAGAAACTACACAAAGGGTTGTTAAAGAAAGTTTTTTCTTTGATTGCTAGAGAAAGGTATCTTTTTTTCCTTTAATCTGGAAGGCCATTTATTTAAGGACCAATGATAACGCAATGGAAACTTACCAATGTTGTCAGGAAATAAAAGGTAAAATTTCAAATGATCAGAACAAAGGCAATCAGCAACAGTCTTTACTGCTCATTTGAATTAAAATGCTGTGAGGATGGGGATGGACTGAGAGATCACAAGACTCTGTAGGAAACACCACGCCCTACACAGAGTAAATTCCATATGGTTAAGGCTAAATCACAACAAACAAAAGTAGATAAACTCTGAAGCAGGGTAAAAAAAGGACCCAGCCATACAAGGTTCAAGAATATTTTGAATAGTTCTTTCAAATGGATATCAAAAGCTGAGCCCAGAGCAAAATAACCACACACACACATCTTAGAAAAAGATTTGAATTCTGCTCTTCTAACTGGTTTTAGTAAAATTTGAAACTATATTCAACAATGCATAGTAAAGATCTATGTGTGGGTTCATGTCTATAATCCTAGCTACCAGGTAGGCTGAGGCTGGAGCATCTCTTGAGCTCATGAATTCTTCACTGAAGTGGGTTACACTGATCAGGTGTTTGTATTAAGTTAAGTACTAAAGTGGTGAGTGCCTGTGAGTAGGGGGCTACCAAGCTTCCTAAGGGGTAAACAAGCCCAAGTCAGAAATGGAATAGGTAAAAGCTCCTTCAACAATCAGCAGTATGAATGGGTCTAGGAGTAGTAAGTAGTTCCTGTACTTCCAGCTAGAGATTCAGTCTTTAAAAAAATAAACAAAACCACCTTCTCATTTGACAGCTTCTGTTAATACCTGAAGAGAACAATGTGACAGCACATGTGCCATCAGGATTTTACCTTCTAGCTATCTGCTTTAAAATATCTCCAGAATAGCATCTAAAAGCAGGGACCACTCATATTTGCTATAGTAAAAACCCCTAGAAAATTACAATGCCTTCAAATGATTAAAAACAAAATTCTAAAAACAAAGGGCTATTTGCTCCCTATGTGACCATGGACGAGTCACCTTACTTGTGTAAGTTTAGGTCTGTCATCGGTAAATTTGTAGGGAGCGGCCATGATGCACTGAAGAAAGTCTTAATTGTAGAGCTATGAGGCCAGAGTTTAAATCCAGCCTCTACCACTATTATCTGTATGACCTTGAGAAAATCACTTAACTTCTTCCGGCCTTAGCTTCCTTAACTGTAAAATGAGGAGACTGGATTAGATAACTTTGAAGCTCACATTTAGCTTTGAAACTGTGATCTAGGGTCTTAGGTCTTTCTCTTTTAGCTTTAAATCTATGATCTTATGGCTTATCACATAGAGCAATCATGAAAATTAATGTATGCTTACTCCCACAAACTTGTGCCCCACAACTTACCCAAGTCATTAAGCACCATTCTGTAACTAGGCAGCAGGGCAGGGACAGGAGCATACCTTCACAGGGTCTTCTATTCCTGTTGCCTAATAAAGAACTAAAGATCTACTCTAGAAAGGGATATTTAATTCTTTCAATTCCTATGTTCCCTTAGGCCCAAACCCATAGTTATAAAACTTAACAGAACTTTAATTTTTAAGAAGAAATAAAGAGGAGCCTTTTATAAAACACTATGTTCCTCCAACACTTACGAATGGTTTTGGCCACACTTTCACGTATCAGTTTTTCCTCCTTGAGTTTTTTCATGTGTGTCTTGTCTAACTAATCACTAAGCTCTCAAAAGATAAAATCTTCTACTTCTTTAATATTCCCCATGGCACCAACATTGGTAGGTATCTAAGAGGGGTTCAGTAATGCTTGACAAATTAAAATCAGTAGCACAATATTTCCTCACTTATCAAGACAATCTTTAAGTGGCACAGAAGTCTAAACATTAAATGTGGCAATATGGCACATTCACCTTACACTCGGACCTTTTCTTGAAACAAAGGAACTATCGTACTAAGCTCACCATAGGATTCTATTACCTGTAATATGTCCATTGTGTTCCTTCAGTTCATGGGCTTTCACCCATTGATTCCCATTCTTCTTGTAAATGTGGACTTCATGATTATTAGGGCTAAGGGCAATCTCTGGTAGAAAGAATTTAATATATTGTTAACATACACAGAATAACAGTATTTTGGTTAACAACTGATCAAATAACATGATGTAAGTAAATTACTTTGCAAACTTTAAATTGCTATATAAATGAGCTATTTTTTAAAAAGTAGAGGTGAATTTTATTTTTTCCTTATCAAAGATGAAACACGAGAAATTCTGTTTATAAGGGCTTTTAAAATTTTTTTTTAAGGAAGTGGATTGAAGAAAAGAATACAGGTATCTTTCTTTCTTTCTTTTTTTTTTTTGGTGAGGCAATTGGGGTTAAGTGACTTGCCCAGTCACACAGCTAGTGAGTGCTAACGTGTCTGAGGCCATATCTGAACTCAGGTTCTCCTGAATCCAGGGCTGGTGCTCTATCCACTTCACCACCTAGCTGCCACTACAATTTCAATTAATATAATTTGGTTCTACTAAGTAAGATATGGTAAAACCCATATGGATCTTAAACTTAAGTTTTAATAACAAGATGGAAAACCCCTGAACTAGAACAAAATCTATTAAAAATACATATTAAAGTACTATTATATATACATTAAAATACTACTAATTTACATTGGTTTTCTTTTTAAAGTTAAACTCGTTGGATGAACTTTCATTTGGCTAAAGGTACTTCTCAATATGATTCTTAATATTAGTTTTAGGATTTCAGTATAGAGTTTAAGACTTTTGTATGTTTAAGCTATAGCGATAATTATAAATAAGGATATAATAAGGAAAATAAATAACTATAAACAAGGACATAAATAAGGAAAATAAGGATAAAAGAAGAGACAACATTAAGTCTCTGTGAATCAATCAGAAAATAAAGGAGGTCCTAAATATCAAATCCTAGCATGCTCTCTAAAGGGTCTATACTGAAATAACTGAAAAAAGTACTCACTTCTAGATAGGTTTTGGGCTAAACAGAAGGGAAGAACAAGGGGTTTAATCAGGAGAAATAAAGATAACCCAGCTTGTTATCAATTGTGTGTAAAATAAGAGGCAATATGGTACTGAGATAGGGCCTAAAAAATAAACTAAATGTCTTAACAGCCTCCAGATTGCTATTTAGAAGCTCTGGGCTCAGAAGAACAGCTAGTACTTCAGGCAATAAAAGACTCTCCCATATACATCCGAAGTCAAAAGGGCAGAGGGGTAGAGCATAAAGAGCAATAGATTTAGGGAAAAGAGACCTAGCTTTCTGTCCTTACTTAGATCACAGAATCTTAAGAGTTGGAAAGGACCTTAGAGATCATCTAAGCCAATTCCTTCATTTTATAAATAAGGAAACTGAGGTGCAGAGTGACTTGTCCAAAGTTATACATTAAGTTTCTGAAAATTTACAAAAAAGGATTGGATTATATGATCTCTAAGGCACCTCTTGTTCTAAAGTTCTATAACTTTTATGTGTCTTGTAGTAGTAACCTGTCACAGAGAGCCCCACCAATTTCTAATAAATTCTACACTGTAGATGGAGAAGGTACCAAAGCAAACAAAAAAGAATACCATACTTACGAGTACGGTCTCTGTTCCAAGCATGGCAGGTGATTGGCTCTAGTAAAAATTGATGTAAGGACATTATTCTTAGTGTTTTCAAAAGGGAAAAAGCTGGAATAAATAATAAGAGAAAGCACTTTAAAAGTTACAAAGTAGTGCTTTACCATGGCCAGATCCTATTCATTAAATTCACTTCAGTTCAAAAATTAATGTCTCTATAGTTCGAAAACAGCGCTCCTTATTCATTTCAGGATGACTATTAATGTTCTGTTACATTGTGTTACACAGATCATTCCAGAACTGGGTAACATTTACAGAAAGAAATGAGTCATTTTTATTAAGGAATTAAAAATCAATAAAAACACACCACAAATTAATATATAAATAAACAATAGTCAAACTGCCAGATGGCTTAAAATGCTTGGGAATGATGCAAGAGTAACAAAAATCATGGAAGCCTAAGATGCTCAAATGCATTCTAAATGAATATATGTGATATTTATGCACCACTTTAAAAAATCTATTTATACTTACTTTGTGAAATATTACATGGTATATTAAGAAACAATCTTTGGGCAATTAAACTTATATAAAACAAAATGACATACCCAGATAATAAGACAGAAGTTAATGGATGAGATAAGTAAATAACAATTAGATTGAACTGTCCCTTATATAAAGACAATGACTAATAGACGTATACACAGGAGTCAAAATAATAGCACTGTAATACTTTCAGGCATGGTCAATGTGTTGTTTTGCTTGGCTATACTTTTCCTTTAACAAGATAGGGTTCTGGTGGAGTAGAGGTAGAGAAACAATGGAAACGATGAGGGGGAAAAAGAAGCATGAATAAAATCTTTTTTTTTCTCATTCTTTTTTTTTAAAATTTTTTAATTTAAATTTTTTAAATTTTTTCCACATGCTTTTGAATTGAAAATTTTTCTCCCTTTTCCTCCCCCCCACCCTCCCCAAGACGGCACACAATCTGATATAGGCTTTACATTTACATAACCATTAAACATATTTTCACATTAGTGAAGTTGTAAGTAAAAATTAAAACCAATAGGAGGAACCATCAGAAAGAGGAAACAAAACTCAACAGAAGGTAAAAATAAGTGATAGCGATTAGACTTTCATAGCTCTTTCTTTGAATGTGAACAGCATTATCCATGCCGAGGCCTCTGGAAATGTCTTAGATCCTCATAATGCTGAGAAAGGTTCAGTTTAACAATCGGAGTCATTGTATAACGTGGCTGTTATTGTGTACAAAGTCCTCTTGGTTCTGCTCACTTCACTCAGCATCAGACCATATAAGTCTTTCCAGGTTTTTCTGAAGTCAGCCTGTTCATCATTTCTTACAGCACAATAGTATTCCATTACATTCATATACCACAACTTGCTCAGCCATTCCCCAATTGATGGGCATCCTCTTGATTTCCAATTCTTTGCCACCACAAAAAGAGCTGCTATGAATATTTTTGTACATATGGATCCTTTTCCCATTTGTTTGATCTCTTTGGGATATAGCCCTAGAAGTGCTATTGCTGAATCAAAGGGTATGCACATTTTTGTAGCCCTTCGGGCATAGTTCCAAATTGTTCTCCAAAATGGTTGGATCATTTCACAACTCCACCAACAATGTATTAGCCTTCCAATTTTCCCACATCCTCTTCAACATTTATCATTTTCCTGTTTTGTCATGTTTGAATAAAATCTTTTAAAAAGTAGTTTACTGGGATTTTGAGCTAGATGACTTGGGTTCAAATCCTATTTCTGCCACATGCTAATCTGTGAAGGTGGGCAAGTCATTTTCCTTTTAAGAGCCTTGGTTTCGAATAATACTTGTACTATCCATTTCAAAAGATTAAGAAAGAATGTAATAGAATATAAGCTCCCTTTGGGCAAGGACTATTTTTGTTTTCCTACTCTTTGTTTGTAGCAGAGTTCCTGGCACAATGTGTATATAATACATATCTTAATAAACGCTTGTTGAATTGAAGATTCAGTGAAAGAATGTTTAAAGTGCTTTGTAAACCTTAAAAGTTATATCAAAATGGATTCAGTTAAATATTTATATATTTCCTCTGCATATCTCAAGAGCCTGAAAAGGAAATAAAGATTACTATCAACTTCGTATATAATGGGTATCATATCTTTTGCCTTCTCAATAGGGAGATGGAGAGAATTTGAAATTTAAAATAATTTTTAAAAAAACTTTAAAAAAATATCTCTCAGGTACAATAATCTGGATCCCTGCAAAGCCTAATCAAGCAAATCGACACTAAAATCTAAAGAATCAAATTAATTTAATTTACACATTTAAAAAAAACTTGCCTTATTTTCATCATTCTGCATTGATGAGAAAGTGAACTTGTGAAAGTTTCTCTGATATTGTCAGGAATTGCCAGAAGTGGATTTTCCTTTGTATGTCTACAGACAACATTCTCTTTATGGAAGCCATTTATGAGTTCTGTATGTGAAAATTCTGCCACTGATAAGTTGGGTGGCATGCTGGACCAGGAGTCAAGAACATGAGTTCTGATCCTGTCTTAGAGGCTTATTACCAGATGTATGAACTTAGACAAGTCACTTAACTGCTCTGTGCTTCAGTTTCTTCATCTGTAAACTGAGAAACTGGACCTGATGACTTCTAAAGTCCCTTCCACTCTAAATCTAGGAGCCTACTCAGATTTCTGGGTGACATCTTTTAGGGCTCCTAATCTGTTCTCAAGACCTCCTATTCTAGAATACCACTGCCTTAAAATATGATTAAAACTCATAAACAGTTATTCCATTTATAAGATGGATGCTTGGCTAGACAATCTCTAATGTTCTGTAAAATTCTAACACACTTGTCAGTTTAGCATACTGAATGGGGAGTCCCAGCATTTGAATCTCAGCTGTGCTATTTACTAGTGGACCTCTGGTAACGCCTTTAGAGACTCAGTTTCATTATCTGTAAAATGAGGAGACTGGATGTAGTTTTCTTAAAATCTGGCTCTAAATGCTTACCATTCTAAGACTCAACCAGTACATGAGGTAGGGGATCTTTGTGTTAAAAACCAATCTCAAGCCAAGTGTTCCATCCCTAGAGCATTCTGTCAGTACCTTATTTTCCTCACTATTCCCTACACGCTGGATTCTACTTTTCTGAGCACTGAGTGCTTCCTACGCCACTCCTCGCCCACTCCTAACAGAAGTCAGGAGCTACCTGAATTTTTTCCTTTAGTTTCCGCAGCACCTAGCATTGTTTCTTGGACCTCAAATTATGGTCACCCTTGCCTGAAATTTAAAAGCTTAGTTTTCTCAATTATAAGCAGGTGCTTATAAATGTTTGGTGAAATGAACTGAAAACATAATCCATAGCAAATGATATCATTTCAGATGGTCACACTCATTGCAATCCTAAAACCTCATACACCCAAGTAGGATAACGTTAAACTAGGATGGAGACTGAAAAGCAAAATTTTGATGCAAAGAGGAAATGAATGGAAGGGCCAAGAGAAAATAAAGGTAAAGTGAAAGTTATTAGGCTTTGCTGGACCTGAGATTACATTGGTATAGTGGAACTCCTAGATGACAAAACTCACTAAACCAATGCAGGGCAGCACCATCTCTGCAACTTACAGACTTAGACAACTGCCTAGAATAGTAAAAGGTTAAGTGACTTGTACAGGATCACACAGTCAGGATGTGTCAGACATATGGTGGCTGTCTCCAACCACCCTTTAACCAAGGTGACTTTAATAGTAAGATTAACTGTCAAAGCTGAAATCAAACTTGGTTTAAGGTGAGTAATACTTCTGATACTTGTAAATATATTCACATGGCAATAAGAAATAAGCACATTCAGCCAATAAATAAAATTAATATCAAGCATCTAAAAATAAGCTATGAAATAAATGTCAAAATTCTACATTTTGCTCTGGGAATGAAGATAGTTAGGAAATTTACATTTTGTTTTACATACCTTACTAGGCAAACTGCAATAATATAAGAGAAAAAATGTATAATCAATAGTAAAAGGTCTGATGTTTTAAAAATTCATTGCACTGACTCATGTGTTTCAAAAAACATTTTCACATGTTCATGGCACAGTCCTATCTTTCCTTTAACATCAGAGCTACTTCATTTGTTCAAATTTAATCAAATAGCATATATGTTATGTCATTATGTTCCTTAATTAACAGGGATTTAGTTTACCACTGTTCCTTAGTGGAGAGCAAAAATTTGTTTTATTTGTTAACTGAAATTCAATTCAACAAACATTTATTGAACGCCTACTAGGCACAAGGAATGTTCTAGGAGCCTGGGATACAAAGACAAAAACAAAATATTCCCTGCACCCAAGGAGCTTATGTTCTATGGGAGTTAATAATAGCTGGCATATAAAGATTATAAACAAGAATGAAACTTAATATTTTAAAATGCATGCCAGGGGGCAGAGCCAAGATGGTGGATTAAAACAGGAACTCGCTTGAGCTCTTCCCCAAACCCCTCCAAATACCTATAAAAAAAAGACTCTAACCAAATTCTAAAGCAGCAGAACCCACAAAAAGACAGAGTGAAACAAATTTCCTGTCCAAGACATTGGGATGGTTGATGGGAAAGGTCTGTTGTGCTGGACTGAGAGAGGATCGCAATCTAGCACAAGCCATGCTGGCACAGAC
Organism: Phascolarctos cinereus; assembly: GCF_003287225.1. Classification (NCBI taxonomy): domain Eukaryota; kingdom Metazoa; phylum Chordata; class Mammalia; order Diprotodontia; family Phascolarctidae; genus Phascolarctos; species Phascolarctos cinereus. Next base: position 226,722,781 of record NW_027555847.1, on the reverse strand, counting down.
CAGTCTCCAGGGGGTCCTGATCAGGCCTCAGGGGGCTGAATCACTGGCAGCTGTGGTAGTTTCCAGACTTCTCAACCCACAAATGCCAAAGACAATTTAGAAGGTTAGTAGGAAAGGTCTGTCAGACTTGGGTGAAAGAGGAGCACAGGCCAGCCTCAGCACAGCCCTAGGGCAGCAGCAGCTACAGTGGGATTGAACAACTGATCAGAGGGAGATTACAGGGGTCTCTTTGCTGACACTGAGGCAGCATTCTGTGCTTTGCCCATACTTGGATCTGAGCTGCAGTCTGGGTGGCAGTCCTGAGGTGAAGAGGAGCACTGGCACAGCAGAGCTTGTGGCATCAGTGAAGAGAGAACCCTCCTCACAGTTCTAGGGCAGAAAAGAGTGCTTGTGGTCACTCATGGACCAGAGCACAGGCCAGGAGAGGAGTAAACACCTCTCCTTAGATCATGCCACCTTGGAGAACTGAAAACAGTTGCACAAAACCCCCAAAGCTTGGGATAGTATGCCCTCCACACCGGTAGCAGAGCCCTACCTTAACAAAGAGTTAAAAAGTTAAGTAACTGGCTGGGGAAATGAGCAAACAGCAGAAAAAAACTCAGACTACAGAATCTTACTTTGGTGACAAGGAAGATCAAAACATACAACCAGAAGAAGACAACAAAGTCAAAGCTCCTACATCCAAAGCCTCTGAGAAAAATATGAATTGGTCTTAGGCCATGGAAGAACTCAAAAAGGATTTTGAAAAGCCAGTAAGAGAAGTAGAGGAAAAACTGGGAAGAGAAATGAGAGTGATGCAAGAAAATAATGAAAACCAAGTCAACAGCTTGCTAAAGGATATCCAAAAAAATACTGAAGAAAATAACACCTTAAAAAATAGGCTAACTCAAATGGCAAAAGAGGTCCAAAAAGCCAATGAGGAGAAGAAAGCCTTAAAAAGCAGAATTGGCCAAATGGAAAAAGAGGTCCACAAGCTCACTGAAGAAAATAATTTCTTAAAAATTAGAATGGAGCAAACGGAAGCTAATGACTCTATAAGAAATCAAGAAATTATAAAACAAAACCAAAAGAAGGAAAAAATAGAAGACAATGTGAAATATCTCACTGGAAAAACTGACCTGGAATATCAATCCAGGAGAGATAATTTAAAAATTATTAGATTACCTAAAAGCCATGATCAAAAAAAAAGAGCCTAGACATCATCTTTCAAGAAATTATCAAGGAAAACTGCCCTGATATTCTAGAACCAGAGGGTAAAACAGAAATTGAAGGAATCCACCAATCACCTCCTGAAAGAGATCCCAAAAGGAAAACTCCCAGGAATTCCAGAATTCCCAGGTCAAAGAGAAAATATTGCAAGCAGCCAGAAGAAACAACTCAAGTACTGTGGAAACACAATCAGGATAACAGAAGATTTAGCAGATACTATATTAAGGGAAGGAGGGCTTGGAATATGATATTCGGGAGGTCAAAAGACTAGGGATAAAATCAAGAATCACCTACCTAGCAAAACTGAGTGTAATCAATAAGGGGGGAAAATTGATATTCAATGGTGTAGAGGAACTTAACACATTATTGAGAAGCCAGAGCTAAACAGAAAAATTGATTTTCAAATACAAGGCTCAAGAGAAGCATGAAAAGGTAAACAGGAAAGAGAAATCATAAGGAACTTATTAAAGTTGAACTGTTTACATTTCTACATGGAAAGATGATATTTGTAACTCATGAGACCTTCCTCCTTATTAGGGTAGTTGGAGGGAATATATACAGATGAAGGGCACAGGGTAAGTTGACTATGAAGAAATGATATTTAAAAAATAAAATTAAGGGTGAGAGAAGGATGTACTGGGAGAAGGAGAATGGGAGAGGTAGAATGGAGTAAATTATCTCACATAAAAGAGGCAAGAAAAAGCTTTTACAGTGGAGGGGAAGAGGGGGGAAGTGAAGGGGGAATAAGTAAGCCTTACTCTCATTGGATTTGACTTAAGGGGGGAATAACATACACACTCATTTTGGTATGGAAATCTATTTTAACCTACAGGAAAGAAGGGGGGAATGAGATGGGGGTGTGTGTGTGATAGAAGGGATGGCAGGTTGGGGGAAAAGAGTAATTCATGGGGTGGGGGAAGGGGAGAGATGTGGAGAAAATTCGGAACTCAAAATCTTGCGGAAGTGAATGCTGAAAACTAAAAATAAATAAATTAATTAAAAAATATATATGCCAATAATAAAAAGTATGTATTTCATGTAAGGTCATAAACAATAGCTGCAAAGACAAAAACTTGTTGATTTCTAATTCAGCCACATCACCCAAGTTCCAAATCTGGACACACTTTCATGGCTGGACACATTTTAAGACTGCAGACCAAGAAAATCACCACATTTGATTATCTCTTTAGCTACAGTATGTTACACTGGAAAGAGCACAGGACCCTTAAGTCAGAAACCTGGGTTCAAACTTGAGCCTCTGAGTGTGTAACAACTTCCTTGGGTCCCAGTTACCCCTGTTTTAGGAGGGGAACAGTATTTATACTAGCTACCACCCATGATAACTGTGATGGAAAGCACCATTTACAGCTATTATTTTTATTATTAGTTCACATTCATCACATAGATCATAGATTCAGAGCTGGAAGGGACTTCATAGGCCACTGAGTCCAAACTGCTTATTTTACTGATGAGGAAAATGAGGCTCAGAGAAGCTAGAGTCATGCAGCTAATAAATATCAGAATGGGGACTCAAACCCAGGACTTCCTGATTCCAAACCCAGTGTATGGAATATTCCTATTCCCAAATAGGCTATCTCTGTGGGAGTACCTAACAAACTGCCTTTGTCAAGTCCTCAACTCCCAAGGCAATAGCTATAATTTCTGAATTATGGTCACCCTTGCCTGATTTTAAAACTTATTTTTCTCCATATTTCTCTAGGAAAATGGTAGGGGAGAAGAAAACCAGCAAAAATAAAGGGGACCTTACTCAATTCAACAACCACTTACTCAGTATCTGCTCTATATGAAGCATCATAAAACATTTCAACAAAAAATTCAACCCACATTCATTAAGCACCTGCTATATGGCAGTGTGAAACAGTCCAAAGAATGCTGCACTTGAAGTCAGGGGACTTCTAGCTTTAATGCCATCTAACTTGCCTAAGCTTCAGGCAACTTTCTAAATAACCCACTAAATAATATATAGATGGGTTGCAATGTTTCCACACCAACTCCTTGCCCTTGATGTGTGGGATGCAAAGAGGAAAAAATAGTCCAGATCCCAATACAGAACCAAAGAATTATAAGGTATGGTTACTGCACTCAAGAAGAAACCTTCAAGGCATGAAATACTTTTTAAATTTATTAATAAACTTTACCTCTCTGGGTCTGTTTCTTCATCTGCAAAATTAGCGTTTGGACTAGATAACTTCCAAGGAGCATTCTTGCTCTAAATCTGTGATCCTAGATCCTACGATATGCTTCTTTAGTTGGTGAAAGAATATAAACAGACTGAAATAAAAATTCTTTCTCTTATATATACAATCTGCTTTAAGAACAGTGCCACTCAGATATGGAAATATAAAACAATATTTGTAAAATCTCATGCCTAGAATGGACTGCCTCCTCAACTCTATACTTCAAAATCTCTGTTTTATCCACATCCAAAGAAAGAACTATGGAGTTTGAATGCAAATCGAAGCATACTATTTGCTATTTTTCTTCTGTTGAGTTTTGTTTCCTCTTTCTGTTGGTTCCTACTATTGGTTCTAATTCTTACTTACAACATCACTAATGTGAAAATGTTTAATAGGAATGTATATACATAGACTATATTAGACTGTGCACCATCTTGGAGACAGTGGTGGGGAGGAAGGAGGAGAAAAATTTTAAACTCAAAAGCATATGGAAGTGATTGCTGATAAATCAAAATTAATTTAAAAAAATCTCTGTTTTACTTCAAGATTCAAATCAGGTACCAATTCCTCTGTGAAGTCTTCCCTGATCACTCATTCCCCTTGAATTTACTTATTTGTGTACCTTCTGTGTCACAACAGTAAAACACATGGTCCCAGAGGAAAACTCTTTCTTTGTATCCCCAGCCCCTCACATAGAAAAAATACTTAATGTCTATTGGCAGAATTTACTATATACTCATACAACAGATCTAAAAAGACATTTCGAAACATATATTTAAACCAAGAGCTATATATATCACCTCCCAATAGAATGCCCAGGATAGGACCTTTTAACCTCATTCGGTTTCCTACCTGAAAATGTAATCCTCAATCTACAAGAACTACAATTCTGGAATAATCCAGTTTGGGAAGAATGTCTCAGCTCTCTGGTCGGCTTTCGGCTTTTAACTGATTCATCCTTAGTATAAACGCTCTCCCTGACCAATCTAGGTACAGGTACTTCAATACCATTGACCCACCACAGCTACAGAGACCAAATGAAACTCCTATTCAGCTTCTTAACAGATACACCATTTTTAAACTCTTTCTTCTATCACCCCACAGGTAAAATAACCTGCCGACCAGGAAGTTAAACGAACGCAAAGCGCAGTCAATCATCCCGATTAGAACGGGTACAGTCAGGGTCATGGTCATCCTTTCTCTTAATTTTGATTGGGTCAATTAAAATGCCCAAAGATGTAGGTGGCTGCCCTGAGAATGACGGTGGTTAAAAGGGGATTTGAAGTGAATCCTGTCTCTGAGATAACTCTCCTCTGACTTCTCACACCAGGAAGAAGCGAGGACACGCCTGAAACCCGGTGACGGGCGAGGCAGGTAAAGAAGGACAGTCAACCTACGCCCAGTCCCTGCCACAGCACAGGTAGTGGTGGGGGGTGTTCAGGTGTTCCGCCTCAGGCTTGGAGATGGGGACCAACCTGACCCAGAGGGCTAAAAATCAAAGACGAGGCCGGGAAAGGAACGGGGGGGGGCGGCATTTTGGGGCTCCCGCTCCTGAAACCCAAGAAGGGTGAACAGCTCCATAGTGAAAAGGGAATGAAAGGGGATTCACCGCCCCAAGCCTCAGGTCAGACCCGAGGGGTCGGGGGAGAGAGGCGGGAGCTAGAGGACAGCCCTTCCGCCCACCCCCCCCGTCCGCCCCGCCTCCTCAGCCGCCAGCAGTCGGGGTCTGACCGCCCCCCGCGGCCTAAGCCGGGTCCGGGGGAACCGAAGGTTAGGGAAGGGCCAAGCGAGCCCCGGACGAAGACAGACAGGGTGAGGAGCGGATGCGAAGCTGGTCGCCATCCCTTACCTGGGATGGGGAGGATGCGCACGGGCCCCGGAGCGGAGGATTCGCGGACTCTGGTCAGTCGACGCGAATATGCTCCGGCGGGCGGCGGGAGGAAGACGGAGGCCGGGAGGGAGCGGCTGACAGGGATCCCGGAAATGGGCACAGCGCCTGCGCTGCACGGCCTCCGAGCGCATCTCAGGCTGCGCAGATCGTCTGCGCAGATCGTGGGAGTCCAGGGGAGGGGGAAGGGAGGATGTACGGACATGCGCGCGGGGCGCCGTAGAACTCGGGCTGGGAAGGTCCGTGACTGGCGCATGTGCAGTGGCGGCGAGCGGTCAGCCGGCGCACGCTTCCTCCATTTACCGTTCTCCGGTTTAGAAGACCCATCCCAAAGGCAATTGAGAAGTAGAGGGGCTTCCTGCTGGATGGAAAGGAATGCCGAAGGCTTCCGTCTTCCTCTCTGCGTTTTGTTCTAAGCATTTACATTCTGAAACTCAGGGACTAGACTTGCACATCATTCATTCGTTCGTTTATTAATTCACTTGTTCCTTCATTCATTCCTTCAACAAACCACTGCTGTGTGCATAGAGCACTGTGCCAAGTGATAGAAGGTTTAGAATGCTGCCAAAATAATCTTCCAAAGGCACAGATCTGACCGTGTCACTCCCCTGTTAAAATAAATTTTAGCAGCTCCATAATAGTAAGATAAAGTACAAATTTTCTTAGCCGGGGTTTTAGCCAGTCTGGCTCCAACCAAGCTGGATCCCAACCCCACTCCCAGCTGGCAAGGTCAGCATCCGGAAAGATCTGGGTTAAAGAGTTGAGCTAAATCTACTACGATAGAATTCAGTAGGAATAAATGTAAATTCTTAAGACTTGGGTTCAAAAAAATCACTTTCACACATATTATGTAACTAATAATAAAGACAACAAAGTTGTGCTTTACCTGGCACAACTACTCTATGAGGTGGATAGTACAAATATTATTTCTATCCTAAAAATAAAATAACTGAGGCCCCAGGGAGTTTTAGGGGGAGGTATGGTTAGGCAGCAATTTGTCTGAAAAAGATTTGCTGTTTTGTTGTTCTTCAGTCATGTCCGACTCTTGGTGACCCTATTTGGGGTTTTCTTGGCAAAAATACTGGAGTGGTTTGTCATTTCCTTCTCCAGCTCTTCTTTTTTTTTTTTTAGGTTATACATGTGCAATTATGTAAAACACTTCCATATTAGTCATTTTGTACAAGAAGACTCAAATAAAAGAAAAAATGAAATAGTGAAAAAATAGCATGCTTCAGTCTGTATTCAATCAATATCAGTTCTTTCTCTGGAGGTGGATAGTATGCTTTGTCTTGAGTCCTTTATTGTATTGGCTGAGAATAGCTAAGTTATTCACAGTTAGTTCTTCCTACAACATCCTCCTGGTTCTGTTCACTTCACTATGCATCAATTCATTTTCTTTTCAGGCTTTTCAGTCATTCCAATCTTTCCAAGTTTTTCTGAAATCATCCTGCTTGTCACTTCTTATAGCACAATGATATTCCATTACAATCATATACCACAGCTTGTCTAGCCATTCTCCAACTGATGGGCATCCCTTTGATTTCCAATTCTTAGCCACCACAAAAAAAGATTTGCCACAAATATTTTTGTACAAATAGGTCCTTTTCCATTTTTGGGGGATGTCTTTGGATATACATCTAGCAGTTCTCCAGCTCATTTTACTGATGAGGAAACTGAGGCAAATAGGGTTAAGTGACTTGCCTGGGATCACACAGCTAGGAAGTGTGAGGAAAAATTTGAACTCAGGAGGACAGATTTGAACTCAGGAAGACGAATCTTCCTTGCTCCAGGCCTGGTGCTCTGTGCACCATGGCTCCATCTTGCTGCCCTGACTAATTTAAAGGACCACAAACTCCATGTGATTTAGCACTGTGATCGGACAGCTAACGCAGTTTTGAATTGTATTAAGAGAGACACAGCCTCCAGGAATAAGGAGATGATACTCTCTAACCTTAAATGCCCAATACTAGGCAATAGAAGCTTTAAAAAGATATTGATCAACTGGAGAGCATCCAGGGAAGGACACCCAGGATGGTGAAGGGCTTTGAGTCTGTGAAGGACCTGGAGATGTTTGTCTTGGTGAAAAGAAGACTCACGGAGGTCATGGTAGCTATTTTTAAGTATTGGAAGGGCTGTCATGGCTAAGAGGGTAGACTTTTCTGTTTTGCCCTACAGGACCAGACCAGGTACAATGGTTGGTAGTTAAAAGGGGGCAATAATACATCCTGACCTCAAGAAAATCTTGGGCGGAGCCAAGATGGTGGAGAGAAAGCAGTGACTTTCTTGAGCTCTCCCCCAAACCCCTCCAAATACTCATTAAAAATGGCTCTAAACAAATTCTGAAGCAGCAGAACCCACAAAAAGACAGAGTGAAACAAATTTCCAGCCCAAGACAACCTGGATGATCGATCAGAAAGGTGTATCGCGCCGGGATGGGAGCGCAGTGCAGCGTGGCATGGCCTTGCAGGCCGCAGCAAACCTGGAGCAGGCCTCAGAGGACTGAATCCCCGGCAGCTGTGGAGGTTTCCAGACTCCTCAATCCACCAATGCCAAAGACAACTTAGAAGGTCAGTGGGAAAAGTCTGTTTCTGTCAGTGGTCAGAGAGGAAGGCGGAGTTTCAGCTCCATTCCCCAAGAGCGTGGCCCTGGGGGGGGGCAGCTGCTTCCTGAGCTTCCGGCCCACAGACTGAGGGGGAATCCAGTGGCTGATCAGAGAGGGATTGCAGGGATCTCTTTGCCAGTGCTGAGACAGGAATCTCTTGCTTTGCCCGTGTTTGGATCTGGGTCACAGTTCTGGGCAGTGGTGCTGGGGTGAGGAGGAACGCTGGCATGGCGGAGCTTGTAGTGGCTGTAGAGAGGAACCCCTCCTCACAGTTACAGACAGAAAGGAATACTCGTGGTCACAGGCCAGGAAAGGAGTAAACACCTCGCCCCTTATCATACCACCTTGGAAGAACTGAAAATTTACAGGTCCCTACAAGTATCTCTGAAAACAGCTACACAAACCCCTGAAGCTTGGGACAGTACACTCTCCACATTGGAAGCAGACTCTTACCTTAACAAAGAGTTTAAAACTCAAGTAATTGGCTGGGATCATGAGCAAGCAGCGCAAAAAGAGTCAGACTATATTATCTTACTTTGGTGAAAAAGATCAAAATATACAACCAGAAGAAGACAACAAAGTCAAAGCTCCTACATCCAAAGCCTCCAAGAAAAATATGAATCAGTCCCAGGCCTTGGAAGAGCTCAAAAGGGATTTTGAGAAGCAAGTAAGGGAAGTAGAGGAAAAACTGGGAAGAGAAATGAGAGTGATGCAAGAAAATCATGAAAAACAAGTCAACAGCTTGCTAAAGGAGACCCAAAAAAATACTGAAGAAAATAACACCTTAAAAAATAGCCTAACCCAAATGGCAAAAGAGGTCCAAAAAGCCAATGAGGAGAAAAATGCCCTAAAAAACAAAATTGGCCAAATGGAAAAGGAAGTCCAAAAGATTACTGAAGAAAATACTTCCTTAAAAATTAGAATAGAGCAATTGGAAGCTAGTGACTTTATGAGAAATCAAGACACTGTAAAACAAATCCAAAAGAATGAAAAATTAGAAAATGTGAAATATCTCATTGGAAAAACAACTGACCTGGAAAATAGATCCAGGAGAGAGAATTTAAAAATTATTGGACTATCTGAAAGCCATGATCAAAAAAAGAGCCTAGACATCATCTTTCAAGAAATTATCAAGGAAAACTGCCCTGATATAGTAGAACCAGAGGGCAAAATAGAAATTGAAAGAATCCACAGATCTCCTCCTGAAAGAGATCCCCAAAGGAAAACTCCTAGGAATATTGTAGCCAAATTCCAGAGTTCCCAGGTCAAGGAGAAAATATTACAAGCCGCCAGAAGGAAACAATTCAAGTACTGTGGAAACACAATCAGGATAACACAAGATTTAGCAGCTTCTACATTAAAGGACCGCAGGGCATGGAATATAATATTCCGGAGGGCAAAGGAGATAGGATTACAACCAAGAATCACCTACCCAGCAAAACTGAGTATAATCCTTCAGGGGAAAAAATGGTCATTCAGTGAAATAGAGGACTTTCAAGCATTCCTGATGAAAAGACCAGAGCTAAAGAAAATTTGACTTTCAAATACAGGACTCAGTGGAACATGAAGAGGTAAACAGGAAAGAGAAATCATAAGAGACTTATTAAGATTGAACTGTTTACATTCCTGCATGGAAAGATGATATTTATAACTCATGAGACCTTTGTCAGTATTAGGGTAGTTGAGGAAAAAAATTATATGTATGTATATGTAGATAGATAGATAGATAGAGGGCACAGGGTGAGTTGAAGATTAAGGGGTCATATCTGGAGAATAAAATTAAGGGATGAGAGAGGATGATACTTGGAGAAGAAAGGGAGAGGTAGAATGGGGTAAATTATCTCACAAAAAAAAACAGAAAAGAAAAGTCTCTCACAGTGGAGGGGAAACAGGGGAAGGTGAGAGGGAATGAGGGAATCTTATTCTCATAGGATTTGGCTTAAGGAGGGAATAACATACACATTCAATTGGGTATGGAAATCTGTCTTACCCTACAGGAAAATAGGGGGAGAAGGGGACAAGAGAGCAGGGGGATGATAGAGAGGAGGGCAGATTGGGAAAGGGGGTAATCAGAAGTAAATACTTCTGAGGAGGGACAGGGTCAAAAGAAAGAATAGAATAAATGGGAGGGCAGAATAGGATTAAGGGTGATAGAGTTAGTTTTTCACAACATGACTACTAAGGAAGTGTTTTGCATAACTGCGCATGTACAACCTATATTGAGTTGCTTGCCTTTTCAGTGAGGATGGGTGGGGAGAGAGGAAGGGAGAAAATTTGGAACTCAAACTTTTAAAAACACATGTTTTAAAAAAATGTTTTCACATGCAACTGGGAAATAAGAAATACAGAAAATGGGGTATAGAAGTCTATCCTGCTCGACAGGAAAATAGAAGGGGAAGGGGATAAGAGAAGGGAGGGGGGAGAGATAGAAGAGAAGGCAGACTAGGGGAAGGGGTATTCAGAATGCATGCCATCTTGGGGTGGGGGGAGGGGTGAGAAATTTGGAACTCAAAAACTTGTGGAAGTGAATATTGAAAACTAAAAATAAATAAATTTATATATAAAAAAAAAGAAAATCTTGCTAACAATTAGATGGGCTGCCTTGTAAGATAACTGATCCCCTTCACTAGAGATCTTCAAATAGAGGCAAGATGACCACTTGTTTGGAGCCACTAGGTGGTAAGGAGTATAGATCATAGGACTTGGAATCAAAAAGACCTGGGTTCAAATTCTGCCTTAAACATTAGTTTCGTGATGCTGGACAAATCAAAGTGTCCTCTCCTAAAGTGGGGTTAATAAAAGCACCTCCCTCATAAAGTTACTGTGAGGATCAAATGAGTTAACAAACATATGTAAAGTGATTTACATAGCTTAAAACACTATGTAAGTGCTAGCTAGCTATTATTATTGCTGCTGCTCCTGGAACTGCCTTTCAGCTATAGCTTGAACGAAATGGTTGCTGAGGTCCAACTCTCATAGTCTATGATTCTATGATATTTTCCTAGAGTACTTTGGATCACTCTTCTCTACCTGATATTTTACTTATCAGTCCTGATGACTGAAGCATTGGTATGTAGGGGGGAAATTACATAAAATACAGAGTGAGAAATTATTTAGAGATTGATTAGTACAGCTTTCTTTACAAATAAAGAAACTGACACCCAAGGAGGAAGTGACTGGCCCAAGGTCACACAGATAGCAAGTGGCTGAGCCAAGCATTGGATTTAAGTTCTAGAATCAAATTGGATTATTTTTTTCCACTTCACCAGTGGTTCTCAAACTTTTTGGTCTCATGTCCCCTTTACACTTTTTAAATTTTTTTTTGGAGTCAATTGGAGTTAAGTGACATGCCCGGAGTCACACAGCTAGTAAATATATGAGGCTAAAATTGAACTCAGGTCCTCCTGACTCCAGGGCTACCTTGATCCTGACCCCAGGGCACTGCTCCAGTGTCCCATATACTCTTAAAAATGATTAAGAACCTTCCCCCCCACCAAGATTTTTTGTTCATGTGGATTTTTAATGTATGTGTATATTAGATATATAAAAAATAGAGCACATAGACATATATATACACATCCATGCATACTAAGTATATATTATATATGTACTATATGCATAATATATACATTATATATATACACTATATGACATATATTTTATGATATATAATGTATATGGCATGACATACATATGCACACATACCTACAATACACACACATATATAGACATACATATACACACACTAGAGAAAACAATGCATCTTATAAGTTCCTATAACTCTTATAGCATTCATATATATATATATACACACACACACATATATACACATACGTACTTTGTGTGTGTATGTGTGTGTGTGTGTGTGTGTGTATATGGAGAGAGAGAGAGAGAGAGAGAGAGAGAGAGAGAAAGAGGTGGAGAGACAGAGACAGATAACACTCTGGCCCCCACTGCCTGAAGGCCAGGTAGGTTACATTTCATTCCTCCCCCAGTTTCTCCCATACCCTTGAGGAGATTGGGGTGGAGGGGGGTCTAGGCTCTCTGCAAATAATTTCAACCCCATCTAATGGTGTTCCCTCAATAGTAGGGGGTAGTCCCCAGCATCCCAGTTCCATTTAGCCAATGACAATAAGATTAGTTTTTACATAGAAAGATTTACTTGAAAAGCTATAGTCACAAATATATAAACGTCCTCCCCCAATGTGTGGGAGGCATAATCCCCTAGACCCCTTTATACCACCTCAGTCACTGGGGAGAAGAAAGGGATTAGAGTTATGGTTTAGCTCAGGTCTTATGCAGCGCAGTCCCAGTTCTAAATCCAGAACCCCTCTCTGATTTGAGCCCCAGGGCTTTTATGCTGGTGAAGCCATAGAGTCTGCAGTCCTGGTTCTAAGGTGACCAAAGCTCGAACTCCCAGGTCCTGTGTGGATCACCTGCCTCACCTGAATCTCAGGAGGACAAACAACACAGAGCAGAAACAGACGACCCCAGGCCCATTTCTCAGGCCCAGTGAAGGAGAAGGTGAAAGGGGAAAGAAAGTGTTTTTCCCTCTCACTGGTTTGCTATGGGTGAGCTGGGATCTTCACCCTCTGGAGACCCAGAAAAGAGAGCTAATATTCAATCTCACCAGTTTTAAAGACATAGGCAGCCAATCAAAGGAGACTACCCCTACCCACATGCTAAGGGATGCAAAGGCCTCCATGTTAGGGAAACTGGGCATGCTCAAAAGGTCATCTCCATGTTAGGAGAAGTGGACATACCTAGAGAAGCCCAAGTTTTCACACACACATGCATGCATGCATGTATATGTGTGTACATATATGTGTGTATATATATGTACAATATATACATATTCTATAGGTGTATATCTACATACATGTATATGTTTGTGTATATCTGCACATACATACATACATACATTCCTATATATATATATACATATATATATATATTTACTGTGTTACAAATTAAAACATTTTAGTATTATTATAAAAATAATTTTGACCTGGCAGACCCTCCTGAAAGGTTCTTAAGGACCCCCAGGGGTCTCCTGCTCATACTTTGAGAACCACTACATTACGTTATACTACTGAAGCTAAAAATAGGAAAGCAACAGACTGTGGATGGATTTAGATGTCAGACAAGAGCTTGAAGTTTACTCAGGAGGCAATAGGAAGTCATTTTCCATGTTCCCTCCCACTTCTAATGACTTCTTTATCTGGTTCTTATGCTATCAGAGTGCCATAAGAGTTATAGGAACTCAGAAGATGCATTGTTGTTTATCTCTGGGCTTTGGGGACTGGATAAAGCAAAAATTACTCAGATCAATCTGTGATCTCATTGATGCAGATGTTCCCTTGAAACTAAATGATATCTGCCCATCCTGGGTGACTTATCCATATGTTCCCATAACTTGGAGGAGTTAGGGGTGGGGGGCAGGTGTTGGTTCACTCAGTGTGCTGGGGACCTTTCTCAATTTCACCCAGGGTAGCTAGGTGACTGGTAGGTTACAGTGATGGACTGGAGTTAAGAAGACTTGAATTTAAATTCTACCTTAGATAGGTAGAATTTACTTACTACCTACGTGATACTAGGTAAGTTCACTTAACCTTTCTCAGGTTCAGTGTCCTTATCAGTAAAATGGGGATGATAATAATAGCACCTGCTTTGCAAGGTTGTTTTAAGGTCCTGATGAGATAGTGCGTAAAGTGCTTTGAAAACCTGAAATATAATAAATAAATATAATGTATAACATATAAATGTTAGCTTTTCTTATTTCTCCTAATGTTAAAGGATGCCAGTCTGGGCAAGTTTTATACTTTGCTCTCACCACATGACCAGCCCATCTTCCTCCTCTCCCCCTGAGGATGTACATTTCCCTGGTGATATCCTTTACTTTGGTTTTTCTTTGAAGTTCCCCTTTTGCTAGATTTTGCAGCTTGATCATTATCCAGTATATGTTTCTTTATTCCCTTTTCACTAATAATCACTTTAAATTCTTTTTTTATAATTTATTTTCAGTTTTCAATATTTACTTCCACAAGATTTTGAGTTCCCAATTTTCACCCCATCTCACCCCTCCCCCCACCCCAAGATGGCATGCATTCTGAATATCCCTTCCCCTAGTCTGCCCTCTCTTCTGTCTCTTCCCCCCTTCTCTTATCCCCTTCCCCTTCTATTTTCCTGTAGGGCAGGACAGACTTCTGTACCCCATTTCCTGTATTTCTTATTTCCCAGTAGCATGTGAAAACTTTTTTTAAACATATGTTTTTAAAACTTTAGGTTTCAAATTTTCTCTCTTCCTCCCTCCCCACCCACCCTCATTGAAAAGGCAAGCAACTCAATATAGGTTATACATGTGCAGTTATGCAAAACACTTCCATAGTAGACATGTTGTGAAAAACTAACTCTATTTCCCTTAATCCTATCCTGCCCTCCCATTTATTCTATTCTTTCTTTTGACCCTGTCCCTCTTCAGAAGTATTTGCTTCTGATTACCCCTTTCCCAATCTGCCCTCCTCTCTATCATCCCCCTGTTCTCTTGTCCCCTTCTCCCCCTATTTTCCCATAGGGTAAGACAGATTTCCTTACCCAATTGAATGTGTATGTTATTCCTCCTTAAGCCAAATCCTAAGGGATAAGATTCACTCATTCCCTCTCACCTTCCCCCATTTCCCCTCCACTGTAAGAGCATTTTCTTTTCTGTTTTTTTTTTTTTGTGAGATAATTTACCCCATTCTACCTCTCCCTTTCTTCTCCGAGTATCATCCTCTCTCATCCCTTAATTTTATTCTCCGGGTATGACCCCTTAATCTTCAACTCACCCTGTGCCCTCTATCTATCTATCTATCTATCTATCTATCTATCTATCTATCTATCATCTATCTATCTATCTATCTATCTATATACATACATACATACTATATAATTTTTTTTCCAACTACCCTAATACTGACAAAGGTCTCATGAGTTATAAATATCATCTTTCCATGCAGGAATGTAAACAGTTCAACCTTAATAAGTCTCTTATGATTTCTCTTTCCTGTTTACCTCTTCATGTTCCACTTGAGTCTTGTATTTGAAAGTCAGATTTTCTATTCAGCTCTGGTCTTTTCATCAAGAATGTTTGAAAGTCCTCTATTTCACTGAATGACCATTTTTACCCTTGAAGGATTATATTCAGTTTTGCTGGGTAGGTGATTCTTGGTTGTAACCCTATCTCCTTTGCCCTCCAGTCCTTTAATGTAGAAGCTGCTAAATCTTGTGTTAGCCTGATTGTGTTTCCACAGTACTTGAATTGTTTCTTTCTGGCAGCTTGACCTGGGAACTCTGGAATTTGGCTACAATATTCCTAGGAGTTTTCCTTTGGGGATCTCTTTCAGGAGGAGATCTGTGGATTCTTTCCATTTCTATTTTGCCCTCTGGTTCTACTATATCAGGGCAGTTTTCCTTGATAATTTCTTGAAAGATGATGTCTAGGCTCTTTTTTTTTTTGATCATGGCTTTCAGATAGTCCAATAATTTTTAAATTCTCTCTCTCCTGGATCTATTTTCCAGGTCAGTTGTTTTTCCAATGAGATATTTCACATTCTCTTTATTTTTTCATTCTTTTGGATTTGTTTTACAGTGTCTTGATTTCTCATAAAGTCACTAGCTTAATTGCTCTATTCTAATTTTTAAGGAAGTATTTTCTTCAGTAATCTTTTGGACTTCCTTTTCCATTTGGAATTTTTTTTTAGGGCATTTTTCTTCATTGGCTTTTTGGACCTCTTTTGCCATTTGGGTTAGGCTATTTTTTAAGGTGTTATTTTCTTCAGTATTTTTTGGGTCTCCTTTAGCAAGCTGTTGACTTGTTTTTCATGATTTTCTTGCATCACTCTCATTTCTCTTCCCAGTTTTTCCTCTACTTCCCTTACTTGCTTCTCAAAATCCCTTTTGAGCTCTTCCAAGGCTTGGGACTGATTCATATTTTTCTTGGAGGCTTTGGATATAGGAGCTTTGATTTTATTGTCTTCTTCTGGTTGTATATTTTGATCTTCTTTTTCACCAAAGTAAGATTCTATGGTCTGACTCTTTTTGTGCTGCTTGCTCATGATCCCAGCCAATTACTTGAGTTTTAAACTCCTTGTTAAGGTAAGAGTCTGCTTCCAATGTGGAGAATGTACTGTCTCAAGCTTTGGGTGTTTATATAGCTGTTTTCAGAGATACTTGTAGGGACCCATAAATTTTCAGTTCTTCCAAGGTGGTATGATAAGGGGCAAGGTGTTTACTCCTTTCCTGGCCTGTGCTGTGGTCTGTTAGTGACCACAAGCACTCCTTTCTGTCCTGGAACTGTGGGGAAGGTTTCCTGTCCACAGCCACTTCAAGCTCCACCAGGCCAGTGCTGCTCCTTACCCCAGAACCCCCACCCAGAACTGTGACCCAGATCCAAGCACGGGCAAAGCAGAGATTCGTGCCTCAGCACCAGCAGAGAGATCCCTGCAATCCCCCTCTGATCAGCCACTTGATTCCCCCTCAGTCTGTGGGCCGGAAGCTCAGGAAGCAGCTGCCTACCCCAGGGCCACACTCTTAGGGATTGGAGCTGAGACCCCGCCTTCCTCTCTGACCACTGACAGAAACAGACTTTCCCCTGTGACCTTCTAAGTTGTCTTTGGCATTGGTGGATTGAGGAGTCTGGAAACCACCACAGCTGCCTGCGATTCATTCCTCTGAGGCCTGCTACAGATTTGCAGTGGCCTGCATGGCCCCGCCATGCTGCGCTCCGCTTCCAGCCCGGGGAGATATACCTTTCTGATCAATCATCCAGGTTGTCTTGGGCTGGAAATTTGTTTCATTTTGTCTTTTTGTGGGTTAAGCTGTCTTAGAATTTGTTTAGAGCCATTTTTATAGGTATCTGGAGGGGTTTGGGGGAGAGCTGAAGCAAGTTGCTGCTTTCACTCTGCCATCTTGGCTCTGCCCATCCATTTTAAATTCTTTAGACAATTTCAGCCATACAACAATACAGATTCAAAATTGCCATAAAAAAATGGGGTTTTGTGTCTGGGAGAGCTTTGGGGGTCATTAAAAGACCTGCAGTTTTATAAAGTCAATCTAGCCTGTTTCTCCTCCTCTTTAATTCTTGATCCAACTTGCTATCCATTTGAACTATCTGTCCAAGATGGAATTTGGGATGAGCTCTGTAGGTTTTCCATCCAATTGCATGTCATAATCCAGACAATATCTACATCTACTAGACAAAACTCATGTGTGGTTATGGATCTCTTTCAGGGGGTTCTGCAGTGTTCTAGGGTTTGAACTGGAACAATGTCATCCAGAAATAGTAGCATCTGGAAGACCTCATCATCTATATGGAGTTCCTCTTCAACTTGAACTATGTGCTGGGTCTCCTTGACAATGACTAATACCTTTGGTGAGCATATATCTCTGTTTTATGTCTCATGCCATATTGATGTTCAAAGGGTTGTTGAACAAAGTTACCTCTGCTGTTATGTCTTCCAAGGAATATTGAATGGTTTTGATGTATGAATAGGAAATACCTTGTAGGAAGAAAGTCATTAAGGTGACAATTTGCTCTCCTCATTTAAAGTCTTTTTTTGTAATTAATAAGCAGTAAACACAGTGAAATCTTGTATTATCTACAACTTTCAGTCAATTGTGTGTATCTGGAATTGACCAGGGGAATTCTGATTACGTGAGTCCCCCCAAATCACTTGATGAAATGACAGTAGGTAAGGAACAGGTAATAGAGACAATGAGGTGTTATGGTTTTGCCCCATTTAGACTTTAAATGGCTTCATCCAAAGCTTATGAAATGCATGAAACCCTGAATGACACACACTCTGAGTGTAAGAGTAGGAAATTGGGAATATCCCAAGTGTGAATAACTTGCAAATGGTTTGCTCCTTTCAGATTTGATGGGATACTGTAAAGGAAGTATAAAAAGTATTTTTACTTCTTTATTCTATGAGGAGTTAAGAAGAAACCTTTAATCTACTAGGTAGAATTACAGAGTAGCCATTGGACGCTTGAAGGACCAGCCACATCCCTGGTAGGTCTTAAAATGTATGAGCAAGCTCTGAAAAGAGTCATCTCTAGCCATTGAAAAGACAGCTAGCTATGGAGGAAGAACCCAGCTCCTGAAAGAGAATCTTTTCATTGTTGGTACAATTGTAAAATGTTCCAAGCATTTTAGAGAGCAATCTGGAATTATGCCAATACCACTACTTGGTCTATTTCCAAAGATGATTAGGGAAAAAGGAAAAGAACCTATATGTTCTAAAATGTTTATAGCAGTTCTCTTTGTGGTGGCAAAGAACTAGAAATTCCAGGGATGCTCATCAATTATGGAGTGACTGAACAAGTTATATGTGATTTTGACAGAATACTACTGTGCTATAAGAAATGATGAGTTCAATGATTTTAGAAAACCATGGAAAAACTTGCATGAAATAATGAAGAGCGAAATGAGCAGAACCAAGAGAATGCTGTATAGAGTAACTACTTGAAAATAAGTTATTTTGTCTATTATAAATGCCGAAATTAACTATAAAGAACATATGAAGAAAGATGCTACCTGCAAACAGAGAAAGAACTAAGAAGTAGAAGTATGTCTAGAATCATTTTACATGTATATAATATATGTGTATGTATATACATACATACACACATAAGCCTATTTGTTTCTAATGGTATCTACCTGGTGGGGGGAGGGAGAGAAAAAAAAAGAAATTTACATGATAATTTTGTTGTATGTTTGAAAGGAATAGCAATTTATGCATAGTAGATTTGCATTTTTATGTACAATCATCTTTTTTTTATTGTACTATGCTATAGAAATGCTTGTTTTATTCCACAAATTAAAAATAAAAATTTCTTTAAAAAGGAACATAGGAAAAAAAAAAGAAAGAGAATCTTCACTTTTCCCCTTGCATCTCTTCCACAGTGCAGGGTGGAGAGTAGAAAAGGAGGAGTGAATTCCCAATATTCTGCCTCCCACCCCCATCAGCTGTGGTTTCTTGCTTTAGAATCATATACCCATTAGTAGACATTGTGCCAAGCAGAGAGCAGGCCCAGAGCATCCAGCTTTAGAATCAAGTCTACAGAGCGGCCTGGCTCATTCTTTTTACCCAGAGAGAGAAGCATGAAGACACCATGAGGAGAGAAAGAATATGAGGACCCTGCAGTGCCAGAGGTGTGAGTTGCCTTGGTTATGTATGTTCCTTATGTCTTTTCCTCTCTATTAATATATTTTATATACCCCCTCCCACTCGTCCTACTGAAGCTCTGTGTATTTGTGAAAGAGTGCACCCCAGGTTTGGGGTAAATGTTTTGTAGCTCTGCCATTTCATAAATGCCCTTGCTTTCAGCAAATTGTTTCCTCTGAGTGACTATTGAAGGTAGAGGCTTGGGTGGGAGTTCATGAGCTATAAGGGGTACAGAGAATGCCTCAAACCCTGGATAGTTGTCCCTCTGGGGCACCAAACCCACAGGTGTGAATTGAAGGAGGGGTATTAAATATATAGATTAGAGATGTGGTCACTGTGGAATATTGCTGGTAAAAGCCACTGTCCTTCCAGTCACCCAGGCTTATAACCTTGGCATTATCCTGGACTCCTTACCTCACTCTCCTTCGCCCCGCAGACCCAATCAGTTGACATATTTTGCCATTTCTAGTTCAGCACCATCTCCCATATCCATCCCCTTCCCACCACTCACTCAGTTACTGTCTTAGTTTGGCCTTTGCCACCTCCTGCCTAGATTGTTATGTCAGCCTCCTAATTAGTCTCCCTGAATCAAGTCTCTCCCCTCTCCATTCCATCTTACCCATTCCTGCTGAAGTAATTTTCCTTGAGCACCTATCTGACTCTATGGCTTCCCTTCTCAGCTAACTCCAGTGCTCCCTATTGCTTCTGGGATCAAATATAAACTCTGCCGTTTAGCTTTTAAAGCCCCATACACCCTGGCCCTAACATTTCTTCCCACCCTCACTGGATGTCACTCCTCTTCCCTTAGTCTGATATCCAGCTGAACTAGCCTTCTCTCTATTTCTCACATATAACACTCAATCTCCCACCTGCATGCTTTTGTACTGATTGTTCTCCATGCCTAGGATGCATTTCCTCCTCATGTCTACCTCAGAGACCCTCTCTTCCTTTTTTTTTGGGGGGGGTTGGGCAATGGGGGTTAAGTGACTTGCCCAGGGTCACACAGCTACTAAGTATTATGTGTCTGAAGCCAGATTTGAACTCAAGTCCTCCTGAATCTAGGGCCAGTGCTCTATCCACTGTGCCACCTAGCTGCCCCCTCCTCTCTTCCTTTAAGATGCAGTTCAGGTACCATTTCTACATGAAGCCTTTCCTGAATCCTCTAACTACTAGTGTCCTCCCTTCCAAGCTAACTTATATTTAACTACTTTGCATACATTTGTATTTATTTGTATTTATTCACTTTATATTTATGCTGTACATTTGTGTATGTGTATAAATACAAATGTATACAAAGTAGTTAAATATATATATGTATCTATGTACATATACCCATATGTATATAACATGTACATGTTATCTTTATTAGAATGCAAACTTGCAAATAGGAATTGTTTCATTCTTTATGTTTGTATCCCCAAGGCCTAGCCCTGTGCATGGCACCTAGTACATGTTTAATGAATATTTGTTGATCAATTGTTGACTGACTGGGCCAGGGTCACACAGCCCACGTGTTTTAGAAGCAGGACTTGAAATTAGATCTTCCTGACTCAGAAGTTGGTTGTCCATCCACTATACCATGCTGCCTCTCATCAATAATTTGTTTATTTATCCTAGCCTATTAGTCAGGATCAGTTTGTTTTAATTGCACATCAGATCTTGTTCTCAAAGGGCCGGAGACTTAAAGCTGGAAGGGACCTTGGAGTCTAACCACACTATGGAGTGTCTGAGGAGGGATTTGAACCTAGGTCCTCCTGACTCCAAGTCCAATGTCAAACCCACTATGCCAAGCTTCTAATTTATTTATTTCCTGTTCTTTGTTCAAGCTTTCCATTCATTTTGATTCACAAATTGCCTTTATTAAATACCTACAATATAGGAAGCCCTATCTCTAGATGGACATTGTTCTGCCCTTGAAGAGCTTCAACTCTCAAAAGACAAGACAGAGAATATGAAACAGGAGTAAGGAAATGAGAAACTGCAGTGGAAAAATTTAATTAATTTAATGAATTGATACCAAATGGACACCAAAGGATTGTAAATAACCAGCATGAACACTCTTTAGCAAATAAAATGTGACAAATCATACTGGGAGGGGAGAAGGAGGTAAGAAGCAAACAAAGGCTTTAAAATTTTTTAAATTAATTTTTAAATTCTGAATTGAAACACACACAAAAAATTAAATGAACATTTCCTTATGCAAAGCAGAATTGAAAAAGAGGAGTATATGTGAAGCTATATATATGAAGCCATTTGTCATATATATAATTACATATGAAATCATATGATTTTTAAAAATTGTCATTCAAGTCAGCAAGTATTTATTAAATGCCTCCTGTATACTATGTGCCAGGGATACAAAGAAATACCAAAATGGTTCCTGCCTTCAAGGAGTTTACAGTCTAACAGGGAAAACAATGTGGAAATAACTGTGTGTAAACAAGATATGTACAGGATAAATTGAGATAACCTCAGAGGAAAGGCATCTAATATGTGAAATAAATGATATATATCAAATAATAATATATAGTAAGTTATTGAGTACATAATAAATTCAACATGTTACTTTCAAAGATAGCCTGCTTGTCTGTGTTCCCTTCTGAAATTCCTTCTATTCTCTTTTGCAAATTTAAAAAACACTCCAATGACCATCTTTCCTTTCCTTTCCTTTTCTTTTTTTGGCAACATTATCACTAGCTCCCCTCCTCCTCCCAAATTTCTTTCTCCCCCAAATGAAAAAAGAAAAACAAACCCCTTGTCACCAATAAGCATAATCAAATAAAGTTAATTCCTACATGAACTGTGTCTGAAAATGTAAGTCATGTTCTGCATCTTGAGTTCATCTGTCAAGAGGAAGGTAAAATGCATCATTGCTGAGCTCCTGAAATTATGCTTTGTTATTGCACTGATCAGAGTTCTTAAGTCTTTCAGAGTTGTTGGTCTTTACAATGTTGCTGTCATCATATAAATTATTCTCCTGGTTCTGCTTCCTTCTCTCTTTATTGGTTTATGCAAATCTTCCCAGGTTTCTCTGAAACCATTCCTTTCATAATTCTTCATATTGAGATGGTATTCCATTACTTTAATGCATCTTAATTTGTTTAGCTATTCCCCAGTTGATGGACATCCCTTTTGTTTTCAGTTCTTTGTCACTACAAAAATAGCTGAAATAAATATTTTTGTATATAAAAACCCTTTCCCTCTTTCTTTTATTTCTTTGGACTATGGGTTTAGCAATGGCATTGCTGGGTCAAGGGTATGTTAGTGACTTTTGGGGCATATTTCCAAATTGCTTTCTAAAATAGCTGGATCAATTCATAGCTTTACCAACGACGTAGTAGTGTGCCTGTTTTCTTACAACCCCTCCAACATTTGTCCTTTTCCCTTTTTGTCAGCTTTGCTAACCTAATGAGCATGAGGTGGAACATCTGAATTGCTTCAATTTGCATTTTCTGAGCATTAATGATTTGGAGCATTTTTTATATGGCTGATAAGAGCTTGGATTTATTCCTTTGCGAACTGGCTGTTTTGTAACCTTTGACCAACAAAGGCTTTTCCTAGGTATTGTCTTTCCATAGAAAAAGCCTTGCATTAGTCACTGAGGCATTAGATATAGGGGCAACCAGGGTCTGGTGCATGTGCAGACGCCATCAGCTTGCTTGGATAATGCAAATTCCCCACATGGAAAGTTTGGGAAGCCTACCTCTTGAATGATGAAGTATAAGGGAAGTGCTTTGGAAAAAGCGTGGAGCAAGCATAGATAATCAAGGCAAGTCAACAGACATTTATTAAGCAAGTACTATATGTCTAGCACTGTGTTAAGGCATGGAAATAGACATATAAGCTAAGACAAAAATAGTTATTGCTCTTAAGGAGCTTACAGTCTGATAGGGGGAAATAGCACATACAAGGAGGCTGAAGGTGGGCTGAAAAGGTACCAGTTTGGGAGTATGGGAAAGAAAGAAGTCCAGACAGTCAGAGTGGAGCCTAGAGAGGAATGAAGGAGTGAACGTGGCCGGCCTGGGCACTTTCCTTAAAATGGAGTTTCCAGGAGGAACTGATCAATCAAAGAAAGGGGCTACAGGGATTGGCAGAATCTTCCAGGATGAGAAGTAGGCTATGGTGGAGAAAGAGGTCTAGAGAGTCAGGAGCAGAGCCCATAGAGAAATGGAGTTCCAATCTATAATGGGTTCCAGTATGCTAACCATGTAGAAAATGGGAAACTTTTTCATTGGCTGTGGAGGCACTCAAAAGGCCCTTCTATCTCTTGTCTCCATTGTTTTCACTGCTCACAGCATCTGGTAAAAGACAATACAGTAAGGGGCAGCTAGGTGGCACAGTGGATAAAGAACCAGTCCTGAAGTCAGGAGGACCTGAGTTCAAATCTGACCTCAAACCAAACATTTGACATGTACTAGCTGTGTGACCCTGAACAAGTCACTTAATCTCTGTTTGCTTCAGCTTCCTCAATTGTGAAATAACACCTACCTCCAGGGTTGTTATAAGGATCAAATGAAATAATAATTGTAAAGCACTTAGCATAGTGCCTGGCACATAGTAGGCACCTATAAATGTAACCTATTGTTAATAATAATTATTATTATTATGTGAAGTGGTTTCATTTGTGCCACAATTATTTAACTTTGGTATCCCTCAGAATCTCTGTCAAAATGAGTCAGTAACATTTGCTACTTACCTACCTCAAAGGTAAGAATGAATGGACTGACATCTATAAAGATGTCTTGTAATCTTTAAACAAAGGGATTAAAACCTCAAAATATATGTTGTTTTTGTCCAGACCTCTGCTTTCCTCCTTTGTGGGCACCTTCTAGAGAAATGCCTGGGGCATTAACCCTGTAAGTGACTTACCTATGATCACATAGCTAGTATAGGTCAGAGGCAAGACCTAAACCCAGGTTTTCCTGATTCCAAGATAGGGCCTCTGTTCACTACCAAGGGTAGTGGATGGCTACATATTAATAAGCAATGATAGTCCTTATAATTTGAGGCATAAGGTTATTGCCAGATGAGGCCCAGGACAAAAGAGTCTATGTAGACAGAATTTTGTACGGTTCAGTGCATTGGCAGTTTCCCATTTCCCTCTGGAAATTCCCTCTATTAATGCTTTCTGTGAGAAAGATAAGGTCAAACTAAATGGTCCCACCTGATGGGGGAAATGGCCATTTCCCCTTCTTTTATATTCATTTGGTGGCACAAGTAAAATTTTCTCTATCCTCGGGCTCATGAATCAGTTTGGCAGATGCCTTGATCTGCAGGGATGAAAGGGCTTGAAACCCTGAGGTCTGTGTGGGTTGGAGGCAAATTTGAGTCTGAAATGAGCAGTAACTCTTATAATGACAGGTTATTGAGAGGCTGTCTATCAGGGATTTTCTCATCTCCTAGTGGAGAACTTTGATGTTATTTCTTAGAAACTCAGTTGCTGAAATTACATTTTGGGAGAGATGTATGAATCATAAATTCAATCTAAGGAAATAATAGAGATTCAGACTGGAGAAGGGAAGGGGTTAAGGTAAAGATGAATTGCAATATCATCATGTTTTGTTATTGTTTTTAGAGAATTCCAATAAAGTACACTTTTTTCCTTTTTTTTTTTTTTAGGCAATTGGGGTCAAGTGACTTGCCTAGGGTCACACAGCTAGTAAATGTCAAATGTCTAGTCTGAGGCCGGATTTGAACTCAGGTCCATCCTGACTCCAGGGCCAGTGCTCTATCCACTGCCCCCAGTAAAGTATACTCTTGGAGACTACTAGTTGCATGCTTCTTTACTGAATAGGAATGAGACCAGTCAGTGATGGGGCCTCTTCATCTCTATCCATTAGTTTTCTTCAAGGCTCAACTCAAGGCCACTTCCTACATAAGGCTTTGGTGTTCTCCCCCAATCCACAGTTACTTTTGTATTTATTTATTTTTGTATGTGTTATTTCCCCCAGCAGAATATGGTTCCTTGAGAGCAGAGATGACTTCATTTTTTGAACTTTGTTTCTCCAGGGTACTAGCATTTAGTAGGTGTTTAATAAATGCTCAACTGAATTGAATTGAAATAGTATTTTTGTCTGGAAGCCATCAGGAATTCATGCATGCTTCTCAGGTGGTCCTTTTGCCTCCCAGAATTCACATTTAGAAGCAAGTATAGCATATAAAAAGCATACCAAATTCTCATAAATACCATATGTCAACTTTGTACTTGGAGAGATGCAGGCATGTTATAGGTGGCAGTGAAGTAAAAAGTGGCATCATTTTTCCTACTGTGAAGATAGTGGTTGGGTGAATGATTGAAAGAGGAAAAAAAGCATCTCTAAAGTGCTTACCCTGTGCTAAGCACTTTAAAGGGTGTCCCTTTTAAGCTATCCATGATTTAAATTTTACTTCTAAAAACACACAGGAGGCTATCTACCAGTTTCCCTCGTCTTGGGGTGGAGAACTTTGATGTTGTTTGAAGAAGATAAAGCCTGACTTAGGCTGACACACTCATTTAAATGCTTACTTTGTACTTAATGTAAATACACTTGTGGCCCTCCTACCAATTTCATGTTCACAAGTGAAGTTCTTGGCAGAGACCTGTTGAGGAAGGAGGCTCTGAGGGAAAGATAACAAACACAGACAGCAAATACTCTTGAGATCAGTTGCTCTTTGTGGTCTCTAAGTTTATCCTTCATCATTCAGGATGATAGTGAATTGCATTACTAGATGATTCTGTCCCTATGAAGACTGGATATAGTCATATATGCCCCATGAGCATAACCTTCATCACTCCTGGCACACATTCCCCCAAATCTAAGTGCCATAAAAACTTCCTCCATGCCTGATTTGATTTACAAATGTGATTTCCTATATACCAATCAGCAGGGTTTTGTGCTAGGGAAGGGGAGAGAGGCTGGTGGATCTCATATTTCATTTCAAATTCAATATCATTTGTAAGCCAAGGAAGCTGAGAAATATGCCCCGAACTATTATGGCTGATCAGTAAAAGTATTAAGACTACTATTATGTAGTCTTTTTTTTTTTAAGGCAATTGGGGTTAAGTGACTTGCCCAGGGTCACACAGCTAGTAAGTGTCAAGTGTTTAGTCTGAGGCCGCATCCTGACTTCGTGGCCGGTGCTCTATCCACTATGCCACTAGCTGCCCCCTATTATGTAGTCAACAAACATTTATAAGGTACCTACTATGTGCCAAGCAGAGAGGCAACATGACATAGAGGATAGAGAGCTAGCCTTATAAAAAGGAAGCCCTGGGTTCAAGTCTCATCTCTGAGACATACTGGCTCAATGATCCTCAAGCAAATCATTTAACTCTCAGTATTCTAGGCAGCTCTCTTAAGATTGTAAGTAGCAGCAAAAAATGATAACCTAAATCAGTAAATGGAGTTTCCTTATCTGGGAATTCTCTATTCTTGTGAAACCACAGATTCAGTCCATGTCCTATATGCCAGGCACTGAGCTAGAACAAAACAAAACCAATCCTAATCCTGAAAGAACTTACGTTTTACTGGAGCTAACATGTAGCAGTCTTTGGTCTATTACCTTGGTTGAACAGGGTGCTCATGCTATGGTCTTGATTCCCACTTTGTGCAGTTACCAACACTCTTTTCTATACTTATAGTCTTCACTTCTAACCTCATCCAGCCATCCTGCTATACACCATTAGCTAAAATATGAAGCAGGTAAGACAATGTATAACCCTTTTCCATAGATTTGGTTTCCCAGAAAAACAAAACAATACTAATGGTGGGTCAGTAGCATTTTTCTCATCTTCCTGGATAAGTTCAAAGACCTACGCTATGTACTGTATATTGTAATGAAGTTTACTTTTAGAAAAAATTGTGATATTTAAGCAATGCAATTCAGTGAGCAAGCAGGCTCTGAGCTAGGTTCTGGGTTTGGAGACAAAGATGAGACAATCCCTGCTCTCAAGAAACTTATATTCTGTTAGGCAAACCACATGTACCCAGAGAAATTAAAAATGTATACAAAGTGAATCATTTCTTAGGATGTTGGGGTAGGAAAGGGAAATAGCTATTGATGGGAGGTATCAAGAAAGACCTCATGTCTAAGAGCTGGCACTTGAGCCTTGAAGTACCTAAGGGATTCAGAGAGGCCAGATGTGAAGAACTTGATAAAGATCCCTCTTTACAAAGTGGCTTGCTTTTCTTTTTCCCGAAATTGCCATTGCTGCACCTCTATATATAATGTCTTTACTTAGATGCGGTGCCCCCTCCTCCCCAAATTCAGTAGAATGTAAGTTTCTTGAGGGCAGGGACCGTTTTCCCTTTTTTTGTCTTTGCATCCCTAGCACCTAGCATGTTACTTTGTTAGTAAGTCCTTACTATATTTATGGGACAGCTAGGTGCCATGGCGGACAGAGTACCAGACTTAGATTTGATAAGATTTTTATTCAAATTCTGAGATACTTAATAACCCGTGTGACTTTGTGTAAGTCATGTAACCTCTGCTTCAGTTTCCCCATCTATTAAATGGGGATAATAATAGCACCGACCTCACAGGGTTGTTGTGAGAACTAAATGAGATAATGAATGTAATGTGATTTGTAAACATTAATACTTACTGATGAGGAAGATGAAACCTGCCAGGCTGGGTGCCACCAAAGTCTGTTTTTCCCAGGACATTTCTACAAATCTCTTGGGAAATTTTTTTCCAATAAAAGACCCAATTTCACTTACCAAATTATACTAATATACCTTCCTGAGATTTCTCCTTGCATGGACACAGACTTGAAGTCCTTAGTTCACTTTATCCCCAAAGATATCTTTCTGGGTCCCCGACCACTAGAGGGCAATAGACTCATATATGTGCACCGCCAAAAGTGGCCCCAGTAGAGAATGGGGGTTCAGAAGTTCCCTTCCCAAATAGTCTACAGGGAAATCTCCATTTTCAGTGTTCACAGAGTAGATGAGTTCTAGCTTAGTACTAAACTTTTGCTTCCATCGCCTCTTTCAGAGAGGAGATGGGATCTGTGATGTCATTGGTATAGGGAACTTCCAGGTGGGAAAATGTCCTCCATCAATGCAGATGTTAACACTTTCTTTGCAATTTAGAGTCTCAGAGAGTTGCTTAGGGCACTCAGAGATGTTAAGTGACTTGTCCAGTGATCATACAACCAGTCTATGTCAAAGTGAGGACTTGAACTCGGGTCTTCCTAGCTTTGAGGCCAGTTCCCTATTCACTACACCATGCTGCTTCTCTGCCTGGCAATTTATAGGCGCTTATTAAATGCTTTTGAAAGAATACACATAAGATTACATAATACACGTTGACTGAATGGCTATGTCAGCTTGGGGAATATTTCTCAGCCCCTTAGCTTAGAAATTGGGTATACTAATTGGGTGCAAAGAGTTTTTCCTACTCTGCATTATTTTTTAAATCATCTCTGAGAGAGGCAAAGCTTGTGAGTTAAGATGACAGTGGTCCAATATTGCGTGTTAACTACACGTCATAAAATTTTTCTAAAATTGGACTTTACGTTTGTTTAAATATTCCTTTTAGATTTAGAGGGTGCAGGAAAAAAAAAGGAAAGAAATCAAACTATTTCATGAAAAACAAAAGAATGTCCATCACACTTTTTTGTTGATATTACTTTTATTTAAACTCATTAGGACGAAGCATCAAGATTGTCCAAATGAGAGATTATTTACAGAAAGAAGATAGCCAGCTCACACAAATATATTACATGTTCATCCTTGACATGAGCATGTAAGAAGATCTCACTTAAAAATAGGCCCATTGTTTCTGACAACTTATACTGATACAGGGTCTCAGAAAGGAGCAACTTTGATTACAGACCTTGCCAAGTCTGGGTTTTTAAACCTCTTAGCTCGTTTATTCATAGCTCTCTTTATTTTTCAGCTCCTATCTTGTTCTGCCTTTTCTTTGCATAATACCCATCTTCTTAATAGGCCCAGTTTTCTTTTTTTCATTATTTCTTCCATACAATGGGCTGCTGTTGAGCTCTGTGTCACCCTGGAGAAAGAGAAACAGGGAGGGGGAGGATGAGAAAATGCAAATGGGCTGTGATTTCTCTCTTCTCTACCCGTTCTCCTCCCCAGGCAGATCCCCAAAATGGCAGTCTCCCTAGACAGGTTTTTCCACAGCCACCTTCTTCTTAATGGACAACTTGTAGTCACACCTTATCACACCCTTGCCTAAAAAACAGTGAATGCCATTAGCTAGCATGGTGACACCTTTATTGTGAGTGTGGGCGGGACCTGTTTGTTCCTGAAATTTCTGGGAGTTGAACTGGGAGCTGCACCAGGAAGGAGCCTGCCCAAGTGTGAAAGTGAGGCCCTCTGGGATTAAAGTAAACACAGATAATGTGCCTGTGGGGGAGCCTCTAGGTGTAAATCATGCTGCTCATTTGCAGCTCTTGTACTGCCTGTCTGTACCAGGAAGAGAATCTCCTTTGGATTGTGTCCCACCAACGGACTGCAAATGAATGTTTATGGTTTTTTTTTGAAAACATCCATCATAGCAAGCACAGTATTCTTCTATCTAACTTTACCCTCACAAATTAAATTTTGTCAGTGGACAAATATATACATTTTTAATGATATATATGCTATGTGTATATATGCACACATATACACACACATGTGGATATATACATATGTGTATGTATGTATACAAGCATACCTCATTTTATTGTGCTTTGCTTTATTGTGCTTTGCAAATATTGTGATTATGTTTTTTTGTTTTTTCATAAATTGAAGGTTTGTGACAACCCTGCACGGAGCAAATCTATTGGCGACATCTTTCCAACAGCATGTGCTCACATTGTGTCCCTCTGTCACATTTTGGTAATTCTTGCAATATTTTGGACTTTTTCATTATTATTATATCTGTTATGGTGATCTGTGATCAGTGATCTTTGATGTTATTATTGTAATTGTTTTGGGGCACCAAGAATCATGCTCATATAAGTCAGTGAACTCAATTGATAAATATGTGTGTGTTCTGACTGCTCCCCTATCTCTTTCCCTCTCCTTGGGCCTCCCTATTCCCTGAGATACAACAATATTGAAGAATGTTATATAAACTTAGCTGACAAAGCAGTGGCAGGGTTTGAGAGGACTGACTTCAATTTTGAAAGAAGTTCTGTGAATAAAATACCATCAAACAGCATCACATGCTACAGAGAAATCTTTCATGAAAGGAAGTCAATCGATGTGACAAACTTCACTGTTGTCTTATTTTAAGAAATTGCCACAGCCACCCCAAGCATCAGCAACCACTACCCTGATCAGTCAGCAGCCATCAACATAGAGGCAAAACCCTCCATCAACAAAAAGATTATGGCTAGCTGAAGGCTCAGATGGTAGTTAATATTTTTTAGCAAGAAAGTATTTTTAAATTAAAGTACATACATTTTTTAGACATACTACTATTGCACACTTAATCTACAACAGTCTAGTGTAAACATAGCTTTTATGTGCACTGGTGTGACTTGCTTTATTGCAATATTCACCTTATCTCGGTAGTCTGGAACCCAACCTGAAGTATCTCCGAACACACACGCGCACACACACACACACACACACACACACACACACACACACATACACACACACACACACCCCTCTTTCCCATTTGAATGTAAGCTCTTTGTGAGAAGGAATTGTTTCATTCTCTTTAGTCATATCCCCAGCACCTAGCACAGTGTCTGGGTTGTAGTAGGTACTTAATAAATGTTTGTTGATTAATTGTTGACTAACTTGTTATTTGACTCATAGCACTACTGATGCCAAGTCATGATTTCAATTTTCCCACATGAGAAATGGGGAATTTCATTTTTACTCTGTTCTAACTGTCTTTCAATCATGTGCCCTTGACTATCTTAGGGACTGGGTGAAAAATAAATAGCTAATTCCATAAAAATCTATCCTTTGTTTTTGCTTTTTATTTTCTGACCTGACCAGTGATTACATCAATGGAGACAGCTCTTGGTGAAGAATTCCCTCTACCAATGTAGACTGGCACTATTCTACAACTTAAAATTTAAAGTCACATGGCCAGTCAGAGGCAGGACTTGAACCTAGGTCTTCCTGATCACAAGTCCAGCTTTTTGTCCTCTATGGCCCATTCCTACTCATAAGAAAACTCAAACTCTGTGTTCTACCAGCTGGTCAGGAATGCCACTTTTCCATACCTATTCCACACAGATTTGGAGCCAGAGGACCAGGGTTTGAATCCCAGTTCTGCCTCTTACTACCATGTGACCTGGGACATGCCACTTTCCGTTGGTGTCCTAATCTGAAAAATGAAAGGGTTGGACCAGATGATCTCTGAAATTCCTTTCAAGGCTAAAGCCCCTGATTCTAAGTTGTCCAGGATAGATTGTGGGAATCAGTCAGGATGTGCCAGGTCCTGTTGCTAAGTGCCAGGAATACAATGAAAGGTAAAAGATAGTCCCCGCTCTCAAGGAGTTCATAGGGTAGTGAAAGAGACAACACACAAACAGCTATGTACAAACAAGCTACATACAGGATAAATTGGAAATAATCAAACAGAAAGAAGGCATTAGAATTAAAAAGTGGATCTGGAAAGGTTTCGGATAGAAGGTGGAATTTTGGCTAGGATTTTAAAGAAGTCAAGGAATCCAGGAGATGGAGATGAGGGGGGAGAGCATTCCTGGCATGGGAGGGCAGGGACAACCAATGAAAATACCCTGAATTGGGAGATGGAGTGTCTCGTTCGAGAAACATCAAGGAAGCTGCAACTAGACAGCATAGTGGATAGAGAGCTGGGCCTGGAGTCAGGAAGACCTATGTTCAAATACGGCCTCAGACACTTACAATCTGTGTGACCCTGGGCAAGCCATTTCACCCCTTTTGCCTCAGTTTCCTCATCTGTAAAATGATCTAGAGAAGGAATGGCAAACCATTACAGTGTCTTTGCTAAGAAAACTCCAGATAGGGTCATGAAGAGTCGGAAACGATAGAAAACAATGGTACAACAAACAGCAATCTGGCAGTGTTGTATAGGATGGGTTGGAGAGTGGGGAGAGATTGGAGGTGGGTAGAGCATTAGGAGGTTATTGTAATAGACGTCCCTGTAAGTGGTAGAAAACAAGGAAATGAAATCATGGCTGCCTAGAGTGAATTGTGTCAGTTCTATTGCAGGTGTTAACATGATGTCTGCATGAGTAAGGTATGGCTGAGGTCAAATCTCAACTTAGAAAACTTCCTTCCAGGATTTCCTCCAAAAGGAGACCATGATACATTAACTTCAGGCCTCTTGTTTCCTAAATTTAACCAAGGTGATCAAAATTTCAGATGCAGAGATTTAAGAAAAAGGTCCAACATTCCATTTCCTGTTTCCTTTTATATAAGTTAATATGGAGAGCAAAGGGTCTCCTTGAATTGAGGTCATTGGGTCTGTCATCTGTGGTTAACACCCAAACCAAATACTACTCCAGTGAAAGAAGGTGTGAAAACAAGTGTGGGAACCACCCCAGACTTCCTTGAATGCCAGTGTGACCAGTTGATTAAAGGTTGGGTGGAAAGAATTTCTAGAGCTAGTGGAGGTCCTGGCAGTAGGTGCTTAGGTCCTATTCTCCCTAAGTACCCACACCAAGATTTCATTACTGAGCAGCCTCTCTCTAGCTTTCCCTCTTCAAAAAAATTTTGTACTTAGTTTGCATATGTTTTATATTTACTTTTACGTATATGTGTTATTTCCCCCAATAACATATTAATTTCTTGAGGGCAGGGATTATTTCTATTTTTGTGTTTATATCCCCAGCATTCACTCACAGTGCCTATACATAATGAATGCTTATTGAATAAATGAAAGAATGAACCAGAGGTGGGGAACCTGTGGCCTCAAGACCTTCTAGGTCCTTGGGTGTGGCCTTTTGATTGAGTCCAAGTTTTATAGGGGATTTGTTCTGTGAAGTTTGGATTCAGTCAAAGGGCAATACTTGAGGACCTAGATGGCCACATGGATTGTATTTGGGCTTCTCCATTCATAGGATCATAGATCTTGGGCTGGAAGGGATTTCAGAGGATAACTAATTTGACTCCCTCATTTTACAAATGAGGACATTAAGCCCATGGAAGTTAAATGACTTATTGAAGGTAATACAGGTAGTAAGCCATAGAAGCAGGCTTTGAACCCAGGTCCCCTAACTCTGGAGCCAGGGCATTTCTACTCAAACACCACCCTTCCCCCCCCCCCCAGCTGCCTCTTGTGCTCTAGATCAGTGGTGTCAAACTCAAATAGAAACAGATCCCTGTAGGCCACAGATTGACTTTGTTTTTATTGTTTAGCCCTGTCCAACTCTTTATGACCACATTTGGGGTTTTCTTGGCAAAGATATTGGAGTGGTTTGCCATTTCTTTCTAGTGCTCATTTTATGGGTGAGGAAACTAAGGAAAACTGGGTGAAATGACTTGCCCAGGGCCACACAGCTAGTAAGAGTCTGAAGCCATATTTGAACTCAACTCTTCCTGACTCCAGGCCCAGAGCTCTATATACACCATAGCTGCCCAGACTGACTTAGAAAACCACAAATTAACATTATCTATGTGTTTTCATTTATTTTGTTTAAATATATTTAATATTTTTAAAAGAGTTTCATAAGTATTATCAATAATTTAAATATAATCATTTCTCATTTACATTCTAATCTGGTTTAGGCTATACTTGGGATTTCTGTGGGCCCCTCGCAGCTAGTAAGCCTGGAGTTTGACTCCTATGGTCTAGACTGCTCCCCCTCCCCCACCACTGCCTTGCCCCCACCATGGGGTTCCCTCCCCCGTTTCCAGGTCCCCTTTATGTTTTATCTTCCCCTATTGGAATGGAAGCTCCTTAAGCATAGGGACTGTTTGGGTTTTTTTATATTTGCATTCCAACCGCTTAGCATAGGGCCTGGCACATAGTAAGAGCTTAATAAATGCTTTGTCTATCTATAAAATTCCCTGCCTTAAAAGGTGAAAAACCTAAAATAATCCCTCAGCATTTATTGCATGCTTAGTATACGTCCAGTAGAGCGCTAGGTGCCATGGAGAACACCAAAAAGGGAGGAGAATGTAATCTCCTCCTCCCCATGCAAAGAGTAAACGCCCCCATCCTACTCCATTGTCCCTGCTAGGAAGTCTGAGGCAGGCGGACCAGGACCTACCAGCTGTAGATGTCAGGCACCGGCGGATCTCATTCCTCAGAAATAGTTTTTGAGGTTCCAGTCTTGGACACTAGGATGGTCTCCACCGAGGTGATCCCTTTGCTGGCTACCCGGTGCCGCGTCCGCAGCTTGTTCAGGGCCGTCCCCGCCATCCCTGCTCTCTCCTCAGCATCATCTAGCTCATACACAGTCTTGCGGTACCTGGCCAAAGTCTGGTTGGCCTGCTCTTCCTGCGAAGGCAGAGGCAAAAACAGAAGCAGACTTGTAATTCTTTTTTTTTTTTTTAAGTTTTATACTTTTACTGCAAGACTCTTCAATGTCACTTTAGCTTAGAAGTTATTTTGGTACTTGGAACAGGATGGACACAAAAACTTCATTCCCAGGAGCTCTGATTTCAAATTCCTTACAGGGCCAGTTGATGACCAATAAGCTTCAGTGTGATGGCAAGCTGTGCATGAGTCTAGTGTGTGTTGGCGGGAAGGGGGAGCGGGGCAGGAGGCAGAGGGAGCCAGGGAGGTCGTGAATGCCGTGACATCAAGTTGAAGGGAGCAGGGAGAAGGGATTTTAAATCATTCCATGCCTTAATTAATATGAAGAATTCTTAAGGGGTGATTCTTGTTTTTTAGCATGTTCTTATCTCTAAGGGTACAATGTGTGCCGTCTGTGAACATTTCCCAGCCCCTCAGGGTTGCAGGGCCAATTAGGACAATGGTTCCAGAAATAGCCCTACGGCTGAATGCTTCCCTCCCGAGACTGGGGTAACACGAGGGTTGGGATCACATTTTGGCTTCCTCCTTTTGGGAGGCTGTTCAGTGGGAAAGGGCGTGAGAAGGAAGGACGAGGGGAGGACTCCCAGGACGTACCGCCTCGTCAGTTTGCCTCTTGTAGACCTTCAGTTTATTCTGAAGCTTCTCCACCAGCTCTTGCATGCGCTGATTGGTCTTATGATCTTCATCTGTCTGGAACAGCAGCTCTTTGAGGCTACGTTCGTTTTTATGCAGGGTTTTGACCATCTCAACGTGGCGTTTCTGTTCTGAGTCTAGTTCGGTTTCCAGTTCCTTAATCTGAGGCGGAGTGAGAAGGTTGTCTGAGTAAACCAGGAACTTGGTTTTTTTAAGGATTCAGCTATAGAATGGAGAATCCCAAGAATATGGTGACCTTAGAAAAGAAATTGGGGTTACAATAACCATTCCAACACGCATTAGGTGCCAGACACTGTGCTAAGCTCCGGGGATGCAAAGAAAGGCAAAAATACTGCCCCTACCATCAAGGAGCTCATATTCTACTGGCCAAGACAACATGTAAATAACTAGGTAGATACAAAATATATAAAGGGGTGTGTGAGAGAGAGAGAGAGAGAGAGAGAGACAGAGACAGAGACAGAGACAGAGACAGAGGAGAGAAACAGACAGAAGAGAGAGAGAAATGGAGAAAGACAGAGACAGAGAGAGACACGGAGAGAAACAGGGGAAGAGAGAGAAAGAGAGAGAGAGAGAGAGAGAGAGAGAGAGAGAGAGAGAGAGAGAGAGAGAGAGAGAAATAGAGACAGAAACAGAGTGACATGGGAAGAGAGAGGGAGAGAGGAAGAGAGAGAGAGAGAGAGAGAGAGAAGTTTTCAAACTGGAAGGCACTATGGGAATGGGGAATGGGACTGGGAAGTTATTCTTATGGTGGTATGGGAGTGAGAATTATAAGGAAAAGAAGGGATGTTTAGAGGCTAAATGGAAGCTGAGTAGGAGAAGATACTGATGGATACAACAATGAGGCTAAGAGCATTCTAGGTGGATTGATGGTAGGGTGTTTTCTAGCTTCTTGTTCTAGGGCACAGAAAGGAAGAAAGAGATTAAAGCTCACTCCTCACTGTCATTTTCCGCAACATCTTCATTTCATGTCCAAACTCAGAACACGTTTTTGGCAAAAAGCATTCTGGCCCCAGCCAGACTCCTTCCTTCCTTCCTTCCTTCCTTCCTTCCTTCCTTCCTTCCTTCCTTCCTTCCTTCCTTCCTTCCTTCCTTCCTTCCTTCCTTCCTTCCTTCCTTCCCTCCCTCCTTCTTCCCTTCCTTCCCTCCCTCCTTTCTATTTTATAGGCAGCTTAGTAAACACAGGGTTAGATGTGCTGAATAGGAAATGCTTGGCAGACACTGGACTTCCCTCTTACCTTGGCTTCCAGTTTCATTATTGTGTGCTTTCCACCTTTTAGAGCCAACTGTTCAGCCCTTCCATCTTAGCTTGCAAGTCCTTGATGGTGAGCTCATGGTTCTTTTTTATTTTCTCCAGGTGCATGCAGTGATCCTGCTCTTGACGGAGCTCTTCCGCCATGTGAGCAGCCTTAGGAGGAGACAGGGACACAGCATAAAGCAAAGTGAGACGATTTGTTCTGGACCTCAGAGACTGAAAGACTTGGAGCTCATTGGCCTTGAGGAACTGAATGGCCAACTGGTCAATCCTGAGCTGGAGTGGTATTTCCAATTGTATTGTCTGGCTCAAGAGAGCATTTCCATAGGGCACCTGAGGAATGCCAAGGGGTACAAATGGTTTGGTGGAAGCAGAGATTGGCCATTTTGGGGGGGGGGATGAGTACAGAAAGAGCATGTTATTTGGTGTGGAGAAAGCCTTTGGTCAAAGTTGGATGAGAAGCAAGTATTGGGGAAGAGAATGAGAAGTTATAGGAAATGGAGAAATTCTGATATCCACTCTGTATTAGTCTTGGGAACCCTCTCTGATGCAATTATGTTCATTGGCAAAAGGAAGGGGGAAAGGACTTACATCAGCCATAGCTTTCTTGGCTCTTTCATCAGCCGTACAGAATTCACTGATGAGCTCCTTGTGTTCATTGGAGATGCGCTGGATGTCTGATTCTAGTTTCCGCTTGACCGCTAGCAGACTTTGGTTCTAAAGAAGAAGAGACAGTATTGACGCAGAGGCCTAGAGGACCCTTCTATCTTTCTCTCTAGGGTGTGGGGGAGGAGACAAACCTAGCTTAACATAGATAGAGCACTATTTTGGAAAGTTTAGAATCTTTTCCAGTGTTGTCCGATGAGCAGCAGCCTGAAGCTCCAACATTTATGAAATACTATGTGGCAGGCACTGTGCTCAGAACAGGGGACATAAAGAAGCAAAAACACAATTCCTGCTTTCAAGGAGCTCACATTCTGATGGGGGAGAGAACATGTAAATAACTCTCTACAAATAAAATATATGCAGAAAAAAATGGAAGGTCATCTCCAAGGGCAGCTAGGTGGCACAATGGGTAGGGTGGTGGGCCTGGAGTCATGAAAACTCATCTTCCTGAGTTCAAATATGGCCTCAGACACTGTGACCCTGGGCAAGTCACTTCACCCTGTTTGCCTCAGTTTCCTTATCTCTAAAATGAGCTGGAGAAGGAAATGACAAACCATTCCAGCATTTTTGCCAAGAAAACCCCAAATGGAGTCCCAGAGAGTCAGAAACAGTTGAAACAACTGAACAGCAACAATCTCAGCAAGAAAGCCTGGGAGGGACTAAAAATGACCTCCAGTAAAAAGTGGGATTTAAACTGAGTGGTGAAGTAAGTCAGAATCCAGAAGGCAGAAATGAGAGGACAGAGCACCCCACTCTTGGAGGACAGCCATTCCAAAGGCTCTGAGTTGGGAGCTAGTGTCCCATGTGAGGAAGAGCAAGGCTAGTATGGCTAAATTGTAGATTACACAAAAGGCAGTAAAATGTAAGAAGAGTGGAGAGATAGGGAGGGTTGTTTTTTAGAGACTGAGTGAAGCAACATGATGGAGTAAAATGAGTGTTGAATTTAGACTACGAGGACTTGAGTTCAAATCCCACCTTTATGATTCAGAGCAAGGCTCTGAATGTCTCTTGGACTCAGTTTCCTCATGTGCAAAATTAAGGGGCTTGGTCTAGAATTCAGGGCTTCTTAAACTTTTTCCACTCTTGACCCCTTCAGCACTTCTTATAATTCTACGTGAGGGGGAGGTTTGGGGGTTTTGTTTTGTTTTTTAACTTCTAGGTTTTTTAGAACAACATCTGAAAAGCAAGACTCAGAACTATTTGATAAATACCCTGGGCTTTGAGTGAGAACCCTTGGAATTAGAAGGTTACCACCATCCCACTAGCCCTGTGGTAAGCCAGAACAGACAGAGGCGGAGATATGTTTGCAAACCTGAATGTTGACTTCATTGTGTCTCTCAGTAATCTCAACCACCTCCTGCTCCAGCAGCTTTCAAGATCTCTCGCTGCCCTCCAGGCTAGACCGAACTTCTTCCAATTCTGTCTGCAGGAGGCTCAGGCGGCGTTCCTGAAGATTATACTGTTCCCGAAGCTCCTCATGCTGCCGAGCATCCCCAATCCATTTGGATCTGGAGATCCTGCAAGAGGAAAGGGGGCATGAAAATTGGACTATTCTCTGCCTACCCCTATTCCAAATTCTCCCTGCACTTTCCCACCTTTTCCACCCCTTTGCTCATGCTGTTCTCTCTGCCTGGAATCAGTCAATCAATCTGTTGAGCCATTTATTAAATGCCTGCTATGTGCCAACCACTGTACAACTGATGAGATAGAGTGAAGGTCAGTTACAAAAACAGAGTTGGTTTGGTGTAGGAATCAAGAGAACCAATTAGATTCTATCTCATGAACGCTGACTCCATCTTGTGTTGCCATATATATTCTCCTCCATCTTGTTTTTCTGCAAATCATCCATGGGAAACTCGATGATATAAGCCATCTACTGTTTCATAAATGTAGGTGGATGCAATTAATCAGCATCTCTCAATCCTGGGAAATGAAACCCCAAACCCGCTCATCCCCTTCCCAACTTGACTAAAATTCACTCTTCCACATACCCTATCGCCAACTTGGGAAACCCCAATTTTTCCTCCAATTAGAAATTAGATTACCTAATTTTATATCTTGGCTTGTGTCCTGATTAATTATTTTCTTGTAATTAATTGATTTTATTTGATTGTTTTTTAATTACATAAAAATCTGTCTCACTCTGTATTCAGAGTCTTTGGACTGACTGGGGAGTCCATTGACCCGTTTATTATTCCTGTTTTGCTAATTATATAGCTCAAATTGTTTCCTCAGTTATTATCCATTGTAATAGGCACTTATGGGCAGTGTGGGACAGTGGAAAGGACACTGTTTTGGAGTCAAAGGACCTGAGTTCACATCTTGCCACTTCATCTTTTGGGATCTTAGTTTCCTCATCTATAAAATGAGTGAGGTTAGAATGGCCTTTGAGATCCCTCTAGCTCTAAATTCATGACCTTCCCTGTCCATCTTTGCCAGCTGAATTACTCTCTATCCTTTAAAGGCCAACACAAATGCTCTCTCCTCCAGGAGGACTTCCTTGATTTCTCAGGATGGCTACAACCATTCCCCACATGGCTCTTTGTGTTCAAGCCTCCCTAACCATTGAAGATTGTATATTACAGTTACCTGTGCTGGTGTCTTCTCTCCTAGCAAAAACCTCATGCACAGGCTCATCATGCTTTATGAACTTTTGTGGGGGGGGGGGTGGAGAAGTAAAGAGGTGGGGGAGTACAGTTCATTAAGCAGATGTATAAAAGAATCAGTAAGGCCAAGGCCCTACTAGGCTGGACCTAGTTGAGTCTACATTCCTTAGATTTCTGATCCTTGCTGAGGCAATCACCTGAAGACTTGGGCAAAGTCAAGGCATCCCTCAGCCCTAGGTAGCCCCTGGTCCTCCTTGCCTTCCAGCTCCTCCTCTTCTCCACAGTACCTTGATTTGTTGCTGTAGCCTCTTCAGGGTCTTGACAAGCTCGCTGTTGTTTTTGTTGGCATGATCCAGTTGGATTTCCATTTCGTTCAGATCTGTCTCCATCTTCTTCTTGAGCCAGAGAGCCTCGGCCCGTCCCTTGGCCTCAGCCTCCAGGCTGGCTTGCAGGGACTCGATGGCTCGTTGGTGGTTCTTCCTGCCTATTTAAACAAGAACAGCTAGTCCAGCTCTAGACTGCAAGCCTATGTAAGCCTCCTCTAGAAGAGGAGGCCTCTCATATACCTGGTTGATTAATTGGGGGAGGAAAGAATGAAAGAATACCCAGCCTCAAACTGGTCAGCTCAGCTCTGTAACATAGCAGGACAATGAACTGCACCTTGGTTTTGTGATGGGTGTCTTGGGTTGTCTATGATTCTAGTTGTCACAAAGGGTTTCATTAAATTCTCAAAATAAAATAACTTTTAATTCATTTTATTTAAAAACTGTGCCACATAATGTACTGTATAATTGACCCTGCCATGGACCTGAGTGGATGTCTAGGGTATAGCCCTCTGATCCCAGAGCCATCTCTCACAATGGCTATACAGATAGCACTTTGAGATGGGGTAAGGAGTAACTTTTGTTTATGAGTATTGGGGTGGGGTGGGGTGGGGTTACAAAATAAAACAAATAGTGTGTTACAACTTCAAAAGGGTCAGGAATCCCTGGCCAAGCAGCTCCTGTGGCTGCTAGTCAAGCATGTAAGACAGCGTTCCAATGTGGACAACTTGGAAAATAGTATTCTTCTCCAAATCACAACATCTATTTTCTGTAAACTAAAAAAAAAAAGTACTAGGAACATGTCCAGACGTTTCTTAAAGCAGGAAAACTACTTTCTTGGGTCACTGTACTGAAGTGAACTATGCCCAAATCAAAAGTTGCATTTTATTTTAGCCAAAGTTAGTCCTTTCCCATGAGCAAAGGAAAGGAGGTTTTTCCCCCAGTGGAATTGCTTTGAAGAACCTGTCTTACATCCTATGCATTCCCCCTTACCTTGTAGCTTCAAATTCTTCTTCCTTCTCATGGATTCTCCTATCAATGTCAGCTTTGACTTGAGCCAATTCCAGCTGAATGCATATCACTTTACTCTCTTCCACCTGCCAGAAAATATACAGTGTCACTTGTAATGGGCCAGGGACTCAGTTGCTGGTACTTGGCACGCAGAAAAGGAGGCTCCATCATCCAAAGGAGCTGCCTGAGTGATTACCTCCAGGGAAGACTCAGCTTCCT
Source organism: Phascolarctos cinereus (assembly GCF_003287225.1). Classification (NCBI taxonomy): domain Eukaryota; kingdom Metazoa; phylum Chordata; class Mammalia; order Diprotodontia; family Phascolarctidae; genus Phascolarctos; species Phascolarctos cinereus. The sequence goes on along the minus strand of NW_027555847.1, from coordinate 226,681,523 downwards.
CCAGGGCCACCCGTAACTCTTCCTTCTCAATCTCTAACTTCTTTTTCAACTTCTGAAGTTCATGTACATTCCGTCCTCCCTCACCCAGCTGGTCAATTAAGTCTTTGATCTCCTCTGAAAAGGAACATTATCATCATTGACACTGTCAATGGTTGGTATAGCCTTGACCTTCAAAGAGCTCATTTTGCTCAACACACATGACATTATCTTTTCCATGGATCTCTGCTCCTGTTGCAGGGAGGAAAAGCTCTGGCAGGCCCCATAATAAGATCATCGATCCAGAGCTAGAAGGGACTTCAGAAGCTATCTAATCCAACCGGAGGCCCAGGGATGTTTACTGACAGGCAAGTCAGCAAGTGTCAGAAATGGGATATGAACTCTTGTCCCCTGACCCCAGAGCTTGACTTTCCAAGATAGAGAGGCTTCCTATAGGGCTTAGCAGCAGATTGTCAAAGGATCTTAGATCTAGAGCTGCTTGCTTGTAGTCGCAGACAGTAGTGAGTAGCAGAGTTGGGATTTGAATTCAAGTTCTTCTAACCCCAGAGTCTCTGGTCTTTCCTCTGTATCATGGTGACTCCAAAGATGGAAAGGCTTCTTATTGGAGGCTAGCAACAGATTGTCATAGGTTTATCAATCCAGACATAGAGGGGAATTTGGCTATCATCTAGTCCAATGCCATCATTTTACCAAGGATCAGTTTAGACCAGGTCAGAGAGGCTTATCCTCAGAAGACTAGCCAGAAGATGGTGATTCCCTTGAGGCCCTGGCAATTCACAGAGACCCTGTATTAGGGAAGACAAGGGTCATTTCTGTGTCAAATGAGAAGAGCACTCACAATGGTGCAATCATAGATTCCTGAGTTATCAAAGCGGGCTACCTATTATCATCATTATTAGAAAGAATAATTGCGCTGAAGTTCATCATCGAACAAAGATAAGGGTGCCACTCTCATCTTCCTGTGCTGGAAAACCCCCATTACATGTAATTCTGTTGGAATCAATAGAATTGATAGCTTTGAAGCCTACTTCAGAAAACTTCCATTATACTACTCTATTTAACACAATAAATCAAATGTCATTACAACAAACTTTAAAGAAATATCTTAATTCACAGGTTACGTTGGAATTTTGCTATGGCCTACCACTCTCTCTTTTAATTTTATTAATTTTATTATTTTATTAATTTTATTTATATTTTATTTATATTTTATATTTTAATTTCTATTTTATTTTATTATTTATTTTATTTATCAATTTTATTTGTTAAATTGTGAACTTCAGCAAATGTATAGGGGACAAAGCCAACAAATATTAAACTATCAATTTTTGATGTTTCTCCTATAACTCTGGGATCTTTGAAGAACTATGTGTATGTTGTTGATCTATGTGCATGTGTTGTCATTTAGGTACAATGATAAAACGAAAGAAGCATTCATCATTGGGCTTAGAATAGACTTGGGTTCAGTGTCTCTGATATTTCCTGAGTCCCCTGTGTTAAGCAATATTCACCAGGGCAAAGTTCCAATGAAATGGGAAAACTGAGATACTTCCTTAAAGCTTGTTGTAATAGTATTTGATCCATTATGTTAAAGCTGTTGTTCAGTCCTTCAGTTGTGTCCGACTCTTCATAACCCCATTTGGGGTTTTCCTGACAAAGATACCAGAGTGGTTTGCCATTTCCTTCTTCAGCTCATTTTATAGATGAGGAAACTGAGGCAAACAGGGTTAAGTGACTTGCCCAGGGTCACACAGCTAGTAAGTGTCTGAGACCAAATCTGAATTCGAGAAAATGAGTCTTTCTCACTCTGGGCCCAGTTCTGTCCACTGAAACCAGCTGCCTCATTACATCAAAGAAGGTAGTATTATGGAAAGAGTTTGGTGTAATGGAGTGCTAGACTTGACGACAGAAGAGACCTAAGTTCAGCTCCCATCTCAGAAACTTATTAGCTATGTCACCATGATGGAAGAACAACCTCTCTGACCCTCAGTATCTTCATCTTTAAAATGGGGATAATGACATCTGTGTTATTCTGGGTAATATGTAAATCTGTTCTGGTGTAGCATATTGGAAAGAGAGCCTTAAAGCCAGAGGGAACTAGGGTTCATTTCCTGACCCTGTCATCTACCGGTTGTGTAACCCTGGGCAAGTCACATAACTTCTCAGGGCTCTAGACAATTCTGTAGGACTTATAAGTTGTAGGTACAGATGCTGACTTGCATTGGTAGAGGGAGCTTCCTCACCTTGGAGTTTCATTTAACTAATTAAATCACAGGTCTAGTGCTATCCTTTTATAAATCTGTCTTACTCCAACTGCCTCACTGTGTTATTGTGAGAATCAAACAAGTTAATGTAAGTAGAAGCAAACCTTAAAGTGCCATATAAATGCCAATTATTATGTTATAGTTGTAGCCAAAAGTCCCCTTTTCCCCCCTTCAAATAGAGACTCAATAGAAGGTACTGAACCCTAATTACAGAGTGTGAAGTTGGTGTCATTGATATTGGTGTCGTTAAGCCTGACAAAACCTGAGGCTGCCCAGGGGACAGGACTTGTCCCAGAGCGTTCAGCGTGCAGCCGTGCCCCCCCCCCCCCGTGCTCTTTCTCTAAGTCCCTTGTAGGTTGTGTTGGCCTTGCCTTGTAATGTCTTGTTCTCTTTCTTCACAGATTCCAGGTGCTCTATGGACTCTTCGTAGGCTGTTTTGATCTTGAAGCTCTCGGTCATGTACATGCGGCACTCCTTCTGGGAGCTGTCCACCTCGACCTGCAGCTCTTTACATTTCTGCTGCCATTCAGCTATCATTTTATCAAAGATCCTTTGCTTCTTGTCCAGGGCAGCAGCAGCAGCAGCAGCAGCAGCATTGGCCTAGAGAAATGAAGCTTGAATTATACTCTTGTTGGGTATGTCTTTTGTTTTGCTTATATGATGACTACATGGGGACCTATAGCCAGGGAAGGATGTGCTGGAGCCAGGTTATACTGGTTAGTGAGAGCCTATTGCTAAATTTTCTTTGTCAGCATGTACATCGTAGAAATCAGCAAATCCTATAAATCAGGGCTTGGTTTACTCTTTTGTTGATTTATAGACTAAAGAAAGTAACAATGAAAATATTAATAATGCAGATTAAATTTAAGTGTGTCATGCATTTTCACAGATCTGGTTGTTAAATTTTTACTAGCACATACCTTTTGTGACAATGGTAATTTTTGGAATAAGAATACAATATATTCTCTCCTAAGACAAAACAACCCAATTTCTCAACTCTTCCTTTTCCATAGTGTGATAATATACACTATTAATAAATTCCTTGAGAGTGGATAGGATTTCATTCCTTGTCTTTCTACCCCTGGTACCTAGCACAATGCATGCATGGCACATAGTAGGCACTCAATAAGTGCTTGTTGATTGACCTACCAGTCAATATGCATCATTATGCAATACACATAAGAACCAATTAATTTTTTTGCTGTCAAACAAAGCTGGTCGTTTCTAGAGTTTATTTTTTCATTTCCCTTTAGTTCTTCACATAATCCCTAAGATTAAGAATGTTAATTTCTGGTTTATCCTAGGTGGATTAACTTCAGCTAAATTCTGTCCAACTGCTCTTCCACGAAGATGAAGTCACCTTTGCTTGTGGATTTTGGAACAGTTACTCTCAAGTGCCTCACTTGTTTTTCACTAGCCACCTACATGACTATGATTATGAAATTCTTTCCTCATTGGATAGGTGCTGGCTGGAAACTGATCTGCCTTAACAGATAGTATGAGGCAATAGCCTTACATTAACCTAAATAAGATCTGTGGGCCCTGCTTAAATATTGAATTACATACCATGGAAAGCTGGCAGATCGTTCTGAAGTGGAGAAGCATGGACACGTAACAATATGAATAGCTGAGAACATCTAAGCACGGGGATAACTTTGGTATTGGAGGGTGGGAAATAAGGGGGACCCCTAATGTTTCCTCCCATTACCAAATGTTGCCTTTATCATAAACATGGTTTCCCATGTCAAGGGGTGCATGGATGATCTACTGAAGAATGGGGATGGCTTTGGTATCAGAGGATAGGAAATAATAGGGACCCCTAACATTTCCTCCCATTACCAAATTTTGCCTTTATCATAAACATGGTTTCTTGTGTGAAGGGGTACATGGATGATCTATTAAAGAATGGGAATGGCTTTGGTATCAGAGAATAGGAAATAAGGGGGACCCCTAACATTTCTCCCCAATTTGATACTGTGAAATGTTACTTTTCTCATAAATGTTGATTTCATGTTTCATAGATAAGGATTGCACAGAAATGAGAACGTATGGATGGGTTGTACCAATGGAGGAAGTACCTATATTGATGAGCTCACAGACCCAGTAAATTACTTATACTTCTTTACACTGAAGTATATAAAACAGATGAAAAAGAATGGCTTATCCAATTTTGAGAATACAACAAGTGAAAAAGCCCAAGGAATTCCTGGAGTGACCACTGGGGGAATTGGAATTCAAGGTTTCTATGTCCCAAGCCTTTATTCAACCCCGTTGGACCCTGCTTCTTCTCAGTAACCTGACTCCTCCCAGGATCCCCCATGATGATGCCGTGTAATCTTTTCCCCAGGCAGAAGCTCAGCTGAGCCTCTTACCTTCTCCAGATCAATGGTGAGATCTTCTACTTCTGCTTGGAGCCTCTGTTTGTTTTTCTCCAGGGAGGCAGCCCGGGCCTGGGCAGCTTCTGCTGCCTCCTCTGCTTCTTGCAGCCTGGCTGCCAGTTTCCCCCTGTGGGTACAAAGTCCAAGAGAAGTGGTTAGGAATATAAAAGGAGCCATTCCTGCACAAAGGGCTCTATTCTTGTACTTCATCCTGGCCATTGTTTGGAAACAGATCATTTAACCAGAGATTAACTACATCATTGAACAACCTAAAATTTGGTTTTTACTTCTTCTCTCTCCCTCTACTCCATCTCACGGTGGATAGAATGTTGCACTTGGAGTCAGGAAGAGCTTAGTTCAAATCCTGCCTCAGACACTAACTAGCTGTGTGACTCTGGGCAAATCATTTATCTGTGAAATGAGTGGTAGACTAGATAGCCTCTCAGGTTGCTTCCAGGTTGAAAATTATCATCCTTCTAGGGACAACTCAAGGCCCACTACCTCTCTGAAGTCTTGTTGGGCCACTCTTTTCCCTGTTCCCCCTATTCTTTTTCTCCTCTGAAATCATGTAGGCCTGCCTGCCTTTACCACTCATCTAGCATTTAATTATAGAACTATAGTCAGGGCTCCTTCTCCCACCCAAGGCCCAAGACTCACTTGGTCTCCTCCAGCTCCTCTGTTTTCTGAATGGCGTCAGTTTCATACTTGGTTCTCCACATGGTCACCTCTGTGTTGAGTTTGGACATCAGGCGCTGCAGCTCAGATTTGCCCCCTTGCTCTTCCTCCAGCTGCTCCTTTATCAAATCCAGGCATGTTTGGTGTTGGCCAGACTCGCGACAGCAGCACTGTGTGACTGTGGATAGTAGATATATTAGAGAATGTGCCTACCAACTGGTGTTAATCTCTTTCTGGGCCTTATTGGAACACTTAACTTTCTTCTTAACTGTAACTACTTCAGCATGGCCATTGTGTTTGTTTGTTTGTTTTTGCCTTTTTTTTTTTTGCTAGGCAATGGGGTTAAGTGACTTGCCCAGTGTCATGTATCTGAGGCTGGATTTGAACTCAGGTCCTCCTGACTCCAAGGTGAGAGCTCTAGCCACTGCACCACCTAGCTGTCTCCACCCCTTTCTTTCTTTCTTTCTTTCTTGCCTGCTTGCTTGCTTGCTTTCTTTGTTTTTTCAGTGTGGCCATTGTGGACACGTGCGCGCACAAACACACACACACGCACACACACACAGCCCCTCTTTAAGTATTTGAAGGGCTGTCTTGTGTTGGAGGGAAACATGTTCTTTTTGGCTACAGGAGGAGCAAGGGTGATGTTACCAAGAGGAAAACTTAAGGACAGTATCAGGAAAAACCTTCTAACAATTAGGGTTGTCCCAAAGTAGAAGGAGCTGCCTCAGTGAGGTGATGGGCTCCTCTTCAAGGAGAAGCCAGACAAGCACTTGTTTGCTTCATGTGCAGTAGTGAGGATTCCTGTGCATTGGACTAGACTGCCACGGAGGGCCCTTCTAACGCTTAAATTCTGTGATTCTGTGTTTCTGTTTCTCAAGCCTTTGACTCTTCTTCCATCTGCCTGTTGTAGTCTTCTACCTGAGAGGACAGCGAAGTCTTAATCCTAAAGATCTGATTTAGCCAACTCTGGGATTCCTCGTGTTCCCAGCTTAGCTCACTGTTTTCAGCTAGATAAAGAGGAGAGAAAATGAAAAGAGGTCTAGAAGAAAAAGAGACTCTCTGGCAAGTTTCTAAGTTTCCTGAACTGACTTAAAGGAATAGTAGAAGATTAGGAGGGGAATTTGTTTTGTTTTTTTGTTTTTGGCTTGTGATTTCATCGATGTGGAGGAAATCTGGGCATGGAATCCCTTCCACTAATGCAGAGTAGTAGACCTCTAAATATACTCATCTGTAATTATAGTAGCAAAGAGATGACTGGGGCACTAAAAGGTTAAGTGACTTTCCCAAGTTCTCATGGCTAGTATGTGTCAAAGACAGGATTTGAACCCATGTCTTCCTGATTCCAAGGCTGACCCTCTGTCTAATAAGAAATACTGGAATGAATGAATAAGTGAAAAAGGCTTTATTAAAATACTTTCTATATGCAAGACACCATGATATTATAAATATTTACTAATAAATCATAAAGACTTCTCTAATTGAATTGAAATATGGAAAACATTGAGCAACCAGCAACCAAAATTAAACTCTAGCTGAAAGATGATTCTGTGCCAAAAAAATTTCCTGGGAAGAAAGCATAGGTATAATAACCACCTAGGCAATCCATCCTGTCCTCAGGGGTAGTTGGTGAGAGCATACTGAGGAGAAGGATGAGATGGAGGGGAGCCATTCTACACAATATGCTTGCAGTCCCAGAATTTAAACTTACTCCACCAAAGAGGTGACACATAGAGTTTTGAAGGGCCAGAGAAAGAAGCTATTTAAACAGCAAGGAAACTTGGGTTCCAGTTTAGGCTCTTTTAAAAAATATATGACCTCTAACAAATCCTTTAACTTCTCTGAGCCTCAGTATCCTCATCTGTCAAATCACAGACTCTCAGAGATAGAAAAGACCTTCATAGCTATCTGCTCCAATGCCATCATTTGGTAGATGAGGCAACTCTGCCTCAGAGAGACTGCAACTTACCCAAGGTCACATAGCTAATTAGTGCCAGACCTAGCACTGGAGCCTAAATCTTTTATCTTCATGTTCAGTTGTGGTTTTTTCCCACTCCACTGCATCATGCTACCTACCTCACAGAGAGGGTGTGAGGATCCAGTAAGTCTTAGGAAGGGGAGGGAGGAGGAAAGGTAATAAGCATTTATATAAAATGCCTACTATATGCCCAGCACTGTGCTAAACACTTTACAAATATTATCTGATTTGATCCTCACAACATCCTTGGCTGTTAATATCCCCATTTCACAGTTGAGGAAATTGAGAAAACAGAGGTTAAGTGACTTGCCCAGGGTCACACAACTAGTAAGTGTCTGAGGCTAGATTTGAACTTGGGTCTTCCTCACACTAAGTCCAGTGCTCTAACCACTGCACCACCAAAGGCAGCCATCCCTGCCAGGACAGGCTCCATCTCACAAGATTTAACCCTCACTGTGTTCCTTTCCACAGGTGTCCTCTTCACACTAAGAATGTTCTCCTTCCTCACCTCCTCGTAAAGCGCCTCCCCCTCTTTTTTTTCCTTCAAAGTTCAGCTCTGGTGTGATAGCTCTTACCAGAGAAACCTTTCCTGATTCTCCCTAGAAATCACCTTGCCTTCATTTTCTATTTGTTTACCTGCATACACGCTGTTCTGCATCAGAGAAGTATAAGCTTTTCAAGGACAGAGAGTGTTCAGCTTCTGTCTATTTTTTTTTTTGTCTTAGATCCCCAGTGCCTATAAGTATCTGGCATAAACCAAGTGTTTAACAAATGCCTCATGAATTGATAACACACGTGAAAGAAAGCATAGCAGATGCCTTGAAAGATAATAAAAGCATGAGAAAGAACACACATAGATAACATACATAACACAAAGATAATATACATGAAAAGTATAGTTTCACAAACATAGATGTTATTTTTCATATTTTTAGTCTCACTTTTCAGTTCTATGCTATTAAATCCTCTCTCATCACAGATAAGAATTGGATGTGATTTTTTTTTTCCAAGTCCAGGGAAAACCTCACCCCATCCCAACATCTAAGACAGAATTTTCCACCCTGTACCATTCCTTGGATGGATCCTAGGGAAATGACTTTACCTTGAAGCCTGGTTCTGATAGCATTATGTTCTGCTTGGTTTCTCTCCAGTTCGGCCACTTTAGCGTTAGCCTCAGATAGATTGTCTTCCAGCTTCCAGACATGAGCCTCAGCATTCACCTGAAGACAAAGATGGCACTCAGGAGTTAGAAAGGGAGCCCACTACAAAAGGATGAGTTCTTTTGACCTTTTGTGGTAAGTGAAACAGCAGAAATTTGGCATCTTTTCTTTACAATAGGCCAAAGTATGTCTTTCAGGAGTCATGTGGGGGAAACAGAAGATTGAGAGGGGAATGGTTTAGATTAAATAAATAAATGAAAAATTTTAAATATATATAATACATTCAAACTTGAATATGTGGATAATATAAATAAAATAAGAATAAACATGAATCTGCATGTATAATCAGGCCTGAATATATATTCTTGATGTATATTTATATTTTATTCTTATTTATATTCTACTTATATATTTTCAAGCTTGAATACATTTTAAATTCTTGTTTATTTATTGATTTGTGCCTAAATTTTTTTCTTCCATATATATGTGTGTGTGTGTGTGTGTGTGTGTGTGTGTGTATACATATATATATATATCAATTGAGAAGGAGTCCCTTCCAAAATAGATAAATTCGAGCCCTAATATATATTTTATTTTTATTCTTATACATTTATATATTATAAATAATTTATTTGTTTAACCAAAAAGTATTACTTCTAATGCTCTCTTTATTGTATGTGTATATATTTATAAATGTACATGCATGTATACATTCATACATACAAATGCATACACAAATGCATTTCTATATAGCCAGAAAGAGTCCCTTTATAATCAATAAATTCAAGCCTTAATATACATTTTTATTTTCTTTCTTATTCATTTATATATCATATATAATTTGTTTAGCCAAAAGGTATTCCCCAGGATGCTCTCTATATAATATATACATATGCATGCATGTATAAATTTATACATGTACATATGTGTATACATTTGCATATATACATGTGTTTATATGTAGCCAGATGAAAGCCTAATGAGCAAATTCACCTTTCTTCTCTGCTCTGGCCTAAGCAGGCTCACAGCTGAATTCACTTGCTTAAATTGCTCCCTCCCTGAGTCCTTTCCCTTCCTAGTTGGAAACCTGAACTACCTGATGGCTTCCTATGAGTAGCTATGGCAGCTATGCTATGCAGTCTATGCAGACTCCCATCTACCTAAAATCTTATGGAACTGGTACCGTTTGACTGACAGCTTCTGAGGCCTGGGAAGACCTTCTCTCCAAAGAGAAAGGGCCATGGGACACCTGCATGCTTCCTTTGGAGCCAACCCATGTTCTCAGTCCAAGGTTTAGGGGATGAGGAAGATGCCCAGTGTTGCCTCACCTTGGATTTCTGGACAGCCTCCATGCTGGCACTGAGGTCATCAGTCTCCGCCTTCACGACCTGCTTGTCCTTCTCCAGTTTGGCCTTCACCCTCTGGAGGTTCTCCACGTGCTCGGTGAGCTCAGCCATGGAATCCGTGCACTTCTTGCGCAGGGTAGAGGCAGTGGCCTCACTCTGCAAGGCTGCCTCTTCCAACTCCCTGCGAAGCTTCAGGAGCTCCACCTCCCACTTGCGGTTCTGCTCGATCTGCAGCAGGGATAGAACAGAAGATTCGGAAGTGAGGCAAAAGTAAAATTAACTGAAATCTGGGAGCTTCACGCTTACTGCTATTTCCTCTCCCCATCCCCACCACACCACACTCGGAGTATTGTGTTCAGCAACGGGGTCCATAAGCTGAAGAGTATCCACAGAAGGTCCCAACCACGACTTGAGTAGGTACCATATGAAAGAAATGGGCATCTTTAGCTTGGAGACACAGGATGGGACGCGGTAGCCATCTTCAAGCTGGAGGAGGGACTACATGAGCTCCGTTTAACCCCCAGGGCAAAAGCAGGAGCAATAGGTGAAAGTTGTCAAGAAGCCAATTTAGGCTTGATGTGAAAAGAAATTTCCTCCCAGTCAAGGTTTTTTATAAGTAGAATGGGCTACCTTAGAAAGTAGGGACTTCCCTTAATGAGCTCTTCAAGCAGAAATTCAATGACCATTTGTTGGGGATATTGGGGCGTGTGTGTGTGTGTGTGTGTGTGTGTGTGTGTGTGTGTGTGTGTGTATTTTGCAGAGGGGTGGAAGGTATTTATTGGATAGATGGACACTCTAAAAATTTTATGACTCTAATTTGGCTGGTTATTGTACTAGCAATGTGTGACTTAAATCTGTTTAACATTCATTCATTCATTCATTCAGCAAATGCTCACTGAGCACCAATGCACAAGGCACCATACTAGGCTTACACCATTGAAAATATGAATACATCTAGATGTGCTAGCTTATAAAATGCAGTAACATTTTGACCTTGGAGAGTGCTTCTCTCTAAGGAGCTCAGAGTTCCAGACCCACTTCATTCTCCCATTACCCTCCAGCGGAAGGGATAGAGGCAAATAATATCATTGACATTGTATAGTTGAGGTAACTGAGGCACGAAACTGTTAAGGAAAAGTCAGTGTGGAGCCGGGCCTGGGACCCACATATGTTGAGCTGAAGCCTTTCACTGTTGGGCTCAAGTAAACTACAGTAACAATTCATCCAAGAGGTTAAGGTAGAAATGTCTATTACTAAGCACTCAGGAGGCGACCTTGGTACAGCCCGTATTCTTTCCTTTGTGACCTTAGGGGTCAATTCCAGGAAAGCAGTAATAGGGCTTGTGATGAAGCACTCAGACACTGTGCGCTTAAAATGCCAAGTACTAAGGTGGTCCTACTAGTTATATTTTTTTAATGAAAAAAATTGTGTTTTAAATCTAAAGATGATGCTCCTGACCCATTAGGTCAGTAGATCTTTCCAACCAAAGAGAAAACACTGATATGCTTCGTCTTTCCTAAGGCCCTGTTTTTGTGAGTCAGCTGGTCAAGATTAATGGTGTACGTATTGTGTGAGTCTATAGACACATAAGAGCCAACTAGCTCACACTGAGATCAGACCCATAACATTGACCTCATTAGACCTATGCCCCAACCAAATGAGTTACAGACAAATGAAGACATGGTTGGTTCATCAATTGGCTTCACACCAAGAAATTTTTTAAAATTAAAAATTAAATTAAATTAAAAAAAAATTTAAGAAATTTTTAAAAAACTGGTCCTTGACCTCTCTCTAACACATCAGCATTTTTACAACCTGAACTCTAGGGTGGGTCGGGGGAAGCGTATGTCCTTCTCTGTCCACCTGAGCAGAGGTGGCTCCTCCAGCTTCTTCCAGCCTGTCACTGAGGTCTTCAAGGTCCCGTTGTTTCTTCTCCTATGAAAGCATTTGGGGAAAGAGCCTTAGTGATATGACCCCTCTGTGAATATCTCTTTGGGTCGCCAGCTCCTAGAGAGCAAGGACTATATTTTAGGTCAGTTTGATGTACTGCCATGGCTGTTAGAGACATTTCAATAAATGGGAATTCATCAGTCCCTTCTATTAGCTTGAGTGAATAAGTCTTAGTTCCACAGTAAATTCAGGGATGCAGTTAACTTGGGAATATACCCAAAGTCCTTAGGTTCTGGGGACTCAGTGAATAAGTGGACTCTTTCAATCAGTTCTAACTCCAATAGTGCTTTTTTTGTCTTGTTTTGTTTTCTTGCCAAGTGCTTTTCCTTTTCTTCCTCTCCCGCCTAGCCTGGTATACTGGACCCAGCTCAGCCAAGGCTAACAAGGCCCTTCTCCATTTCTTGGCCGGACCTAAGCTGCAGTTCACTTACAATAGCTGGATTTTAGACTTTCTTAGCACTTCTGCCAGAGAGTGAGAACTTTTTGCTATTTACCTTTGCTCTCAAGCCCTCTCCGCTTCTAATTCTTCTTCCAGTTCCTCAATCCGGGCCTGGCAGATGCACAAACAAGAATTTCATCTTTGTCACATGAAGTTAAACTAGATCAGCCCCAACTGTTACAAGAAGATAACACAGTACAGGAACACAGTACATACACTATCAACCTCAATCAATAAGGTAAAAGATGAGGTTGGGAGGGAGTTAAGAAACATGCCAACTGCTCAAAAATGAGATGTTTCCTTTGCATTAGAGGTATCAAATTTGCCACAAGCAGCCTGGAGGGATCTGTTTCTATCTGAGTTTGACAACACTGCTCTGGGTAGCCAGGTGGTACAGTGGATTGAATGCTGGATGGGGAGTCAGGAAGACTCATCTTCCCGAGTTCAAATTCGACCTCAAACCTTACTAGCTGTATGATCATGGGCAAATCACTTTACCTGCTTGCCTCAATTTCCTCATCTGTGAAATGAGCTGGAGAAGGAAATGGCAAACCACCCAAGTATCTTTGCCAAGAAAATCCCAAATGGGGTCACAGAGAGTTAGGCATGACTGAAAAATGACTGAACAACATTCCCTCTCCCATCTCAGTATATCCCATCCCTGGAATATTGGCCTTTCTCACCTTCCCCTCAAGGTTCAGCTCAATCACCACCTCCTCCGAGAGACCTTTCCTGATTACCTCTGGACCTACTTTGTGTTTATTACATAGTGACTATTTACCTATTGTGTATTCTTGTGTATGTTGTTTTCTCTCAATAAAATATACAGACAATTCTCGCTTTACACAAATTCTCATTATGCAAATTCAACTTTATGTAAAAAATTCAGAAAGAAATTGGCCTTCCAAAACACACCTATCTTAACTTTATTGTATGGTACTATATTCTCTCTCTCTCTCTCTCCTCTCTCTCTCTCTCTCTCTCTCTCTCTCTTCTCTCTCTCTCTCTCCTCCTGGCCCTCTGCTTGGCTTTCCAAGGCCTCCCTACTCCCTCTCACTTCCTCCCCCCCCCAAAAAAAAACCACCAAAAAAACCCTCCAAGTGAAGGACTCACAGATCAGGGTCTTGGCTGTGTCAAGAGAAAAGATTTTTGCCCTGCTCTGCCCACCTTCGGCCCTGTCCTGCCTCATATGTCTGTCTTCCATCCCTCTGCACTGGGGTATCTGTTTCACCCATCATTTCCTGTCTGTGAATATGCCCAGCCACAATATGTCTGCCCTACCCTTCTTCCTCTCAGTTCCTGCCCCATCCTTCCTCATCAATTCTGTCCCCACTTGTCCTTCAACCCTGTGCCCGGCTCCCTCCCTCCTCAGGCAGTTAGGGCCCCCTTCCTGCCTTCTTCCATCTTCCCCCTTCCTCATATCCTCTGACAAATTCTAATTAGGTAAAAGTCGCTTTGCATAGAGGTCTGCGGAATGGTCCACTTAAGTAAAGGGAGAACTGTCTGTAAACTACTTGAATGCAGAGAGTGTTTAATTTTGTCTTTGTGTTCCTAAGCAACTTGTACAGTGCCTGGCATACAGTAGGCACTTAATACGTGCTTGCTGAGTTGAATTCTTACAAGAATGGAGGATGAACATGGAAGGAGGAATGAAGGAAGGAAGGAAAGAAGGAAAAACTTATCAAGTACTTACTACTGTGCTAAATGTTTCACAACTATTATCTTATTTGATTCTCACAACCACTCTGGGAGGTAGTTCATTTATTATCCTCATTTTACAGTTGAGGAAACTAAGGCAGACAGAGTTAAGTTATTTGCCCAGGATCAAACAGGTAATAAGTATCTGAAGCTGGATCTGAACTCAGGTCCCTCGTGGCTCCAGGTTCAATGCTCTGTCCACCAGCTGCTTCTAATATGAGCCAAGTTTGGGTGGGGCTTTGGACTTTGGACACAAGCTGAGAGACATACATGTTTGCCAGCTTTTCCTGGGCTTACGATCATAGGTCTAGAGCTAGGGGAGACTTGAAAGGCCAACTTGTCCAAACGCTTCAATTTATAGATGAGTTTCTCCAACCACTGAGAAAATTTCAAGGTAAAAAATGTTGCAGTGGGCCCTACTCTTGGCCATGGGTCATGCAGCCTGGCTATTACCTCTCACCTCTGCCTCTCAAGACAGTTCAAATCCTACTTTCTGGAGGAGGCCTTTGCTAGCCCCACACACTGCTAGTACCTTCTCTCTGAGAGTATCTTCCATTTACACTGTAGTTATTCACATGCTGTCTCCCCCATCAGAATGTAAGCTTCTTGAGGGCAAGGTCCATGGTTTTTTCTTTCTTGGTATCTCCAACACTTAGCACAGTGCCTGGCACATACTAAATGCTTAATAAATATGATCATTGACTGACTTACAGACTGAATCCCATGGATTAAAACAAATGATGTAGAGAAGGAAAAATAAAATTATTCAGGAGGGATCTGGGCTTCTCTTTTCTCTCCATACCTGGTGTTCTTTCAGTTTCCTCTGCAGTGTGGAATTCAGAGATTTCTCATCCTCATATTTGGAGTTGACAGAATTGATTTCCATGTCTCTCCTAAGGAGAAAATAAAACAAAGTAAATGTCAGAGGTAGGATTTCACTTTTAGGAAAGGTATCCAGGGCCAGAAAAGAATTCAGAAGGGGGTCTTGGGGGACCAGGGGAGAGGAAAACAGGCCAGAACTACTCCTCTTCTTGTCACTGAAAGGATGTTCTTCCTCCTTCTTCCCTCTGAGGGACCTTACTAGGCAAGTGTCTTCTCATCCTATGGGTCAGTCAGACCCTTTAGCAAAATCCTCAGCTCTCACTTAATGTGAAAAGATTATAAAATGTTTTACCTGTGAATTGGTCTAATCATTCTGGAAAGTAATTTGAAATCATGCTAAAATAGTGAATAAAAGATCTATGTCCGTAGACCCAGAGATTCCGCCATTAGGCATATTCCCCAAGGATGTCAAAGACAGAATAAAGGTCCCAGGTATACCAAAATATTCATAGCAGCCCTTTTTTTTTTGTAATAGTAAAGAATTGGAAACAAAGTAAATGTCTGTCTTTGGGGAACAACTAAACAAATTGTGGTAAATGTAGTAGAATATTATTCTTCTGTAAGAAACAATGAATGTGATGAATGCAGAGAGGTATGGAAAGACTTATATAAACTGATGCCAAGTGAAGAAAGTAGAACCAGGAAAACAATATACACAATGACCATAACACTGAAAATGAAAAGACAACCACAAAACTGATTGTTCTGATAGTTCCTAAGAAGAGATAAGAAAATATATCCTCCCCCCTCCATCTTTGCAGAGGTAGGGGAGTATGGGTATGGAACGTCACATATACTGTCAGACTTGGTTTTGTATATTGCTTAGTTTTGTTAAACTGTCTCCCCCCCCCAACCTTTTTGTGTTATGTTACAAGGGATACCTCTAGGTAGGGGAGAATGAAGGGATCTTTTTAGAAATGAAGGCACTGTAAAAGCAAAAGAGATTAAAAAATTTTAAATGTTTCCAACATGTTGTCAGCTTTTCACCGAAAAGTATATCAGTGAGTCCTGCATTCAGGTGATAGGTTTTAGAAATTAGAGGCCAAAAGACATGGTTACTCCTCTGACCAGTTCAGCTGGAAGATGGTATGAGGAGACAGTGGCGTGGTGGAAGGAGGATTTAACATCGAGTGTGTGGTCTGAGGGCAGATTTGAACTCAGGTCCTCCTGACTTCAGGGCCAGTGCTCTATCTACTGCACCACCTAGCTGCCCCCATTCAGTAAACACTTTAAAAATATATCTATCTATCTATCTTTCTATCTATCTATCTATCTATCTATCTATCTATCTATCTATCTGTCTATCTAATCTATCAATCTCCCTATCCACTGCTAGAGTAAATTGTACTTAAAAGGCACATACTTCTTAACCACCTCCTCCAGATCCAGCTTAGCTCTCTCCATCTCATTAAGGTTATCAATGGTCATCTTCAGGTCCCTCTCAGCTTTCCGGTGGGCTTTCTCTACCTCAGCCTGTATCTTCTTTTCTTGTTCCCAGTTGTCTTCCAGCTGTGAAGACAAGAAAGTCGGGGCAGCTAGGTGGTGCAGTGAATAGAGCTCTGGCCTTGGAGTCAGAAGGACCTGAGTTCAAATCCAGCCTCAGACACTTAACACTTACTAGCTGTGTGACCCTGGGTAAGTCACTTAACCCCAATTGCCTCACCAAAAAGCAAAAAAAAAAAAAAAAAAGACAAGAAAGTGAAGAGAAGGTGGGGGAAGGAAATCAGAGACAAAAATGAGAAAAAAACTGACAGGCGAAAAGCATACACACTTGGTTGTTCAGCCAAAATACCATCACAAGTACTGGGGGAATAAGTTAGGCCTCTCCACCTCCTACATCACTTCCCCCAAACAGGAATGGGGACTTCCAAGAATTCCACACCACTTGGGTCTCACCTCATGGATCTGGGTGCCAGGTTTGCTGTTATTTTTCATTAGATGATTCACCTTGTCCTCCTTGGTTTGTAGGTCTTGAAGAGTTTTCTGGAAGGAAAGAAATCCCCAGATGAAGCTGATGAGGGAATGAGTATGCAGAGGCAAAGGCCTCAATCTTTTGTAAGGAGCCCCTTCCAGAAGGGTTGGAGGTAGTAACCACTGACTTAATCGATGCTGATCCTGGGTAGCAAATCCTGGGTTATTTTGCCAATGTGGAATAGAGTCAGCGACTCCTGAAAGCCAACCTAAATTCAAATAGCTTATTGAGGCTATATATAGCATATATAGATATATAGGACTGGAGCAGAAAGAAACCTCAGAAGCCATATAGTCCAATATCCTTATTTTCCAATTGAGGAAATTGCGACCCAAGGAAGTTCAGTGACTTGCCCAATGTCTCACAGGTAATATCAGAGGTAGGATTTGAACCCAGATATTCTGGCTGCAGCACCAGCACTGTTTTATTAGTATTGAGTCTCTGCTCTGCTGAACACTTATGTAGTGGCTTTAAGAGAAGAAACGCTTTACCCTGCATTGTCAGAGACAAATGGAGGTCATCAGAGTTCACCATACAGCACTGCCGGACTCTGGAATACTTCTATAGGTGCAACACTAGGAGGTAGCAGCCTTCAGAAAGTTGGTGAGTCTCCTACTTAAGTGGCCTCCTATCCCCCTTAAAAAGCAAGGGATATTTGGAATGAAACTTGAAAGTAACCCAGCCTAAGTCTGCCATATGGAATGTCAGGCCTCATACATCACTTAGTTCTCAGTCAATGAAGGGTGAGAACCAGTCAAGTATATATTTCTACCTGGTGAAGCTCCTCCAGATCCCTCTTCTCCTTCTGGAGCTTGGCAATGGAGTCTTCTTGGAGGGAGAGGTCACCACTCAGGGTTCGTACTTTGTGATCCAAGGCCTACAGATTGGGGAGGGGAAGATATTGACATTATAGTGGGAAGTCATCCCATCTCTAGGAATGTGAAAAGATACAAGATAATGCCTAAGCCCAGTCCAATCACAAATCAATGGGTTAGCCATCCGTAGCTTCTCATATGGACAGGTAAGGCAGGCATATCAAAGGCCAAGTGGTTCTAAGACTTGTAGGCCAAAAACCAAATTCTTATCTCGAGTCTTGGAGAAGCATCAAGGAGTCTCCAGGAGAATGGGCTTCTCATATGGACAGGTAAGGCAGGCATATCAAAGGCCAAGTGGTTCCAAGACTTGTAGGCCAAAAACCAAATTCTTATCTCGAGTCTTGGAGAAGCATCAAGGAGTCTCCAGGAGAATGGGTTTATTTCCAGAGGCAGCAACTTTATAACAAGAACTGAAGAGCACATTTAAGGAGGAATCTACTGGGCTAAAGAAGAGGGAATGAGTAAGACTTTAGGCAGGAGAGAGCTTTGCTGATTGGAAGAGTTCTCCATATTGAGAGGACGGAGTCCTAGGGACTAAAGGGAAGCCATATTTGTTTGTGGCAGCACGGGAAGGACAACAGTCCCAACATGACATGGAAGAAAGAGCAGTGGAAGAAGGCAATCTCAGGCAAGGGGCTGAATAGCCAGCCTTGGCTTAGAGGCCTCATCCATACATTTACCCAGGGCTCTGACTAGCAGTTTTCACTTTAGCTTTGAAGAATGAGGCTTTAGATATGGTGCCTGATTGGAATTGGGGAGAAGGGGGAGCAGGGTGTCTTCGGGCCCTGAGTGAGAGTCAGCATTGCTGACAATGTTGGTGAATTCCTCCTATACCTGTTTCTCCTTCTCTGTCTTAGCCAAGGTAGTTTCTACGCCCTCAAGGTCCCGTTTCAAGTCACTTATCTCCCCTTCCAGCTTTCGCTTTTTGGCAGTAGGGAAGCTGCAACGCCTTCCTCCTCCTCCAGCCTCTCCCTCATGTCTGAAATTTGGCTCTCCAGGTCCATTTTGGTTTTCTTCATCTGAGTGAGGCGTTCCTCTGCATCTGAGAGGTTTTCTTGTTCCTAAGGAAGGGAAGGGGTTTCTGTAAAAGGGAAGGAGTTCCTAAAGGATCTCTAAACACCTTATCAATAGAGATGATTTCTGATTTGGCAGCAGATTTGTGGCATCCTGGTTCTGTAGAAGTGGGTATTGAAGGAAAAAGGCATTCATGTCTTTGGTTCCCCTTGGTAAGACACGGGAGAGGAAGCAGGGCCTAGCGGCAAGAGCCTAGGGCTGCGAATCAGAGGATCTGAGTTCTGGCTGTGGCCCTGTCATTGAATAACTATGTGAACTTAGATCACAGTTCTTTGGGCCTGTTTCCTCCCCCATGAAATTAGGATAGTAAATGGGGATATCTACTTCATGGGGTTGCTTTAGGGATCAAATGAAGAAAATAGATGTGAAAGTACTTTCAGAAGCAAAAAATAAAAAAGTAGCCTACTAATTAATTGCCTGCTCAGTGACCTTGACTATGTCATCCATCTTATCTAGGCCCCAGTTTCCCCTATTCTAAAATAGGGTTTATAATACCACTTCTAATTCACAGAGATATAGTAAGGATAAAAGTGAGATAACATTTCTGAGAAAGTTATGGGGGGAAAATCATACACATGCCAGATATTAAAAGGTTTAGGGTTGGGTGGGGATTGGACCCAACTTTATTTTTATTAAGAGCGTTACTGTACCATTTTACATCTGATTAAGAGACAGTGTAGTATAATGAATAGAGAGCTGGCCTCAAAGCTGGGATGACCTGGTTCAAGTCCTGCCTCAAACATATATTGGTTTTGTGACCCTGGACAAGTCGCTTCACCTCTTAGTATTCCAGGCAACTCTCTAAGAGTGTAAGTTGTAGAGAAGGTGCCGCCCTGTGTTGGTAGAAGGATGTTCCTCGTCTGGGAGTTCTCTACAGCAATGAAATTATAGGTCTCATCTCTATCCCTATACAACCAATTATCACTTAACTGACAGATAGGGAACATATCTGTCTAAATCATTCATCCAGGGTCTGGCATGGTGCCCATGCAAAGAAATGCTTAATGAAGACTTTTTATGTTTCTTTCATAGGGATGCTATGGCTCCCAAGCTGAGGTGGCATTGCCTTAGGGTGGAAGGAAGGCAAGGGAAACTTCCCATTAGTCACATTTGCTAATAGACCAGTGTGATACAGCTTCTCAGAAAAGCTTCCTCTGTCCTCATCTCTCTATTCTTCACACTGAGTGACTAATTGTCTGGCATAACTACGACCCTGGAGATTGGGAAGAACGATGGTGCCTTCTCTTAGCAACGCCTTCTGCTCCCTATCCCTTAGCTCACGCACTGCCTGCAGCTGGATGGTTAGGTCATTCTCCTGGCTGAGTGCAGCTGTTTTTTCTTCCAGTTCCTTGACTTTGGTGACCAGCTCTTCCTCCTTGGCCTTCATCTCCCCTTCCTGCCGAGCCACATTCAGAAGAGGCTTTACCTGTGAGACAAGCCATGCCCATTATGGGGTTAGAGAGGTAATTTCCTCCAAGGAACCAGATAATTTTCATCAGCTGGCTCAATTTGACCTTAATTTACACTACTCTTGGTTCCACAGAATTGACCTCAGCCAAAAGAGGTCATGCTTAAAGTAAAAATACCCAAATAATTGTTCTTAAGTCATCTATGTGTCCTGGGAATGTTTCTGAGAAGAGTTTTGTTTTTAAGAACTGAATTTCAGGAAATACTAAGTAAGGTTGGGTTCATCCAAAGTTGAGTCTAAGACCCAATAATAGCACCTAACAGGCTATGTGCCTAAGCTGCTTTTACATTCTCAGATGGAAGAGCCTATCTTGAAATCCACCAATACTTTGGACATGACTGTTCTGGACCTTCCACTTATTTATATCTTAATATATAAGCATCAGTGTGGCAGAGGATGTCAGACCTGGGTTCAAGTCTTATGTCTAATATATATTATCTCTGGAACTATGTACCAGTCACTTAACCTCTCATAGTCCTCTGGCAATACTCTATAAGTTATAAATGAGTAGCCAGGCTACACTGATGGAAAGAATTTCCACATTGGGAAATCCTC
Organism: Phascolarctos cinereus; assembly: GCF_003287225.1. Lineage (NCBI taxonomy): Eukaryota > Metazoa > Chordata > Mammalia > Diprotodontia > Phascolarctidae > Phascolarctos > Phascolarctos cinereus. Next base: position 226,660,815 of record NW_027555847.1, on the reverse strand, counting down.
ATGCCAGTGAAGAAACCATAGGTCTGGACAACAATAAAAACAAAAAGGCAAATTAATTTTCATATCAAAACACTCTTCTTTGTAAATGCGTTTTATCTGGAGTTGGGCTTGAAATATATACTCTATCAGTCTTTTGCCTCTAAGAGATGTACATTATCTCTGCCTGCCTCCCTCTCCCCAGGAGAAAGACTTTTCCTTATTTCTCGTGCCCCTATTTCCTAGGTTCCCTATGTGGCTAGATAGGAATCCAGACCCTTCCCATTCTCAGTTAAGGGGGAATGACTGCTCATGTTTTAATCACAGGATCACAGAATGTTAGAGCTGGAAGATACCTTAGAACAAGGGTTCTTAACCAGAGCTACAGCTGGTTGTGTTTTTTTTTTTAAACCATTTTGATAACTGTTATTTCATTATAATTGGTTTCCTTTTCAATTCTATGTATTTTTTTATACATTTAAAAGCATTGTTCTGAGAAGGGGTCCATAGGCTTCACCACACTGCCAGAGGGGTCCATTATGTCAAAAAAAGGTTGAGAACTCCTGTCTTAGAAGTAATCTAGTCCACTCATTATTTTATAGAAAAGGAAACTGAGACCCTTCCCTCAATGAGCTCTCTTGTGCACTTATAGGAGCTTGAGCTTGGCTTTGGTGCATGCTTCTCCCCTCACCTTATTGTATAGTTTCCACCAGCCCCAGAATCGAAGCTGCAGGAACTTGCCAATGTTTCGCTGGATGACTTTCAGGCCAAGTCTGCAATGAAACCCAAGGGATTGCATGAGTTGGGGGAGGGAGGGATGGTATCAAGACCTGGGGGAAGGGGAATGGAGAAAGAAGGGAGTAGGTGGCAGGCATTGTCCAGACACGAAGATACATCCTAGAGATGCATCATCTCTCCTTGTTCTGTCTCAAAACTGTGAGCAATGAGTCTGGCGAGACAGGAAGGGAATCAGGACAGCAATCAGAAAAATGCAGTCATCAGCAAGATAAGGGGACAGATGATGAAATGCTAAGTCCATTCCTAGACAGCTGTCAGAGGTTTGAGAAAGGCGGGGCTCTGACTCTAGAGAGTTCATTTGTTTCTTCACTTACTGGTCCTCAGAAAATAAGAAAGTTAGGATAATGAGAATAATAGTGGTGTCATGGTAAAAAAAAATACTATTGTTAGAACCCGGATCATGATGGCAGAACAGGGAGGGAGGAAGAATCCTGTGACTATGGAGGCATTGAAAGGTGTTGAGTATCAGGTGTACTGGAGGAGAGACAAGGAAGGGCTGCCATACAGGGTTGGCCCTAGACAATATTAGAACATTGGCAAAGCTTGTCTCTGGCAGTCCCCTGCCGTTTGTAATATTTCTCTCAGTGTACCCTGAAGTGCCCAGTGTCCTGATGTTTGACACTGGCTTCTCAGGGCTCTCTTTGGGGGCATCCAATGAGCTATCAATACCCCATAACCCAGGCTTTTTCCTCAGTATTCTTCCCTTCCCTCTCCTCCATGACCATCAAATCTTATTTGTCTTGTTAATTTCTCTGCCGGGTGACAATGGGGTAGTAATTAATAAATATTACTTATATAGCACTTTAAAGTTTGCAAAGAACTTTACACACATATCTGATCTATGGATTTTATGTATAGTATACATATGAATAATATTTGATCTTCACACAACCTTGTGAGGTAGGTGCTATTATTAACCTCATTTTACAAATGCAGAAAGTGAGAAGGAGAGAAGTTAGGTGCATTGCCCTAGATCACTCAGCTAGTAAGTATCTAAGGCAAGATTTGAACTGAGGTCTTCTTGGCTGTAAACCCAGTGCTCTGTCTGCTTCATCACCTAGCAGAGGCGCCTCCTTTCTTCCTCAATAAACAAAGGCAAATTCTCCAATTGATAAATGATCAAAGGATATGAATAGGCAGTTTTTCAATGAAGAAATCAAAACTATATATAGTCATATGAAAAAACGCTCTAAATCATTATTGATGAGAGAAATGCATATTAATACAACTTGGATATATCATCTTACGCCCATCAGATTAGTTAAAATGATAGATGCCCTTCAACTGGGGAAGGGCTGAACAAGTTGTGGTATATGATTGTGATGGAATACTACTGAGCTGTAAGAAATGATGAGCTGGTTGATTTTAGAAAAACATAGAAAGAATTGGACCTGTAAAGGAAGATGCTATCCACCTCCAGAGAAGGAACTCATAATTAGAAGTATGTATAGTATGGTTTTACATATATGTATATCTGTGTATTTATATGTATGTATATGTATATATGTGCATATGTTTAATTGTAGCTTTCTGCAGGGCAGGGTAGAAAGGGAAGGAGGAAAAAAAAAGTATATAGCAGAGAACAGATGAAAACTTAGAAGAAAGCCCAGAAAAGCTGGGTAGCTTTGAAAGCAATGCATAGTTTAAAAAATAAGTAAACAGTCTGAAATGGAAATCCATGGTTTTGTATTGAGTCCTCTATGTTCTGCTGTGTACATAGAAATGTTCTTTTTTTTTCATTTTGTATTTAAGTTTAAAGTGAATAAAAAAATTCTAAAAAATAAGTAAACAAAGGCAAACAAAGTTAAGTCCCAAGTAAGAGACTTACTCAACTGGTATTGAGGACTAGGGAAAAGATTGAAGTACAATATATTGTATTATATAGTGTGTTCTAGCAAATGAAGATAGAGGACCTTAGGAGTAGGTGCCTAATTATGTATGATAGGACATGAGTGGTTCTTTCTGCCATGTTTGATTTAAAAAAAAAAAAAAGATGATACCTTCTTTCCAGCATCTTTTTGAATTCAACCCTCATCAGGAAACCCCGGAGACGGCACTGAAGCATGGTCATGATTTTGGCCAGGCGTTCATCTCGCATGTCTTCCAGTTTGGCCAAGATTCCAGCCCGGAAGAATACCTAGGAAAGCCAGACAGCAGTCTAGAAGCCTCGGTTTCTAGAAATATAATCCTTGCTTGAAGGCAGCTACTTGGGAGAGTTTTCAATGTTAAGCAGAGCAAGCAGTCAGTAAGTCAGAAATCATTTAGTAAGTACCTACTATGTGTCAGGCATTGTGCTAAATGCTGGGGATACAAAGAAAGGCTTTCCAGGAACTCATTCTAACATAGAACACACAGGGAGATGACATACAAACAGCTATGTACAAACAAGCGCTATACAAGGTAAATTGGAAATAATTTACCTGAGCTTAATAAGAGTATCAGCAAAATGATAACTGTAGCATCTGCTTCTCCGGGTTGCTGCAGGACACCAACAGGATGGTGAATTGTAAAGCATCTGACAAACCTTGATTTGGAATACTGTCAGGTATTAATGACACGTTGTTTAGTTTTGCAGAACTGCTTTCTTTTTCCTTTTCAATCTCTGTTATAAGAGATTGCTCTCTGAGTAGATAAAGAAAAGGGAGCAGGGATTGGACCAATGATTTCACTGCTTTAGGGAATTTTCAAGTAAGGAAACCCCTTCTACCAATGCAAGTAGGCACCTACTTTTCAGGGGTTTGCAGGGGTTCTTACCCTGGAATCCATGTACTTGCTTGTACATTTTTCAGTCATGTCTGAGTTTGTGACCCAAGTGGGGTTTTCTTGGCAAAGATAACGGAATGGTTTGCTGTTTCCTTTTCCAGCTCATTTTTTACAGATGAGGAAACCAAGGCAAACAAGGTTAAGAAACTTGCCCAGAGTCACTCAGTTAGTAAGTATCTAAGACCATATTGGAACTCAGGAAGATAACTCCAGACCTGGCACTCTATTCACCAAGCCACCTAGCTATCTTTTGTTTTTTGATAACTTTAATTCAATATAATTGGCTTCTTTTGTAAGTATTTTACTTCATGCATTTAAAAAATATTATTCTGAGAAAGGGTCCATGGGCTTTACTGGACTGCCAAAATGTCCAGGACACAAAAGGTTAAGAACTCCTGTCTTAGAGAGTTGAGCACAGTTATCAAAAATACCACCCTCTGCCTATAACACATTCCCAAGTGTGGCCCAAACCAGATTAAAATGTAATTGGGAAATATTTAACAAAATAAACCAAAATACAATAAAACATAGACAATGTTGATATGTGGTTTTATAAGTCAATATGCTGCTCTCAGGGATCTTTATCTACAGTTTGGTGACCCCCATTTCTATTTGAGTTTGACACCATTGACCTAGAGAAATGAAAAGTTGATTGATTTTCCCAGAGTCCCACATCCAGGATGTATGTGTGGCTGGGGGTGGGGGAGGGAAGGGGAGGCCGAGGAGAAAAAAGAGACATATTTGAAAATGGATGCAATATAAAAAGAAAAGACCAATACAAATAAAAGTTAAAAAAAGGCTTATCATGTTATATAAATAACACGTACAACATTAATGAGAATACCTGTGATAGATGAGGCTAGTTAGGCTGGTGAAATGTCTCAAATGAGCACATAACAGAGGTGGGGAATACTCACCTTTAAAAATACATATATTTACATAGTCCCTAGTTTTCCCGTGGTATTATATCTGTGGTTCTTAGGAACTGGAAGATTAATTCTCAGCAGGCTCCAAGCTTCTGTCTCTGACTTCCAGTTGAACTCAGGGTTACCATATGCCATACACTTTGATTATAAGAAATCGGGTGCAGTGTATTTATAAAAAGTGAGAGCAGTTTTATTAGTACATTACAAGTGATATGGGCCTCACCTCTGGGAATAAACTTATACACACATATACATGGACACATATACATATACACACATATTAAGCACACACATGCATGTGTATACATTTACATGTATACACATACACAATTCTATACTCATACATATACCCATATACCTATATACACATACACATGCATATATACACATACATGCATACACATGTACCTATACACATACATATATACATATATACCTATATACTTATACCTGTATACATATATACACATACATACACGTATACGTACATATATACATGCACATACATATATATATGCATGCATACATACATGAAAATGTACATATACATATACATGGAGGCTGACTGAATGCCTCATCCCTATTGCCACTCATAGGAGTTACTGTACAGGGGATTCACATCAGGGCATGGGTTGGAATAGATGCCTTCTGAGATGTTTCAACTCTGAGATTATGTAAACAGCTGACACACACACATGCCCAGCCTCATTCCTTCAAACCACACTGATGATTGGTGTTGATCATGAAGACAAGGAAAAATGAACAGCTCCATCACGTCATAGTTTCTTTTAAGAGAATGCTCATCCCATCTCCCTATCCAGCCTGTAGAAGAAGCCTAACAAAGCTTGGCCGGGCCAGGAGCTGGCACAGAAACTGAGAACAACCCCAGTGACTCATGAGTCAGGGTCAGGAGGTGACCTTCCCTCTGAGTCAAGAATGAATCAGGGATGTTGGCAAGTGCTTGGGGGCTTTGGGCTGTGGGTGGTTTGGAATGATGGGCTTGATCTCCCCTCTCCCACACATGTTAATGCCACTGCCCTAGGCCAAACTCAGTTCCCTTCATGAAGCATTCTTATCATCTATATAGAGGAGCTTTTTCTTATAAGGCAACAACTGGGCCTTGCTCTCTGCCCCTCTATCACATCTTTAGGACTTTGGACCTTTCCATCTGCCTTGCAGCTGAACTCTCCTATAGGTATCATCTTCTCCAATTAGGGGATGAACTCCTTGAAATAGGGACTAACTTTCTATTTGTATCTCTGGCACTTCTATGCTTGGCACAGAATAAGTGCTTAATAATTTTTTTTCCTTCATTAATTCTCAGATCTTTTGGAATAATACTAAGATAGTGACCATTTAGGTTTATAGAGCTGGAGGTGACCTCTGAGGTCATCTAGTCTACTTCCCTCACCCTTGCGGGCAGGGGAGGTCTCCCTACCTTCACTGTCCAACTGGGTTCCAAGTAAATATCAACAAGGCTGAGTTCTGAGGGCCTTGGTGGTAGACATGGAGGTTGATCATGAATGTTAAACTGTGTGTATGTGCTTGTCTGTGTGGTCTCTGACTATACATCTATGAGTGTTTCACATTTTACTGATGAGGAAACTGAGGCTCATACTGCCTATCACATAGCACGAAGTGTCAGAGGTGAGATTTGAACCCAGGTCCTCTAGACTCCAAATGCATTATGCTTTCCATTACACCACAAGTAATGTTACTGAACATTGACTATATGAAAGGAGTAGAGGATCCAGAAAAACCTACCTTGGTGTGTCCAATTTTATATTCATTTATATCTATGTCAATAGAGCCAAGCAACAGTTCTGAGGCCTTCTTATTGTCCACGAATCCCTGAGGGATCACATTGGGGTTCAAGACTTGGTATCTAAACAGAAAGGAAGGTGATAGAGTGAGAGGTACACTTTATTCAAACAGGAGTCTCTGCAGGACTCAAGACAGAGGTTTTCCATGTTTAGAGAGCTTCCTCACTCATCTGTCAGTGGGACAGGTTGCCTTTAAGGTTAATTGGGAGAATCATGCCTTTCAAGCAGGAGTTTCTTCAAGCGAGAGTAAATGACCACAAGAGCTACTCTCCTCTGAGATTGTTGGGGGCAAGGAGGGAGGAAAGGAAATAAAAGAAAATATTTCTGACAAAATATTTCACCCAATGCATCAACCTGCGAGATTTTGGTGGAGGAACACAAGAGGTTGATGTTGGGAATAAGGAAGATGATGCTCACCTCTGTTCGAACTCGGGGTACTCTAATCGGTTAGGGAAACCCTTCCTGCAAATACGGATGCCTTCCAGGACATCATTACAAGCCAGCTGGTGCATGATCAAGTGAGCATCTACCACCCCTGCCAAAACAAAGCCAAAGGCATGAGACAGTGAGCCCTCCCCTAGGAGAAGGGACAGATGGACGCCTCCCCACCTGGGGAGACACAGCTTGAAAGTTGGCACGGTCCATCCATTCTTGATGATTGTGACACCTTCAGGAGATGGAAAGGGGGTCTCCCTACCCTCACTGCTTAGCTGGATTCCAAGTCATTCTCAACAGGGCTGAGCCCCAAAGGTCTTGGTGGTAGAGACGGAGGCAGATTATAATGTCTGACTGGGTGTATGTGCTTGCCTGTGTGGTCTCTGACTAAGTAGGTGTCTCACAGCATTACAAAGCCAGATACAGAATTAATTTTAGATTATTCATTGTTTGGCATCCTCAGTGCCTCCTCCACTTGCTGGGCTAATTGAAAGTAGACTATATTGGGCAAACCGCTGGTTTTGGAAACAAGCTGGTGAGTACAGGCACCTCTCATACTCTGAGAGCTCCCCACCCTCAGGCACTCACCCGACTGTTTGAACTCATTAGGGACAATGCATCGGACAAAATGAGGGGCAGTGCTGTGCAGTGTGGTCATCAGATTGCTCAGCTGCTCCTGGGGGTAGAGGAGAAATGAAGTCAGTGAGGAAATAACAGCAGCCCTCATTCATCGATGTAAAGAAGTGGTTTGCTATTTATAAAGTGCTTTACTAATGGATATTGTATGTCTTGCTTTCTCAATGGATGGTTAAGGGTTGGAGGGAGGGAAAAAAATTAGGAACAGAAAATAAAAATTAAACTTTTTTTTTTAAAAGAAAGTACTTTCTTCTTCCAATGATCCTGTAAAGTCCATAGTTCAATGAGGATCTCAGATTTAGAACTGAAAGGGGCTTCGGGGCCATTTTATCCAACGCTCTCATTTTCCAGAGAAGGATTGGCCCAGAGTCACACAGGATTTGAACCCGAGTCCTTTGCCTTCTTGATTAGAATCTCTGCTTTTACATTAAGGAAATTGCTCAGGGTCACATAGCTAATAAATGTTGGAGCTAGGTCTGAACCCAGGTTTTCTGACTCAAAAGTTCAGCAGTCCTTCCCTGCTAACAGGTAGATAGGAAGAACATCAGACAGCTTCCAACGAAATCCCCCACTTGGTTGTAAAGGAATGGATCTGAATCTACTCCTCTTCTTGACCCTAAACTTGACCCAACCAGCTGAAGAGGAGCAGTTAGGTGACAAATGGGTAGAGCTCTGGGGCTAGAGTCAGGAAGACTCGTCTTCTTTAGTTCAAATCCAGCCTCAGATGCATCTAGCTGTGTGACCCTGGGCAAGTCACTTAGCTTCTGCTTGCCTCAGTTTCCTCATTTGGAAAATAGGAAAAAAAGAAAAAAGAAAAAAAATTTAAAAAAAGGAAAATAGGAGTAATAATAATAACACCTACCTCTCAAGATTGTTGGAAGGATCAGATGAAGTCGTATTTGCCTGGCACATAGTAATCTGAGCTGAACAATGACAGCTAGCATTTGTAGTGTTTAAAGGCTTGCAAAACAGTTTACCTACGTTATCTCATTCAGTCTCCACAATGCCCCTGGGAGATAGGTGCTGTTATTATCCCCATTTTACAGAGGAGGAAACTGAGGTTAAGTGACTTACCCAGAGTTACTCAGGTAATAAGTGCCTGAGAGAGAATTTGAACTCATGTCTTCCAGACTGGAGGGGACCAGTACGCTGGCCACTGTACTACATCATTACCTCACTGTTTGATTGTTGTCCTTCATTTTCAAAGAAGACTAAAATCACATCATTGTGTTGGGTCAAGGTACAGTGTGTCTGATTGTGGCTGATCAGGTCAATATAAGCTCAGAAGGCTCTGCCGTAAGTTGGGCACAGATAGTCCACATCAACAGTTGGAGTGGAAATGTCTCTAAATATGTGCATCTCACATTTCTTTTGAGCTACTGCAATTCCACTTTGCTCATAGAGCACAGCACCTTCTTTGATGCAGGCACGCTCTGCTGGGTGCCTGTGCCAGTGTCTCCTGTGTCTCACAATTGATTCCAAAATCAAGAAAATGGAGAACTTTTGAATGCTGTGAATAAATTTGCTTTAGTAGTTAAGATAGCTAGAACACCTGGATTCCTGTGTGACCATGGACCAAGCAGGAAACTTCCTAGGACTCAATGCCTTCGAGTTCTAAATCTGTGATCCTCATTGTACTACCTACTTCACTGGGTCACTGGGGAGGAAAACACTTTGTAAACAGCAACACATTGCTTTATATTGGTAAAACATTATTATTAGAAAGAAGGAAAAATCCATCTGCCCTTTTAGTCCATATGGCTCTATGGTGACTTTGCCTTAGCCTTTCCTTTTTCTAATTCAAAACCATTTCGGGGGGGGGGTTATTTTTGCCTCTTTAATTTTTTTTTATTGTTATCCTTTGTTTTCACATCACTTTCATACAGCAATATATTCCTCTACTCTTCCCCACCCAAAAAGCTATCCCCTACGACAAAAAATGAAAAAGAAAGAAAATAGGTCAGTAAAACTAACCATTATATCCACAAAGTCTGACACTGTATACAGTGCTCCACACTCTCTGACCTCTGCAAAAAGGGCAGTATATTCTCAGAGACCAAGCTTGGTCATTATAATTATACAACGTTAAGTTTTGATTTTTTAATTGATATTTTTATTCTTTCCATTGACATTGTTGTCAATATTGTGTATATTGATTTCCTGGTTCTGCTAACTTCACTTTGCATCAGTTCATATAAGTCTTCTGATGCTTCTTGGTATTCTTTATATTCGTCATTTCTTACAGCACAATATTCCATTGTATTCAAGTCCCAGAAATCATTGAACTATTCTCTGCTTAGTGTTGTTATTTAGTTGTTTTCAGCTGTGCCAGACTCTGGCCCCTTTTGGGGTTTCTTTGGCAAAGATACTGGAGTGACTTTGCCATTTCCTTTTCCAGCTCATTTTACAGATGAGGAAACTAAGGCAAACAGGATTAAGCAACTTGCCCAGGGTCACACAGCTAGTGTCTGAAGCCACATTTGAACTCAGGTCTTCCTGACTCCGGGCCTGGATACACTGTGCCACTTAGCTGCACCCCTCACTTATTTAGTAGGCATCTACTTAAAAAAACCCAAACACCTTTCTTAAGTTCCTACTATGTATAAGGCACATTTGTTGCTGGGCTTCAATTTTCTCGCCTAAAAAATTCAGTGATAACTCCTGCCTTACTGTGGTGTTGATAGGAACAGAAGTGCTAACCATATCACCTCCGTAAGTTGTGTAAGTCTGGTGGTAGAAAAATATGTGAAGAGATTAGACACTGCTCTGGAGAGGAGCCACTCAGTTTGAATTTGAACTCAAGCCTTCCCAACTCCAAGCCCAGCACTCTGTCTACCGCATTCTCTTGTTCCATTTTATACCTAGCAAGTTGTCAAAGCTGACAAAAGTAGAAGTAGTCCATGTTGGAGGGACTACGGGGACACAGTCACGTTAATTTATCGTTGATGGAGCTGTGAACTGATCCAATATGTCTGTAAAGTAATTTAGAATTCTACTAAGAGTGACTAAACTGTCCATCCTCTTGGACCCAGTGGGCTGGGTATTACCACAAGGAGGTCAAAGACAGAAAAAAAGGTTGTAACACACTTCCTGTGGTAGTAAAAAACAACAACTATCAATTGATGAATGTCTACACAAATGTTGAAACAGAAGCCTAAGAAGACTTACATGAATCGATGCAGAATAAGGTAAGAAGTACCAGAAAACAATATACACAAGGACTTTTGTTGTTGTCAGCCTTATCTGACTCTTTGGACCTCCATCTGGGGTTTTCTTGGCAAAGATATGGAGTGGTTTGACATTTCCTTCTCCAGATCATTTTACAGAAGATGAAACTGAGGAAAACAAGGAAACTGAGGAAAACAAACTGACTTGCCCAAGGTCAGACAGGTAGTAAGTGTCTGAGGCCAGATTTGAACTCACAAAGATGAGTTTTCCTGACTCCAGGCCAGCACTTTATCTACTGCACCAACTACCTGCCTACACACAAGGACTACAATATAAATTAAACAAACAATAAAATGGAACTTAATGTTGTGTAACCATAATGACCAAGCTTGACCCTGGAGAAGAAAAGAGAAAATGCATTTCCCTCCCTTCACTATAGAGGCAGGGAGGTAAGGGATGAGGAGGGAATTATCAGGGTGGAATATTGTAGATACTGTCAGACGTGGTCCATGCATTGGATGGTTTAACTGAATGGCTTTCTTTCCCCTGTGTTAATATTTGTTACGAAGGATGGCTTTCAAAGTGAGAAAGGAGGGAGGAATAGATTTCAAAGTGAATATGACATAAACACAAAAGCCTGATAAAACTAATGTTTAAAATTAGAATTACTGAGTTTGGAGCTAAAATGAGGGGCTGTGGGGTACAGTGGATAGAGAACTAGCCTTATAATCAGGAAAGCCTGAGTCTGAGTCATGCCTCTGAAACATACTGACTATGTGATCTTAAAGAAGTAATTTACCTTGCCAGTACCCCCAGGCAACTTTCAGATTAGAACTCGGGGAACAGTTGCTGGTCTACATGGGCAGGAGGAATTCCCTTACTGGGAGGGAGTTCCCTATACCAATGGATTCACAGGTCTGAACCAAAACAAATTGAAGTGATGTTAGGGAGCATCCTTTTGGCGATAAGGGAGCTTAGTCTCAGCAAGGTTAAGTCTTTTGTCCAAGGTCACACACAGGCAGCATGACCCCAGGTTCTCTGATTCTAAATCCAGTGTTCATTCCACTGAACACAACTCCTCTAACTAACACTAACAGACTAGGCAAATGAAATACTTCATCCCTCAGAGTCTGCTGGCACAGCTGCTGTGTGCCAAAACAGCCACTTCCGACAAGGGAAGCTGGTTGGGGACACTCAGAAGCATAGAAGTGAATGCATTAGGGTTGGGGCAGAGGGCTTGGGGGAGGGTCTTACCCTGTAGAAGTTGGAGACAGTCACGAAGGACGACCCTCTTTTTTGCTTCTTAGCTCCAGCTAAAAAAGAGAAATTAACATTCTGTAAATTACCATGCCCAGCACAAGTATATAACCACTTCTACATTTGGCTACAATAGACAGCTAGGGAGTGAAGTGGATAGAATGCCAGGCCTGGAGTCGGGAAGACCCGGGTTCAAATCTGGCCTCAGATACTTACTAGCTGTGTGATCCTGGCCAACTCACTTAAATCCTGTTTGTCTCAGTTTCCTCATCTGTAAGATGAGCTGGAGAAGGAAATGGCAAACCGCTTAAGTATCTTTACCAAGAAAACTCCAAGAGGAGTCACAAAGAATCAGACACAGCTGAAAATGCCTGAACAGCAACATTTAGTCACAAATCATTTTGGGGCTTGAAAAATCTTGATGAAACCCATCAACATCTGTCAGAAACTGGGTAGAGGGAAGCCTGAAGGTATGGAATCCTCCCAGACAAAGGGAGAGATGAATTATTTTGGAGGAAGAGAGGGAAGAGTAAGCCTATTTTCATACTGAATGATTGTTATAAATAAATTGTTTTTTTCTTTTTTAAATTTTTTTCATTTAGTTCAATTTTATTTTTAGTTCCATATTCTCCTTTTCCCCACATCCTCTCCACCACACATTGAGAAGGCAAGAAATAACGAGCTCCATTACAAATATGAAGTCATGCAAAATAAATTTCTGCATTGACCTGTTGGAGGCAGTGAATATGAAAAAGAAAGAAAGAGAATAAAATTATGCTTCAATCTGTACCCTGAGTCCATTAGTTCTCTATCTGGAAGGGGACAGCATTTTTCATCATTAGTTCTTTGGAGTTCTGGTAGATATTTTTGTTGATCAGAGTTACTAAGTCTTTCACAGTTGATTATTGTTAAAATATGCTGTTACTGTCCACAATGTTCTCTTAGTTCTGCTCACTTCACTTTACATCAGTTCATATAAATTTTTCTAGGTTTTTCTGAAACCATCCCCTGCATCATTTCTGAGAGCACAATAGTATTCAATTATATTCAGAAACCATAACTTATTCAGCCATTCCCTAACTGTTGAGCATCCCCTTAGTTTCTAATTCTTTGCCTTCATAAAAAAGCTGATGTATATATACACACACATCATACATACATACATACACACATATATAATATATGTGTGTGTGTGTGTATGTGTGTGTGTGTGTATATATATATCTATATATATATAGATATATATATATATATCTACATCTATCTATCTATCTATCTATCTATTTATCTATCTATCTATCTATCTATCTATATATATATATATATATAAAGAGAGCTGTGATTTCATTGGTGGAGGGGAACTTTCTCCATTCCCTACTAGAACATGACTTTCTTGAGGGCAAAGACCATGTTTTAGCACAGTGTTCAGCAAGGTGTAAGAAGTTAATCAAAACTTGCTGACAGACTGACTGGTTGACTGACATCAATATAGTTCAACACCTACTCCATAATTTTGAGACTTAGAGTTTCCTGAGGTGTTGAGAGGTTAAATGACTTGCCCCTGGTCACACAGCTAGTATATGTCCAAGGTAAGACTAGATTCTTCCTGATTCTGAGGCCAGCTGCTTCCAAGTATTTTTTTTGAAACATGCAGACTTTCATATTTGCTATTTGAAAGGAAAAGATGCACTAGCTAGCATCGCCATTTTCTCACAGAGCCCCTGTTCCCTTTAGGAAACTTTCTCTCTCCCTTACTAGACTACAAGTTCCTCAAGGGGAGAGGCCGTGCTTTTGCCTTTCTTGGTATCCTGCAGGTCCAGGGAACACTGCATTAAGAGTTCTGTGCAAACAGTGGTGGTTTTAAAAAGCCTTGCTCCTTCATTTAGGCTCTAGTGATGCTGGCCTTCCCAAAAGTAGACAAGACAAAGCGTCCCCAAATGACCCTGGCATTTGGCCCTAAGCAGGAGAGAGAAATGGGTTGTCATATCCTTCACTTCCAGAGTGAACGATTTGTAATATCGAGTCTGTGTGTGTAGTTGATTTGTGATTTAGGAGTTCTCCCTTTAAGTGGAAAGCTGTTCCATTCACCTGTGAAGTACTCAGGCCAGTGATGGGGAACCTTCAGCCTCCAGGCTACATGTGGCCCTCTAGGTCCTCAAGTGCAGCCCTTTAACTGAATCCAAACTTAACAGACATATGAATAATAAAAGGATTTGTTCTGCAAAACTTGGACTCAGTCAATTCACCCAATGACCTAGAAGGCCAAGTGTGGCCTCAAGGCTGCAGGTTCCCCACCCCTGACTCAGACAGTCTCAATTGTTAAGGCAACAATCCATCTGTAGAGTAATACATTTAGGAGACGAAAACCCTCACAGCTGTCTCAGACTCAGAAGCCAAGGCTACTTGCTTTCTTTGGGAGGAGATTCCGTATCCTAGCCCTCGATGAATTTCTCATTTGCTAAGTGGCCATTAGCTAAGTGGGCTCCAGCTACCTACTAGCTGTATCTAAAGGGGGAGAGGTAACTGTCCCTCGACCTATATTCCAGAGGAGGCTCTGGTGTGGTGGCAAGGGCACATTGGACCTGGATTTGAATCCTGGTTCTGCCACTTCCTGGCTGTGTGACCTTGGGTAAGTTCAGGTCTCTACCTTCCTTCCCTCATCTGTGAAATGGGGATAATAAATACTCGTGCTACCAGTTCCTGAGAGAATCACATTGGTTAATATCCATAAATTTTCTCGTCACCATAATCTTCCATAGAAATGTGATCCCTAAATAAGAGAAAATTATCCAGAGAAGTAATACAGGGTTTTGCTAAAGTTTTGCTTAAGGATACTACAAAGCCATTGCCTTTCTGATACAGTTTCACCCCTAAGTAAAGGTGGAAAGGAAGGGACCCTAGACCCCTAGACTTATCTATGGTAGAGGCAGCTGGATCACCCTGTCCTAAGATCATCCTTCAAAGCCTACTCAAATCCTACCTCATCTATCAGTGGAGTGCCTGGGGATGCCATCTGTCCTCTGAACTCCTGTTTTAACACTTTGGATTAGTACTATACAATTTGCACTTAAAGTCTTCTAATTTCTGGGCTGGAACCCATACCCAAACAAGAACCTCCTCTACTTCCCAACAAAATGGTCATCTATCCTTTACACAAATACTTCCAGTGATGGGGAACTCAGTCCCTCCCAAGGCAGCCCATTTTACTCTCATATAATATATCCATGTCCCATTCCATGTTTCATATGTATAGGCTCTCTTTTCAACTAACCTCAAGTTTCTTAAGGTCAGAAATTGTGTTGCATTTTTCTTTCCTTTGTGTCATGGTACTAAAACAACTAGCTGATGTAGTGGGTAGAGCACTAGACTTAGGAGTAAGAAGATCTGAGTCCAAATTCTACCTCAGATGACTATTAGCTGTGTAACCCTGGGCATGTCACTTAGCCTCTCTCAGCCAGTTCCTCATCTATAAAATGGGG
This sequence comes from Phascolarctos cinereus, assembly GCF_003287225.1. Classification (NCBI taxonomy): domain Eukaryota; kingdom Metazoa; phylum Chordata; class Mammalia; order Diprotodontia; family Phascolarctidae; genus Phascolarctos; species Phascolarctos cinereus. The sequence goes on along the minus strand of NW_027555847.1, from coordinate 226,645,554 downwards.
ATAATAGCACCTACTATGTAAGGTTGTTGTGAGGATCAATTGAGATAACATTATCTAAGGTACTCTGCAAATGCTGACTATTATTATAATTATTATTATTAGCACTGGGGAGAGATTTGTTCAATGAAGTTGAATCTCTGAGGATTTTAAATTGAGGAAAAAGTGAAATACATTCCCCCAGTTGCTAGTGTCTTCCCTCTTAGACTACCTTTTTACTAGAGACACAGAGAGAAACAGAGGGAGAGAGACAGTTTCAGAGACAGACAGTGAGAGAGGGAAAGAGGCAGAAACAGAGAGAAAGAGAGAGAGATCTTGCATGTACAACTGTTTGCATGTTATTTCTCCCATTAGAATGTGAACTTCCTGAGGGCCAGAATTATATTATTTCCTTCCTTTATGTCCTCAGCACTTGGCACAGTGTCTGACAACTAGTAAGCACTTAAGAAATGTTTGTTGACTGACTAGTAAAGAGAGGGGAAATTCATTTTCACCTTCAAACTCCTATCAGCTGGAGAGACAATGCAATGGATGTTATCAGCCATACCTGCAGCCTCCTCTTCTTTAAAGAGCGTATTAAGTAGCACCATGCTGGATTTCTGGAACAAGCCCACCAGTTTCATTCAAGGCGTCCTTGTTCTTCTCCAACCAGCCTGTGATGTTATACCCCACCTGGAGACAACCAAAATACAGCAATGTCAACTTTCTCCCCTCCCTGCTAGCAGGGACAGAGATCAGTCCTGACCCACTAAATCAAGGTGGAATTGCAGGGGTAGGGGTCGGGTGGGGGCAGGGAAGGTGTCGAGTGGGGAGAAAGCTGAATCATCTATATTGGCTGCCTACAGTGATCCAGTTAACTAAATTCACCAGTGTAGATCTAGCTGCAGGAAACAAGGAGAAAGAAAATGTTCTGGGTCCTTCAGCCTGAGCACAGCTCAGGGAAAGAGACAGGGAGCCAAAAAAACGTTTTTGTTCTTTCATTTCCAATATTAGGAAAAAATGAAAAACAAGAAAAAAACTGGTTCCTTTCTTATATCAGTGCCTGAATTTTAGGGCTCAATTCTTGGAAATGTAGTTGATCTCCTTAGGTTTGGGGTATTCAATAACTATAAATAAAATGCTATTTTAATTTCAGGAGAGGGGAAGCACTGCAATTTCTGTCCTCATCCTGTTGTTTGCTCAGGGTAGCTGGGCAAGCTGCTCAGTGGCAGAGCTGAGCTTGAGAATATCATAAAAATCCTGTGCTTGCTGCTCCTGCTACTCAGCCTTTAAGTACAGCCTCTTGACACCATTGTCCAGAAGCTCCTCTTTCCCTGCTGTTTCATTCCCAGAGGTCTCCATGAACTTGGCAAACAACGGGTGGCTAGCTCTTACAGCAACCTTTAAGTCACCATGGGGGGAGGGGAGGATGTTTTTTCTTTAAGCTTGCTGAACAAAGGCTCCCTTCCCCTGTTAATTATACTTGGAGACTGTGTGTGCCAGAAATGAATGGGGAGCCAGAATCCTGGCAGCGATGATCCGCCCCCACTCTTGTCTCTCTTCCCCTCTCCAGCCTCCCAACTACATTTTCTATCTGAGCTGTCCTGGTTATGTAGATAAGTCATCTTGATTTGCTGGTCACAATCTGTTGGAGCACCTCCCACCCCCTTTCCAATTTGGGAATTACTAATGGATTCATGACTTCTTTGCCAATGTATTCATTTCTGGCCCACTCTCCAAGTCTGAGATGTCAAACTGAAGGCTAACAGGAGTATAAACCAAGGAGGGAAAGAATGGCAGGTTCAACAGGAGGGCCAGAGGTGGCTTTTAAACATTCAGTCCTTTGCTTCAATGCTTTGGAATTTTCAAGGAGGAGGAGGGAGTGGGCAGGGTGAGTGAGCAGGAGGCATGCCTCCCTTTGCTTGGCAGGTCACACTTTTCTGAAGTGTTGGTATGCTTTACCACTAAATCCAGAAGCCTCATAATGGTGTATTCACCCCTTCCTCACCACCTCCTCTATCTGTGGCATGTAGTACTTGGAAGTGCATTCCAGCGTGAATCTGCAATATGCTGGGGTGTTTGGTTGGGTCTGGAATAACTCATCTGGAAGCAGTTCCTGGGTCTGGAACTCAACAAAGCAGATGGCTGTTGATGGACAGCTGGTGCCAGTACTCACCGTGCCAGCGTAATGGACCAGCTCAAAGTGGGCTTCGGGGCCTTTGCCTTTGCCTCCCTTTGGCTTGAGGAAATTATTGGATTTTCCCAAGTGATTGTCATACAAGGCTACCTTGAAATTAGCATCTGTGGCTTTAGGGGAGACACACTGCTCTTCCAGGATGGAGAAGATACCCATGGGCTAGGGGAGGTGAAGGGGAGAGAAAGAGGCAACAGAATTAAATAAGTGATGTCAGCTAAATAAACTCTGATCAATGCAGTAGGAAACCAGGATTTCAGGGGACCCATGATGACACATGCTACCCCACCTCATGACAGAATTTGATGGATTCAGGGTGCAGAATGAGGAATACATTTTTGGACATGGCCAATGTAGACATTTTGTTTTGCTTGACTTTTTTTTGGTTTTTGTTTTTATTTGTTAAAAGTGTTATGCATTTGAGAGGGTGGGAGGAAAGAGGAGGAGAGCAAAGGAATGCTTATTAATTGCAAAAATTTAAAAACAAAAGAGGTGGATTCAGAGATCCAGAGAGAGTGCTTTTCCTCGAGGGGGTTGAGTGTATGACTGTAGGTAGCTTTGTCCAAACATTGCCCAACATCGTGCTAAACACTTTAGTCAGTGCTTGAAGAAATTGATCAGTTCTTCCCCAAGCTCCTAGAAGCTGGTTTGGCTCTTCTTACCCAGGATCCAGAATAGATCTTGGAACAAAATCAGCCTTCAGCAAAATTGTGAAATAGAGGAAGTTTGTCTGTATTACCTCTGCTTCTCCTTCCTGTACCCTTCCCCATTCTTCTCCCACCCCCACTCCTTTCCCCAGGCACTCCATGTTTTCACGTAGTCCAAGGGACCTCTTATCACAGAAAAAAAGCCATTCTTGCCAAGGTATTAAGGAAGTTAACAATTGAAAGTATTATTCTAAACCCATGCAGCCTCTTAACTTCCCCATTTCTGTAGAAGGAATCACCATCTTTCCAGTAACTGATTTGCAGCTTAGAAGCTCAGCTCTACACTCTCACTCATCCCCATCCAATCAATCTCCAGCCTTGTCAATTCTTCACCCACATCTCTCTTTTCTACCCCCCTTCTTTCCATTCCCGTGGCAGCTACTGTAGTTCAAGCTTCTTCCCTGGACTATTATAATAGCCTCCTACTTGGTCCTTGCCTCCAGCCTTTCTCCCTTCTCCCATCCATCTTTCATAAAGACTCCAAAATGATTTTCCTAAAGCTGATTCTGTCACTCTCTTGTTCCAGATGGAGATTTGGGGGTGGGGGGGGATGTGGGAATCTTCCTTGTGTTCCTCAAGTGACATCATGTAGGGTCACAGTAACAGGCCACTTAGTTAAGTTATAAAATATCCTAGCCATCTACTAAGATTCCCTTATTTTACAGATAAACAAACTGAGTCCCAGGGAGATCTCACATCATAAGAATATAGATTTACAGTTGAAAGAAATAAGAGAGATAGTCTCTAGTCCGATCTTTTCATTTTATGGATGAGGAACCTGGGGCCTAGAGAACATGTGACTTACTACCTGAGTAACCTTGGACAAGTCACAAGCCTTCTAGGCCTCAGTTTCCTCATCTGTAAAATGAGAGAGTTGCATTAGATCATCTCTATTGTCCCTTCTTGTTCTAAAGCTATGTGTTGGTGACACATAGGTTTTTAGTACGTTCTAGCTCTGAAGATATATGATTTTCTGGCTTGCTAGTGAAATGGCCTTGGGTAAATCATATAACTTGTAAAATGTGAATAGATTTGAAGCTGGAAGGGATCTTAGAGACCACCTAGGGCAGTATCTCATTTTACTAAATAAACTTCAGAGACAGAGAATATAAATGATTTGCCCCCAGGAGCCAAGCTAGGATTTGCAACTAGATTCTCTGACTCTGGATCTTTTAATTATACTACACTGTAGTGAGGAACACATAAGATAGAATGTGTGGAACTCACTGAAAATGGATTGTAAAGAATTATATAAATGTAAGGTACAATACTAGGACTTTATCCCAGAAATCAAAGAAAGAGGGAAAAGACTCATATGTACACAAATATACACAGTGACTCTTTTTGTGGTGGCAAAGAACTGGAAACCAAGGGGGATGGTTATCCATTGGGGAACGACTGAGCAAGCTATGGTATATGTATGTGATGGAATACTATTGTGAAATTATGAAGGGGATAGTTTTAGAGAAAGCTGGAAAGACTTGTATGGACAGATGCAGAATGAAGTGAGCAGAACCAGGAGAACAATTTATACAGTGACAACAATATAGTAAAGATTTTTGAAAGACTAGGGAACTCTGATCAACACAATGACCAAAGACAATTTTGGAGGACTCATGATGAAACATGCTGCCCACCTCTTGATGGAAAGCTGATGGACTCAGAGTGCAGATTGAGGGACATTTTGGGAGACAAGGCCAGTGAGAGAATCTGTTTTGTTTGACTATACATCTTGGTAACAGGGGTTTTCTTTTTCTTGCTTTCTCATGGGGAGGGAAGGATAGTTGAAGGGAGAGAAGGTAGATCTTTGAAAATAAATTAAAATTTAACTTAAAAAATAAATGTAAGATATGACAGTAATGCTGATCATAATTGCTTTTCTAAAACAAAATTTCAAGTCTCTCTTTCCGATATGTCACAGCTGCCAACAGCACTGGTCTGACTATGTCATTCTTCATGTCTTGCCTCTTGGATAAAACACAAGCTCCTCACCTTGGCATTGAAAGCCTTTCATAATCTGCCTCCTGCCTACTACTCAGACATTTCTCATTGCTCTCCCTCACCCGCTCTCACAGCCAAACTGACCAACCAGCTGTTTCCTTGAATTTGGTAATCCATTGTCCATGGGTGTACTTTTGTATAGGCTGTCATTCTCCTCCCCCAACCTTCCCCCCCCCCATGGAATGCACTCTTCATTTCCACCTCTTAGGATCTACAACTTCTCTTCAAAGCTCAGGTCAGGTGCTACCTCTGCGGATAAGGCTTTTCAGACTCCCCTCTTTCATGTTCTCTCTTTCCTCAACTTATCTTGTAACATACTTTTCCATTGATAGTGTTGTATGCCCCATAAAATGTGAGTTCCATTTTTGTCATTTTCCCTCTGCCTCCTAGGATAGGAAGGGAAGGGAAGGGAAGGAAGGGAAGGGAAGGGGGAGGAAAAAGAAAAGGGGAGGGGAAGGAATGGAACAATAAGATGAGGTCCTGGGCTTCTAACGCTCTAAAATGTGTAGTCCATTGATGAGCTCAGGCTCCCTTTTCTCTAATCTCCTTTCTTGAAAGCAGTATTACCTTTTCCAGAAGGTCAATGCAGGCCTGTAGGTCTAGACCAAAGTCAATGAAGACCCATTCAATGCCCTCCCTCTTATACTTTTCCTGCTCCAGCACACACATGTGATGTTTGAAAAACTGCTGAAGCTTCTCATTGGTGAAGTTGATGCAGAGCTGCTCAAAGCTGTTAAACTGCAATGGGAAAATTGAAAGAAGAAAGATAGTGAAAAGTAGATTCTCCTACATAATAAAGGACACATTGACACATATAGGGACTTCCATGCTGCCTGAGATGTGAAGTTGTTAAATGCATTATCGAAGTCATAGAGAGGCAGTGTGAAGGTACAGATAGAGACGCAGCTTCCGTATCAGCAAGTCCTGCTTCCAAAAATACACAAAGTTGTGCACACATTAGTATCAATGATAGCCACCATTTACTTGGCACTTTACGGTTTGCAAAGTACTTTACCAATATTATCTCATTTGATCCTCCCAACCATTCTGGGAGGTAAGTACTATTATTATGTTACACTTTGGGAAACTGAGGCAGACAGTGGTTAAATGACTTGTTCAGGCTCACACAGCTAGTAAGTGCCTGAGGCTGGATTTGAACTCAGGTCTTCCTGACTCCAGGCCAGTTTCATTCATTCACTCTGCTGGGCAGGAGACAGGCCCAGGCCGCTTGGACTGCTGCTGTAATGGGCTGTGTTCTAAAAGAGTCATGGACCAAGCTGAAAACCAGCATGGCCCAGCCCCAGGTCAAAAATAGGAGAAACAGAGGGAAAAGGAGCTCAAAGAACCTCAAAGATCTCAAAGCCAGCAATGTCCAGCACCCTGATGAAGAGCTGCAGCTGCATTTTGGTGTCCAACGTCTTGTTAATCCTGGCCACAAGCCACTTGAACATCCTGTCATAGACGGCTTTGCCCAGGGCTCCGATGGAGTTGTTACGTTGTTCCATGTTCTGGCCCTTCTGTACAAATTCATAGCCGACTTTGACTCGAGGCCTGGTGATGCCCTTCTGCAGCTCACCGGAGTTGAGACCCATGAGGTGGGTGACTTTATCAGCCACTGTTGATGGTAAAAAAAAAGAAAAGGATCACTAGGTGATTACACATAGGCAGAACAACATAATATGGTACTATTATCTTAGGCAGCTATGTGAACCAGTGGATGAGGTGGAGTCAGGCAGTCCTGAGTTCAAAGCCAGCCTCAGACACTTACTAGTTGTGTAATACTTAAACCTGTGCTTGCCTCAGTTTCCTCATCCTTAAATAAGGGCTAATAATAGCACCTACCTCCCAAGGTCATTGTGAAGATAATATTAGATCATATTTGTGATGGAATCTCAGAGATCATTTTATTCTAAGCCCTTCTTTTTTCAGAAAAGGAATCAGAAAGCCAGAGGGGAAGTGACATGTCCAAGGTCACAAAACTAGCTAGGAACAGATCCAGGACCTGAATCTAGGTCTCTGGCCTCCTTCCTAGGTGAGGAGCTCTTTCCGCTGCAGCCCTGCAATTTCCTCACGCACCACATCCACCTCCCAAAGCCATTTGCGCTGGCTGGCCCCATGCCTCTAACGTTCTCCATCCTCACTTCTGCCTCTTGGCTTCCTTGGATTTCTTCAGAACTCAGCCCACATCCTACCTTCTATAGGAGGCCTTCCCCAGTCCCCCTAGCTGCTAGTTCCTTCTATCTGAGATCATCTTCTATCTGCTGTTGTTCAATCATTTCAGTCATGTCCCCATTTGGGGTTTTTTTGGATTTTTTGTTTTTTGTTTGTTTGTTTTTTGGCAAAGGTACTAGAGTGGCTTGCCATTTCCTCCTCCAGTTTATTTTATAGGTGAGGAAATTGAAGCAAACGGGGTTAAGTGACTTTCCCAGGGTCACACAGCTAGTAAGTGTCTGAGACTGAATTTGAACTCACAAAGATGAATCTTCCTGACCCCAGGCCCTGGGACTCTAGCCGCTGCACCACCCAGCTTCTCCACCTTCCATTTATACTGTACATATCTTATATGGAGATAGCTATTTACTTGCCACCTTTTTAATGAGAATACGAGCTGCTTGAGAGCAGGGACCACGATTTTGCCTTTTTATTTCATATCCTCAACACTTAACACAGTGCCTAGTAAGCCCGTAATAAATGCTCATTGACTGACTAACTGAATGTTTTAGTGGTAGTCATGGTGACAGTCATCACATTAACGTGGACCTGCTGCCCATTGCATTGACTGATTTGCTTCTTGATGGTCCTGACCCGTATTCTTGGCCAAACAACCTACCCTCAGTGGTGTCCATGTCTGCCTGTTCCTCTCTTGGTTTCTGCTTGAATTTCATGTTCCCAAAATGCATGATGCCCTCAGTAAGTTTGTAAACCCCAATCTTCTCCTCTGCAAGGAAGCCCAGGATGTCAAAAGCAACCTGGAAATTAACAGAGAAGAGATACACTCAAGAAAGGGCTTGTGATGAAAGACTGAATCCTGATCTCACACCACTGAAGGAGAGGATTTGCCTACATATACATATATATATATATATTCATATATAATATATATATATATATATATATATTATAATATTTATATATAATACATATATATATATATATATATATATATATATATATATTTATATATATATATATATATTTTTATATATATACATATATATATATATATAAATATATATATATATTATATATATATACATATATATATATATATATATACATATATATATATATATATATATATACATATATTATATATATTTATATATATATACATATATATATATATGGGAATATATATATATATATAATGGGAATATATATATTCACATGCACATATGCCATACATACACGTGTCTATATGTGTATGCGCACACATCTATCTATATCTATATCTCCCAGCAGGTCAACAATTTCCTAAAGTCAAGAATAGTCCTTTTGCATATTCTCAGAGAAATGTCTATCATCTTCAAACAATGACCCACAAATCAGACCCTTTCACAACATTCATTGAAAGGTAATGTTTCCCATTTCATAGACTGCCAGACTCAGTCGATGTGTTGTTTTATTTTGCTGACCTAATTTTTTTCCCTCTTCCTTTTTTATTCTCTGTAACAAGGCATGGCTTTCGGTGGGATGGGGGTAGGGCAGAGGATATTTAGAAATGATGGGGATGGGGGGAAAAAAGATATCAAAAAAATTAAATTTTGAAATGAAAGGTAATATTTCCTAGTTGAAATTACTAACTATAGAAGAAGACATATCTCAAGCTCATTATAGATAATTGTCCAGATTTACCTTAAAAATCTTGACCAAAACAGCGTTGGTCAGAATTTATTTCCAGTTTTGAGCTTGGTGAAATAACAATATCTATATTTTCCTGACTACAGAATGCCCTGGGGCTTTGATAATTTAAACTTTGGGGGAGGAAAAATCCCGATCAATATTTCCCCAAGTCTCAGGTTATTGAGCGAATGTCTATTTAAATAGATAGATCTTCTGAGGAAATCAATTTCTTATGAGAGAACAATATGTGCCCTAAGTTAACACCCTGCCCACCAGTTCATTAAGACTCTGTTTACTCTCCCATATGAGCTAGACTGTCTGTAGCTTTGGAGTAAGGAGCACTTTCCCTAAGCTAACACAGTTTCACTGTTGCCAGGATATTTAGCTGTTTGCCTGGCCCCTGCAGCATGCCTGGTCCTGGGGGAGAACACCCCAGCCAGCCAGCAGAAACCATCCCTTCCTCCCCATCCATAAGAGGACAGAATCTTCTGAGCTTAGAGCCCACACTCTTTGTATTGTGCTGGCTTCCCTCCCTTAAGGTGGCCACCCTATTTTCTCTTAGGTTTCTCTTTTCCAAGCTAAACATCCCCAGTTCCTTCAACTGACTATTGTTACTGTTGTTAAATTCATGTGTAATTAATATATAATTATTGTTATTAATAATAGCTAGCATTTATATAGTGCTTTAACGTCTACAAAGCACTTTACATATGTCATTTGATCTCAAAACAATGCTGTTATTATCCACATTAGAGTCAGCTAGGTGCTAGAGCGAGCACTCACCCTGGAGTCAGGAAGACCTGCATCCAAAATCCAGCCGCAGACACTTACTATGTGACCCTGGGCAAATCACTTAACCTCTGTCTGCCTCAGTTTCCTCAACTGCAAAATGGGAACAATAATAACAGCACCTACTTTCACAGGGTTGTTGTGAGGATCCAATGAGATAATATTTGTAAAGTGCCTGGCAAATAGGACTTGTTTTCTTTCCTTCACCCCTTTTTACAAATGAGGAAACTGAGGCTAAAAGGCTTTTCCCCAGCCACACAGGAAGTAAATAGCAGAGCCAGGATTTGAACTCCCAGGTCTTCTGACTCCAGAACATTATCCTGTCCCATTATTACTGCTTCCATTATTACTTTGTGCAAATTGCTGCCCTTTCACACTCACATCTGTGATCTGTAACTCTTCCCCATCATCCATGTTATCGACAGTAGTGACACCCTGGTGTATCCAGTGGTAATCCTTGGGATTGGGCACCAGGAGCAAACTTTCTGTAGAAAAGGAGAAACAAGAGAACTCCATGATGACTGATAACAGTATCAATGGAAGCAAAAGAACAGGCGTGTGGGTGAGAAGATGAATACCACTGTGCCCCATTGTGGCTGGCTACTATTAGACCTCTTGTGAAATTTCAGGAGACATTTCCTCTGGCACTTGACAACAGACCACACTACAAATGTGCAATAACCCAATTAAGACTTGAGACAGCACAGAGAGCCAGAGGAAAAAGGCTCCAATAGCTGGGGGTCATCCCACCCCTCCCCTTTATTTTCCTTCCTACCTCCCCTTTCTCTTCTGAGCAAAGTCAAACTGATCAAAATCATCTTTACTGCTTCTCTGTTCCTATTTCTAATTCTTTTCTACTCTTTTCTCTTTCTCTAAACCACCAAAAAAATAAAAAACCCAAGGCTCAAGTGGGCAAAGGGGGCAATAATATGGTATGAATGAGTGGCCCAGTGGGTTTATTGAGTTAGGGCTGGAAAGGACCTAAGAGATTATCTAGTCCACCTTTGTAATTTTGCAGATAAAGAAACTGAGGGCAAGAAATGTTAAGTGATCTGGGTAAGCTCACAATGGAGTAAATGGTAGAGTGGGGCTTTGAACTCAGGTCCTGTTACTCCAGGTTTGACGCTTCCCACAGCACCATTTTGTCCCTTCCACTGTCCTGCGTGGATTCCTTTCTCGCAAGTCCTAAGCCCATTATTTCTGCTAAATTTGAAAAGATTATCAGAGACTATGAAGGCATCAACAAGCCCAGCTAATGGCATGGTAAGGGCAGAGTCAGGGCTCCTTTCATCTTGAAAGCAATGGATAAACCAGAGCATTTCAATTTCTCAGGAAAGGAGGACGTAGAGACTGTTCTTTACCAAGAAGTTCAGGCTTCTTGTTAGAGAGGATCTGCTAGAAGATATGATAGCTTCTCTCAGCAGCTTGCTGGGAAATGACTCGAGATTTCTCTAAGAGATCTAAAAAAAGAAAAAAATGTATGGATCCCAATCAATGCACAACTCGTTCTTATTCATATTAACCATGAAAAAAAAAAAGAGAGCACTTGGGGGAGCAATCCATGCATTATGCAGTCGGAACTTGTGGGATGTCCCCTCTCTACTCTCTCAGCCCCACCCCAGTTCTTTTTCCACTGCTCTGGGACAAGCCCTTCTTCCATCCCCACCCCCACCCCTGGTTCCCACAAGACTTTCTACAGTGCAGGTCTGGCAACAATAGCTCCTCAGTGCTCTTCCAAGCTTCTTCCCACTCCTGCCTGTTGTGGAGCAGGCACTGGGGCTTTCCAGGGCAGGATATCACTACTAGCCATGAGATTAGATCTGGAGGAAGGACCTTGTATATTCTGATCACGTGGTTCTCCCAATGGACCTTTCTTTAACCATTAGTGCTCTGCCTAGACTCATTCCTTCACAGCACATTCTCACTCCTTTGTTATCTCCCTATCCCAGTGATTGTGAACCCCAGTTTCCAACATACAGACACTTTTCTTCAACCCCATTAGTCTGTTCCCTCACTCTCATCCATCCCAACCCTACCTTTCCCTTTTCCCTAATGTCCCACTCCAGATCTGCCCACCCTTGCCACTGTTCCCTCTGGATCACCTGCTCCATAATTAACAAATTTTCTTTTCTCTTAAGCCTCTTCCTCTCTCATTCCTTCCATCTTTTGTCATCCACCGAGACCTGACTTCCTCCTGATGACACTACTTCCCTTCAAGTATAAGCTCTACTTTCTTTTATCACCCTTCTCCCTCTACTCACTGGTTGCTATGAGGGAGTCAAAATACTCCTTATTCCCCATTGCCACTTCCAGACTCTTCCCCTACCTCGGTTACTCAACGACTTCTCCTTTGAGGTCCGTGCTATACAAATGTATCCAATCCAGATCCCGGTGGCCATCATCCTTTACTAACAATTAACCCCTAAGACGTTCTCCCTCCTTCCTCAATGTGTTCAGTGGTTGGCTCATACTCTTCCGTCCTACCCCAATTTCTGCTCTCATACTAAAGGACTTCAGCATACATATTGAGGCTTCCTCAAATAACCTAACTTCCTCTATCTACTCAGTCCTCATGACCTATTCCTCTACTCTAATCTAGCTACGCACAGAAATGATCAAACCCTTGATCTTACCATCACTCAAAAGTGTCCCACTGCCATGTTCATAAACTCTGACATTTCTTTATCTGATCAAAATTTTTCATCCTTCTACTTCCCCTGTGTCTTATAATCCTCAGCTCTGTTCTTTATCCTCACTATGATCTATATTTCCTCCAGCCCTTCCCCAGATCATGATCCCTACGCTAGCCACACTCTCCTCCCTTCCTCATCTGGACCCCCTTAGTCAACTAATTCAACTTGACACAATCTACTCTCAAATCCCTTACTTCCTTGTTCTACTTTGCCAAACTCTGGACTACTCTCATCATCCACTTCTTTCACTTCTATTCCATGTATCCTTGAATGGACATGCTATAAATCATAAGGCCATGATGATAAATACTTGTTAAGCTGATTGGGTCAACTACAAAATTATGTCGTTGATCTTAACTGGGCCCTCACTGCAGAACAGCAAACCCTTCTGGGATTACCTTCCATCTTCTTGTGTATAACATGTATGGACTTAGTTATTTCAATGTTGTCCCTCTCATTAGGATGTAATCTCCTTGAGGGAAAGGACTATTTTTGTCTTTCTTTGAGTCCCTAGCACTTAGCTTATTTGTCTTTTGTTCTCAAAGAGGACCCATGTGATATCTTGACTTGAGAGTGAATTGGATTTAAGTGAAGCAGGGCTGTGCAAAGCCGTCAGCCTCACTCTATCCTTCAGAGTCATCTGAGTCCGGTGGCAAGACACAAGTAAGGACAATTAGAGATGATCCCAGATGCAGTGGGAGACCTTGGACTTGTTAAGCTAAGCTTCATTTGGTGGTGGTTGATAGAGCAATGGACTCAAGGCCCTTGATCATTCTGGTTACCCTTCTCTGGATGCAACCATGTCCTTCCTAAAAGGCCATTGCAACAGACTCAGGATCGCAGAAAAAGCCTCCCAAGTACTGAAAGCTAGCAGCAACTTACAGCTCTCAATGTCAGCCCCAGCCAGTTTGCCAGTGGTGCCAGAGTGGATTCAGATAAACTTGCCCTGAGAAATAAAGAAGGGGAAGAAGAATTGTAAAAAGGGAAAGAAGAAGAAGAAGAAGAGGAGGAGGATGAAGATGATGATGATGATGGAAGGGTCTGTCATAGAAACAGTGGATCAGGTTTGGCCTCACATGCAGACTAGTCACTCCTCTTGAAACTCCATATGAGTTACGCATGGCCAAATCAGGCTCTCAGTTGAACTGGAATGTTGCATTGCAGGTTTTTCATGCAAATTAGTGGGAAAAGGACAAGTTTCCAGGATTAAGTCCATACCCAATTGCCCTCTGAACTACTCCAGAGGGCAATTAGTGTAACCTTCACTTTTTTTTTTGCCATTTCAGGGATGAAGAAGAGGGAATGGACAAGAGTCCATTTATTTATATTGAACTTTGCTTTCCTGCTGAGAAAGGTAATACAAGTATTATCATGCCCCTTTTAGGGACAAGGAAACTGAGGCTGGAAGAGTTAAGTGAAATGACAAAGGTTAAAGAGCTAGGAAGTAAGTGGTCGAGTCAGAAATTGAAATAATTTGGAGTCCTTGGACTCCAAAGACAGTACTTCTGCTGCCATGCCAGTTACATCTCAAGGAAACAAAAACGGCTTGCCCTACTTAGGAATTTGGTCAGCCTTCTCTATGTAGGTCATTCAGCCCTGTCTACATGTCATAGAGTCATCAGGACTTCGATCATACAATCTATCCTCCTACCTTTAGCAAAACTGTACCTAGTTGAACTAAAAAGTAGATATTTAATTTCTTTTAAAAATCTCTTAAAAAGTACATTTCATAATTTTCCTTGGTCATTTATATATTAGTCTGTCTGGGTCTGCACTTTTATTGGTTTAGGGATCTCCAAGTGTACAACCTCCCTCCACCAAAACAGATAGCAACTCATCTGAAACTCACTGTATTAATGAATTGCCTGAGGCATGGAGAGTTTATATGTTTCAACCATGATCACACACCTAGTATGTTTCAGGGGCAAGACTTGGTCCCAGGTCTATTTTATTCCAAGGCCAGCCCTCTCTTAGTGGCACAGTGACTAGCGTGCTGGATCTGGAATCAGGAAGACCTGAGTTCAATTCCAGCCCCAGACACTTACTAGCTGTGTGGCCCTGGGCAGATCACTTAATATTTCAACCTCAGTTTCATCATCTATAAAATGAAGATAGTAATAGCACCTACCTCACAGGATTATTGTAAGGATTAAGTGGAATTTTATATATGTACATATCTTTGTAAACCTTAAAAGTGCTATATAAATACCAGCTATTATTATCATTGGTAACCTGCTCTTGAAGTTGATTTGAAGTCAGGCAGTGATATGGGCAAAAGCAAATGTTGACCTAAAGGGTTGTTATAAAGTACTCACAAATCGAGAGGAATTGTTGTTCCTGGTAGTCTTGACATTACCAAAAGCCCCCAGCACAGAGTTAGCCTGGATGATTTGTTCTCCAGATATCCCTATCCCAGGAGAAACAGAAGACAGAATTATTAGATGTCTGCCACTCTGGGAGTCAGAAACTATGGTTCCACCACACTGACTTAACTAGGCAGTGAGCCGGCCTGCCACAGGAAGCACTGCTCACTATCTCTGTAAACACTCCTTCATCTTTAATAGCTATTAAAAATTTCCCATCGATGGAAGCAGTCTCTAAAGAGATTGCAAACCATTTCTTTGTGTTCCTTTCATTCTATCTAAACAAACTTTCCTCCCCTTTTTGGCTGTGTTTCCATAACAATCACAGGGATCTCCATGCTCTGATAGATTTCTTTGCATTCTTGGCTCCCATTAACTAGAGAAAGAAGTAGGCCTTATTTTGGGGAAACTTCTACCTAGGGCAGCACAGAGAGTCTGCACAAATAGGCTTTCTATGGCTACTTGTTTGTTTTTTAAACTATCTCAACAATCTTTCCCTCTCCAAGGTTTGACTGGTTTCTGGATGTCAAATCCCAGTCCAAGGCGGTTAAAGACTGCCCTTCTAGGGGGGAAAAAATGTAGCCTTCTGGGGCAACTAAATCCCTCCTGAGACTGATGGGCCCTCTTTTTCCTTCCACCCATTTGGAAAGCCATACCTTGTCATATGAAGACTGTTTGCCAGTGCCTCCGATATTGGCAAAGTACTGAATGACCTTCTTGGTATTTTCAGTCTTGCCAGCACCAGATTCTCCACTAGGGATTGAAAGAGAAAAAAAAGAGGCCTATGAAGAACCAACAGGCAGAAAATGCCATGCACAGTAACAACAGCAACCAGGATTCATGCCAAGAATGGACATCCTCAGTAATGTCTCCTTAGTAGAATGCAAGCTCCATGAGGGCAAGGGACTGGATTGTTGTTGTTTTTTTTAAATTATTCTTTGTGTTCCCAGCACCCCCATAGTGAGAGTAAGGACTGACAGGAGGATAATCAGAGTGGTCCACTAATAACCTTGTAAAGTCAGGCGAAAGTAGAAGGCCTCTATCACAAGTGTGGGCAGAGCCTTGAAGAGCCCAATGAAAATTTTTATTGTGAGCATTTACACCTTGGACATCAGTAAACACTACAAATTAAGGCTTCATTTATTGTTTTGTTGATTCTCTAGATTTAATTGTGTCGGGGAAAACACTGATAATACAGATTAAACTTAAAAGTCAGGAGTAATGTTGGATCATCAGAAGGACCTCCTACCCCACTGAGATTGCTAATCCTGGTATTTGTGTATACCCAACATCTAGCATGGTACCTTGCATCCATTGGTCTAGACCTGCAATTTCATCAGTGTAGAGCAAATCCCTCCCCTGACACATTTCAATAATCATTCTGTAACTGCAGTCTATGAGAACTGCATGGAAACGTAGAGAGAATACTTGATCTGCCCAGGTCACATAAGCCTGTATGTTTCAGAGGCAGGACTTGAACCCAGATCTTTTGGGCTCTGAGGTCAGCCTTCTATCTGCTAAGTCATGTACATAACAGGCACTTAACAAATGTTTTTCAGGTTGAATTAGATTGGATCCTTCTCTCTGGAGGCATTGTCAGCCCTCTGACAATAGGGACAGGTGTTAGGAGCCTCAGGAAGAATCATTCACTATACCCCCATCAGTTAAAGAGACATCGACTTGAGGTATTTGCTACAGTTAAACCTATTTGTAGCCTGCAAAGTTACTTGTAAAGCACAGGCAATTAATAATTAATGTGAATGTCTAATTATACGTACAAGAGACCAACATAATTATGTGTATAGACCAGAAGACAGAAGGAATACTTACGTGATTAGCATAGACTGATTTTCACGATCTGTAGGAAGGGGAAAAAAAGATACCAAGATGCAATTAGCAAACATTTTCACTTTCCCAGTTTAGCTATTTAGGCTTCGACTACAACCAGACCCAAACAATTATCCATCTGAGTCACCATTCTTACCCTTGCTAGAGGCTTCAGGCGCAGAATGGTATTTATCAATGAGACTGAGACTCACTGAATCTCAAAGCTGGGAAGTCTGAGGTCTCTAGGTTTTCTCAGCCTAACTCCTGCCTGATGCATGAATCTCCTCTGCAGGATAAACAGCCCTTCAGCCTTTGTTTGAAGATTTCCATTGATGGGGAAACTCGTGACTCACCAGGCAGGCATCCCATTTTCAGATTATTTTAAGCATTAGGAAGCAAGGTGGCTCATTGGATAGAGTGCCAGGCCTGGACTCAAGAAGACTGAGTTCAAATCCAGCCTCAGATACTTTCCTTGCTGTATGACCCTGAGCAAGTCACCTTAACCTCTGTCTGCCTCAGTTTCCTCAACTGCAAATTAGAGATAATAACACCAACCTCCTCAATTTGTTGTGAGGATAAAATGAGATACCATTTGTAAAGCACTTAGCACAGTGCCTGGCACATAGTAGGTGCCTAATAAATGCTTGTTTCCTTCCCTCTCTTAAGCTGAAATCTGCCTCCCTTTAATTTTTATCCATTGTTCTTCTTCTGTCCTCTAGAGCACAAAGGATAGATGTAATTTTCCCATTACGGGGTAACCCTTCCAATCCTAGAAAACAATTATCAAGTGCCTCCTACATCTTCTTTTCTCTAGGCTGAACAGTTTGTTTAACTACCTATCATGCGATGAAGGGATTGCATTGGATGGCTTCTAAATTTCCTTCTAAGGGGCAGCTAGGTGGTGCAATGGATAGAGCAGCGGCCTTGGAGTCAGGAGGACCTGAGTTCAAATTCGGTCTCAGACACATAACACTCACTAGCTGTGTGACCCCAATTGTCTCACACAAAAAACAAACAAACAAAACCCAATAAATTTTCTTCTAGGTTTAAACCTATGGTTCTTTGGACCAACATTATTTCAAGTATGCCACCATCCTAGTCACCCAACTCTATGTTTGTCAACGTCCCTCCTAAAGCAATACTCATTCCACCCACCCTTTGCAAAGGTGGGGGCCTATGCTTTTGGAAAGTTGTATAAAATGTGCTTTTTTTATGGTTTGTTTAGTTTTGCTGGATTGCTTTTTAAAAATTTCTTTTGTATTCTTTATCAAAAGGGATGGCTGGGGTGGAAAGGAAAACATAGGGAAATACAGGTGATATTCAAACAAAAGATATCAATAAATGTTTATTCTAAAAAAAAAGTGGTGCCCATTACTTAACACAGGGCTCCACATGCGAATTCAGTGGAATTAATAAACTTCCTTTTTCTAGACATTTTATTTTTGTCAGTGTAGCCCATGATTCTATCAGCATTTTGGACAATGGCATGACACTGTGGTCTCATATTAAGCCTAACACCCCTAGTTCATTTATCCCAGAAATTCCTGTGAAACCACAATGCCTTCCGCCTAGTATTTACTCAGTTGGTTTCTTGACTCTATGGTTGGTATAAAGTCAAGAGTAATAAGCCTGATTAGAAGGCCTAGTCTGATGCCTCATGAAGACACAGAGGTTTCCCTGGGTTCTGGAAGGCTTTGCCAGCAGAGCCTAAGCTTTGGCATCTCCTATCATGCTGGAAAGACTTTAAGCATGGGATTAGCGCTAATTTATCCTGTATGTATCTTTTTCATACATAGTTGTTTGCATGCCGTCTTTTTTCTTTAGAATGTGAGCTCCTTGAAGGCAGGAACTGTTTTTGCGTTTCTTTGGGGAGTGTGTCCAATATGGCCAGTGCTTCACAAAGTGCCTGGCGTTTGCCATTCAGTCAATCAACAAGGATTTATGTATCAGGCATTCTACTAAGTGCTAAAAATATAAATACAAGCAAGAAAGAGAGTCTCCGCTTTCAAGGAGTTTGAGAAGACAACCCATGAAAGGAAGCAGAAAGGGATGGGGGGAGTAGGGAACTGTGTGTACCATAGAAAGTAACCTGCACAGGGGACAGGGTGGAGAAAAAAGTCCAGAAAGTCAGGAACAGAGTCTGGAGGGGAATGAAGGAATGAATATTCGTTCTGGCCTTGGTGTATCCTTAAAATGGAGTCTCTAAGAGGAACTGACCATCAGAAAGCATTAGAGTAAATGCTTAATACATACTTATGCATACTTGTGACTTGATTAGACACAATCTGGCCAAATTCAGTGTAACTCTCTTGAGGTTACGCACTTACTGACCACCACAACTCACAAAAATCTATTAAGTCCTAGAAGTATCAAGACATTTGACTGTTAGGTGAAATTAATTTTTTGTATTTGGATGCATGTTATAAAAGTCTTAAAGTTAATTATTCAAAGCTAACCAACCCACAACATTTTTACAAGCTTTGATTCTCAACTGGGAATGTAGACTGTAGGGCAGAGCTGTGGTATTTTTATCAAATCAACCTAATAGCCGTGTCCCTTCTTCCCCATCCCTACCCCAGATTGGTGATTTTTTTATAGTATGAGGAATTCTCAGTATGGAAACTCCCTACTCCAAGGGAGATCAACACTTCATTTTCATATGATCTTTCCTCTCCAACATCATGATTTCTCTCCAGGCTACACTCTAGACTTCCTCTGCCATGCCCCAGCTCTTCATCTTGAAGCTGTCTCAAGCTCTGGAATCCTAGAAGCATCCCCCTCCCCTGAGGCCTCTCCCCTTAGATGGTGCCTCCTAGAACTTCCATTTAAGGAGGGCACACAGGCCAAGAACATCTTATTCCTCTCCAGGCTGCGTTCCAGACTTTTTCTACAAGCCATTTCCCCCACCTCCCCCTAATCATATACCTCTACTCTCCTTCCATTTTCAGCTTCCTTTTTGTGTGTTAGAAGGAGCTTATGCTCCTTGAGGGCAGGGGCTGCCTTTTTGCTTGTATTCCTATTCTCAGTGCTTAGCACTGTGCCTGACACATACTAAGCGCTTAATAAATTACTTACAGTTTTTATTTATTTATTTACGCATTCATTTATTTATGCATTCATCCAAAAAGTTGCCTTCAGCATTACAAAGTCACTGGACTTGGCCAAGGTTATGGTCATGCTTAGAGGTAGGACTTAGGCCCAGGTCTTTCTGACTCCAAGGCCAGACCTCAATCCACTATGACACACTGTCTTTCACTCCATGTCCTTGACGGTAAAGAAATGTCCCTCAGACTCAGTGGTCCAGATGAGAAGTTCTCTTCCCTAGCAAACACTTACCCATGAGCATGTCATGGTAGGCATCGTCAGAGATGGAGAAGAGGCGAGGGGGCATCTCTGTACGCTTCTTGTCCTTGTACATGTTGGCCACTCGGGCGCCGTAAATGGGAAGCCACCTTGTATGGGTTGACTGTCACACAGAACAGACCAGAGTAGATCTTAAAGAGACAGAGAGAGAGAGAGAGAAACACACACAAGAAGAAAAGAAAGTCAGTCTGCCCTTCCAAGAACCTCCCATAAATAGCAAATGCAGTCTCCTCTGCCCGCTTTGTGGACCTTCTCTCTGTGCCTCATTCTATTAATCACACAAGAGCGCATTCCACCAGAATGAATGAGAAAAGGGTTTTCCTTCTCAGGACCAAATCGGTGTCTGTGTCTTTGCTATTATTTAAGTAAAATGCAACTTCTTTTCAATGTACTCTTTAAAGAGAAATACTAGCCTCTCTGTTAACCCTACAGACAGGTCTGCCAGATCGTGCTCAGCCATTAGGAAAGGGCCAGTTTGGCAGTCAGGAAGGTAAACCCCATTTCAGTGATTAAGAGCACAGATTTAAAAATAGAAGGCCTTCAAAATCATCAAGTCCAATTTCTTCATTTTGTAGATGAGGACCTTAAGGCTCATGGAGGCCCAGGGTCACAGGAAGTAAGCAGACCCAAGATTTGAACCCCGGCCATTGACTCAGAATCCAACACTCTTCCAACTATACCTGACAGCCTCAGGCACAGAAAAGGCCATATAAAGTCTCAAGTGTCAGGACTGACAGACATTTTAGCCGTGGTAGAGTTACCTTCTTCATGCTACAGATGAGGAAACTGAGACCCAGAGGGAGGAAGCAACCAGCCCATAGCAAGGCCACCCAGTAAATCAGGGACAGAGCCAGGATGAGAATCCAGGCCTCCTAATTTCCTGGTCAGTGCTCTTCCTACTGCAACACAACAGTCTATAAATGGATTCAAGCATCATTCCTCTGAGTGATGGATAAATGGGGTTAAAGACAAATCTCATCAGAGATTCAGGTCCAGTATGAGGAGAAGTTTGTGGCTCACAGGCCAAGAGACAGATTGCCCATTCCTGGGCCATGAGTTCTAATCTCTACTCTGCCATTAATTAGCACTGTTGTTCAGTTATGTCTGACTCTTCTTGACCCCATTTCTTGGGAAAGATACTGCGGTGGTTTGCCCTTTTCTTCTCCAGTTCCTTTGACTTATGAGGAAACTGAGACAAACAGGGTGAAGTGACTTGCCCAGGGTCACACAGCTAGTAAGTGTCCAAGGCCAGATTTGAACTCATGAAGAGGAGTCTTCCTGATTGCAAGCCCAGCGCTCTATCCACTCGGCTACCTAGCTGCCCCAGGCTTGAACAAACACTTTAGTCTTTTCTAGTCCCCCAGCTGACATTAGCTAAGCACTCACATGGATCTGTATTTATTAGATATGATCCAAAAATTAATTTTTATTATTAAAAATACAATTAGGATGGTGGGATGGCAGACATTGCAAAGATCATAGGTGTTATCACGGAAACCTAAGGCTACAGGAAACTCATCTAATTATCTAGCCCCACCCCTTGGTTTGAGGCTTCACCCAACCTACCCTGTACTAACCAGGGGAGATTAAGTCTAGAATCTCTTTCAGGGACACATTTCAATGATCAGCAACCTTAACTGTGAGGAATTGCATTCTCATGTCTTGGGTTGTAAAACTGATCAGAAAATAAATCTTTACATCTTAAGGTTTGTGGCAATGTAGTGCAAGAAAGAAATGAACATTTATGAAGCGCCTACTATGTGCCAGGCTGTCTGCAAAGCGCTTTATAAATATTATCTCATTTGATCCTCACAACAACCTTGGGAGGTAGGTGCTACTATTATCATCTCCCTTTTACAGATGAGGAAACTGAGGTAGATAACAGTTAGGTGTTTTACCCAGTGTGGTATAGCTAGTAAGTATCAGAAGCCAGATTGAACTCAGTTCCTCGACTCCAAGCCCAGTGTTCTATCCACTAAGCCATACAACTGCCTCTAAGAGGCAGCAACAATGGTAAGAGCCCAGAATTTGGAGGCAGAAGATGTGGGTTTAAATCCCGACTCTGCCAATAGCAAGCTGCATGACCCTAGAAAGTGACTTTGCCTTTCTGGGCATCAGCTTCCTCCTCTGTAAAATGGCAGAGTTGGACTAAATGATTTCTGAGGTCTCTTTCAGCTTTAAATCTATCTTCTGTGACCTTCAAAGAATAGGAATGGCATCAGTTTTAGTAAATTCCTGTAATAATAGCTGTTATTTATATAGTACTTTACATGTATTTTCTCATTTGATCTTTACAATAACTCTCTACTGCAGGTTCCACAGGTACCCATTTTACAGGTAATGAAACTGAGATTCAGAGCATCTAAAGGGCTTGCCCATGATCACATAGCTGGTAGGTGTCTGCACCCAGGATTCAAACCCAAGTCTCTCCTGTCTCAAAGGCCAGTGCTTGCTCCACTTTGTAAGGCTCCCTCTCATTTAAGGTATAAATAGGATGTTAGAAAAATCTTGGGGCAGGGAAAGATTCCTGTTGACACTGTCTTGGAAATGTTATAGGTGACAAGATGGGAGAAGTGAGCCTTCTTGTCACATGGTCTCAGGAAAGAAACTGAAAAAAAATTATGCTTCAGTTTGGAGTGAATGGGTATTTATTAATGTTAATAATAGTGATAACTCATGTTTCTATAGTGCTTTAAGGCTTGCAAAACACCTTCCTCAGAGCAATCCTGTGAAATGGGCACAATTTTTAGCCTCCCTTTCTAGATGAAGAACTTGAAGTTCTGACTTACCTTTGGTCACACAGCTAGTAAGTATCTGAGGTGGGATTTGAACCTGGGTCTCCCAACTCCAGGGGCAGAACTCTATCCATACCTTCCTGTCTGCTGAGGAAGGAGGCTATGCCATGATTTCCAAGCTAGCTTGCCAGCTGAATACCAATTTACCCCAAACTGAAGCAACATGGAGGTCATCCTGTCTACAGAATGTGGGGGCTAGGCTGTTGTAGACAGGATGACCTCAATCATCAGAAAGGTCTCTGTCTTGTACCACCTGAGCCAAAGCTGTGGGCAACCCTGGATGACTTAGGTGCCTCCTACATTCTTCCACTTACATAGATTCTCATGTTGGTGTAACACTGTCGGAGGTTATCCAGGACGCTGGCCTCATTCAGAAAGGTCATGTCGGCCATGTCGTTGGCCTGGTAGAACTTGGGTGGATTCATCTGCTGGATATCATCTCTCTTCACAGTAAGTGTCTGCAAGATTGAAAAAAAAAAACCATCAACATGCTCATTATTCAGAGAAACATGACCACATCTGCTTCCAAGACCTTAGAGCCCCCTCTGACTGACCACACAGCCCTCTTCCCACACTTTTCCTTCAGCCAGATTCAGTCTGGCAGCTTGAAGGGAAGCAAAAATAGGGACTGCTCTTTGGTAGACTTGGCTTCTGAGATGCTGTTGGCCAAGAAAACACGGCTATTGGCTGGTTGCCTAGAGAGGGTGGGGATGGGCTGGGGAGGGTGGTTGCTGCACAGTACAGCAATCTGTTCCCATTCCATTTTTTCTTTATAAAGACACCCCACAGCCTCCCCAACAAGGCTAGAAAGGAAAAAAAATAGCTTTTTAAAGAGTTAAACCCAAAAATAAGTAGAGAGAAGAGTGATATGAATCTGGCTAGCTACCCCTGAGTTCAAGATCCGACAACCACTTCCAGATATTTCCGGACTTCTGAAGTTCATCCAAACTAATTATCCCTCTTACTAGGGGATCAGCATTGTGTGGTTTAAAGAGGACTGGATTTGGTGCGAGGGACTTGAGTTTGAGATCTGGCTCTGCCCCTTATGTGACACTAGGTGAATCTGAGCCTCAATTTCCTCATCAACAAAATGGGAATAATATTTACACTAATAGAGATTTAGATTTGAAAGGGACCGCAGAAGTCATCTAATCCAACCTTCTCATTTTACAGATGGAGAAACGGAGGCCAGCAAGGTTATGTAGCTTGCCCAAGGTCACATGGAGGTAAATGGTAGAGCAGGGATTTAAACGCAGGTCCTTGAGAGGCTCAGCCTTAGCTTAATAGCTGGTTAGGTCAAGGCTACACACACACACCTTTCTCTTTAAATCCCTGTGCCTCACTGGTGTATTCCAGATACCGAAAGCACTCCAAGTCAATACTTAACTGAATCATTTTGCCTTTAGTCACGCACAGACCTCAGTGGGTGGGTGGGTGGGGTATCCCTTTGAGCAATGTGCCTCTGTAATCCCCTGCCTTTCCAGAAAATGCATTTCTCCTAAGAATAGAACTTTACTTTTATGGTCAACAACCATATTAACCCCAGTGCTTTGTTCCCTATGGCTTCCTCTATCTTCTCTGCACAGAAGGTGGGGAAGAAGGTATAACTGTGGGACTTCTGTGTGTCCCAAGGAGGCTGGCTTCCCTCATAAGCCAACATAGCCAAATAGGCAGCCATGAGCAACCTTTACTGGGAGACACAGACTCGGGACAATGAACAAGCTGATAAACTCACTCGACATGGGAAAAAGTGCCTTTCACAATAATGGGTCAGTCTTCTTGGGTCTTCTTTTTTTTACTCCTTCTCCACAATTTCACATGGTGATCTTGTCAGCTCCCATGGATTCAACTATCATCTCTATGCTGATGATTCTCAAATGTATTTGTCTAGCCCTTATTTCTCTCCCAACCTCCATCTCCAGCTACACATTGGGCATCTCAAACTGAATGTCCCACGACTGAACTCATTACCGTTCCCCACCCCCAAACTCTCCCCTGTTCCTAACTTCCCTTTTACTGTGGAAGGCACCCCCATCCTCCCATTTTCGCAGGCTCACAACCTAGAAGCCCTCACTCCTTCTCACTCGATCTGTTGCAAAGGCCTGTTGATTTTACTTTTGTAACATCTCTTTGTACAGTATATACCTTCTCTCTTCTGATTCTGCTGTCACGCTGGTATAAACCCTTGTCTCCTCATACTTGGATTACCACAATAGCCTGCTGGTAGGGCATCCTCCACTTAGCTGTCAAAGGGATCTTCCTAAAGAATCTCTCTCCCCTTCTCTCTCTCCTCTCTCTTCCTCATTCTCTCTCTTCCTCTTCTTTCTTTCTTTCTCTCTTTTGTTCTCTCTCTCTCTCTCTCTCTCTCTCTCACACACACACACACACACACGCACACGCACACACATCTAATGGATCCCTATCAACTCCAGGACCAAATATAAAATCCTCTCATTAGCTTATAAAGACCTCCAGTAACCTGGCCCCTGCCTACCTTTCCTGTGTCCTTACACCTCACTTATCCCTACATGCTCTTGGCCTCCTTGTTGTTTCTCTCCATCTCCCAGCTTCACGGATTGCCCGCCATGCCTGGAATTCTCTCCCTCTTCATCTCTACCTTCTGGCTTCCTTGGTTTCCTTCAAGTCTCAGTTAAAATCTATAAGAAGACTTTCCCCATTCCCCCTAATGCCGTTGCCTCCCCTCTGTTCATTACCATCTCCAGTTCATCTTATTTCTTGTTTGTACATACTTGCTTGTTTGCAGGTTGTGTCTCTCTCCCTACTCCCACCCCTACCCCCATTAGACAGTAAGCTACTTGAGAATAGGGGCTGTCTTTTGCCTTTTTTTGTATATCCAGCACTTAACCCACAAAGTATCTGGCACGTGGCAGGCACTTAAAAATGCTTGTTGAAGAAGAGGATGCTGACCATAATAGCACATTTCTGTATTGCCTTAAGGTTTACATAGCACTTTCCTCACAACAGCCCTATGAGGAAGGTAGTACAAGTATTATTATTCCCATTTTGTGGATAGGGAAACTGAGGCTCAGAAAAAGTTTTATGACTTGCTTGAGTTTGTACAAGCCAGGATGTAGTACAGACAGGATTTGAACCCAAGCCTTTCTAACTCTAAAGTTTGCCATCTATCGCTTGTGCAATGCCTACTCTCAAAGACCTAAGTTCAAGGCCCTACTGTTACTTACTGTCTGGGTAACCTTGGACAAGTTATTTAATCTTGCTGGGCTTCAGTTTCCTCATCTATAAATGAGATTTAGATGACCTTTGAAGTGCTTTTCAGCTTTAAATCTATATTGGTAGTATTAGTATTTTAGGCACTAATAATTATTAATTATCATTAGTTGTTGATGAGAAAATTAAGGCTCAGAGAGGCAGCCTTGTGATTTACCCCCATGTCATCTAAGTGACAGAACTAGAACTCAAACCCTAGTCGTTTGGCACCAAATTCAATGTTCTTTCTTTTTTGAGGAGGATGAGGGAGGCAATTTAGGTTAAGTGGCTTGCCCAGGGTCACAAAGATAGTCACATTTGAACTCAGGTCTTCCTGACTCCAGGCTTAGTGCTCTGTCCCCTGCACCACCCAGTTACCTTTTGCCACATGGCTGCCCTACAATGCTGGGCAAATTACTTAAGCTTGGTGGGCCTCAGTTTCCTCAATTGTAAAGTATTGGAGTTGGAATAGATGTGGCAGTCTTGGACTGGACTTTGAGTCAGCGCAAGTAAGGTACAATGGAAAGCGCCCTTGATCTGGACTCAGAGGACCTGAGTTTGAATCCTGCCTTTGAGACTTACTAGCAAGCCATGGGCTAGTACTTCTTAAAGCCTCAGTTTTCTCATCTATAAGATGACAGTCTCTCTTGTTCCTTTCTGCTCTAAATTGTTTATCCTTTGATTCTTGTTATGCCATAAAGATAACCCCTGGAATTGGGGTTCACCCTGGGGGAGGTCTCCCCACCTACCTGGTTGGTGATAGTCTTGACCGTTACTCGGTCGCCCTGCTCGGATTGGATCTCACCAGCCATGAAGCCTTCCTTTTCGTCCTTCACCCAGCACGACCTCTTGATGTCAT
The DNA here is from genome assembly GCF_003287225.1 of Phascolarctos cinereus. NCBI lineage: Eukaryota > Metazoa > Chordata > Mammalia > Diprotodontia > Phascolarctidae > Phascolarctos > Phascolarctos cinereus. The sequence goes on along the minus strand of NW_027555847.1, from coordinate 226,618,916 downwards.
AAGGCTTGTTCATAGCTTCGATCCTCTCCTTCTCGGGGGGTGCCAGAAAAGGCAGGGGGTCCACATCGTCCCCACACTCGCCTTTGTACCCTCCAGGCATCTTGACTTACTCGAGTAAGAAACCAGAAGGGGATGGGGAGCAGGAGGCTGGACTTTCCTTGGGACTGCAGGCGGCAGGAGAAAAGAAGGGAACAGGATTTCACCAGAAGGGACAATAAGCAACTTGAGGAACTTGATTCATTGTCTATCCGTAGGCTCTAGAAATCATCCCTGACCAGGAATGTGCCTGGAACGCTCTCCCTCCTCCACTCCACCTACTGACCTCCCAAACTTCCTTTGCATCCCAACTGAAATCCCATCTTTTGCTGGAAGCCTTTCCCATCCCCTCTTAACTCTAGTGCCTTCTCTCTGTTAATTATTTCCTATTTATTCTCTATGTAGCTTGCTTTGTGCATATTAATTTGCAAGTTGTCTTCCTCATTAGATTGTAAGCTCCTTGAGGGCAAGGTAAGTCTTTTGCCTCTTTTTTGTATCCTCAGCACTTAGTATGGTGCCTGGCACATAGTAGGTGCTTAAAAAAATGTTTAACGATTGTTACCCCTGTGTCAGTGCCTGACAGAGTACTCTGTATGTACTGGGATTTGATCAGTTCTGGCTGGATGAAATAGAATTGGTAGGTACTGTCATCTTTGTACCTTGATTGGAAGAAGGGAGAGAGCCTAAGAGAAAGGGGAATTGGAAACTGTAGAGCTCAGAATTGAAGAATGATGTAAGAAGTCAGGGGACAAGCAAGGAGGCAGCATGATATAATGATAAAAGCAATAGCAGCAACACCAACAGCTAGCATTTAAATAGCGCTTTCAGGTTTGCAAAGCACTTTATGTATATTTCATTTGATCCTTACAACAACCTTGGGAAGTAGGTCCTATTATTATCTCCATTTTGTAGATGAAGAAACAGAGGCAGACAGAAGTTAAGTGACTTGACCAGGGTCACACAGCTAGAAAGTGTCTGAGGCCAGATTTGAACTCAGGAAGATGGGTCTTCCTGACTTCAGGCCTGGCGCTCTGTGCACTATGGCGCTACCCAGCAGCCTAACAATTAGAGCTGTACAAAAGTGGAATGGGCTACCTTGAGAAGTGGTTGGGTTCTCCCTGTAGTCTGGACAAAGGTTGAATGATTACTCGTAAGGTATCTTATAGCCGGCACTCTATGGATTGACTGAGATGGCCTTCCAAGGAACAAGGTCCATTTCATTTCTATGATTTTAGTGAGTTGTTCTAGAGAGATTAAACCATTTGCCTATGGCCATACGTACCAGAAGTTACACTTGAACTCAGGGCTTTGTGATTCCAAGACTAGACCTTTTTCCAGTAGCCAAAACTACCATCTCTTCTGTGGCTATAAAATAGGGGAATAATTCTACCTACCTCACAAGGCTGCTGTGAGAAAAGTTTTTATATGTTGTATCCAAAATGGCTATTGAAAAGTGAGCTATTATTATAATTAGCGTGGAAAGTGGAAAACATTCTTCTCCAATGACTCTGACACTTTGCCAGAAGGAGTTTACTTGAGACCAAGGATCTTGCTTCATTCTCTAAATAGACAGCTATAGATAGAGGGTCTTCTGACCTTACCCCCCAGAGGGATCTCCATTTCCCTGTTTTGTCCTTGTGATCTCCTTGATTTTCTGAGGCACATTATAATCTTTCTGGCCCTTTGGTCTCAGAAGAAGCCAAGCCTTTCTGAATGGAATGGAGTCATGGCAAGGGACATATAGAGTTTCACAGAATGTCAGAGCTGGAAGAGACCCCAGAAACCATCTAGTCTAATCCCTTAAATTTAAGGAGGAAGAAAATGAGGCCTAGTATGGGGAAAGTGATTTGCCCAAGGTCACACTGGAAGCTGAGATGGAATTTGAACCCAGGTCTCCCTTGTTCCCACACTGGCAGCTGTCGGTGGCATCTTTTTTATTTCATTTTATTTTTTTTGGAGGCAACTGGGGTTAAATGGCTTGCCTAGGGTCACACATCTAGTAAGTGTCTGAGGTCACATTTGAACTCAGGTCTTCCTCGCTCTGGGGCTAGTGTTCTATCCACTGTACTGCCACTGTATCCTCCTAGCTCCCCCAGTCTGAGGTATCTTGTTACTCCCACCACATACACCCCTTTTCTTCTCTTCCTTCCCCCTTACCTCTCCCACTGCATTTCCTATTTTCCTGCTTTTTTTCCCATTTCCCCTTTATTTATTTCTTCCCATGTATGACCAGGACTTCTAGGGGCAGCCACAGGTACCATCTTTGATATAAATGAACAGACTCTGCTTATGGCTTGCTCTGATTCAACACCATATCTAATCCCATTATAATTGACATGGTTGTAACAACAGTCTCTGCATTTGTTAAGTATTAATAATAATCCTATTTCTATAGTGATTTGTGGTTACAAAACATCTTATAGACATAATCTCATTGGATCCTCATAACAACCCTTTGTTACAAGCATCGCTGTACCTTTTGCAGATGAGAAACCTGGGGCTGGGGTAGAGGGAGATTATAGCATCATTAAAAAACTGAAGGGGGCAGTTAGGTGGCTTAGTGGATAGAGCACTGGCCTGGAGTAAGGTGAACCTGAGTTCAAATCTGGTCTCAGACATTTACTAGCTGTGTGACCCTGGGCAAGTCACTTAACCCTGATTAACTCAAAAAACAAACAAACAAAAAAAGAAACCAAAAGAAACATTAAAGATCATTTTACACATTAGGAAACTGAAAACCAGAGAAGTTAAATGACTTTCCCAAAGTCACACAGCTAGTAAGGAACAAGGCTGGGATTTATTCTAGGTTTTCTAATTACAAATTCAGCCCTCTTTTCATTGCACTGTGAAGACTTCCCAAGTTCACACTTCTAGTAAATGGAAGAGTAAGGCCTGGAACCTGGGTCTTCTCACGCATAGACCCTCCACCAAACCATCTTACTAGGACTCCCAAGAGCCAGAGAAGGTTTTTTTTTTAAGCAACATTCCATGAAATCTAAGAATTTGGGACTGTTCCTTTGAACTCACTGCAGCATGCTTTGGTCTGTATCATCCAAAAGGTTAATTAAAAGTCCAGAGGCAGAATTGTATAGTACAAAGAAGACCTGTTTCAGAGTCAAGAAGGCCTGAGTTTGAGGTCTATCTCTATTACGTACTAGCTATGTGATCTTAGGCTGATGACTTGCCCTTCCAATGCCCTAGGTAGGTCTCCAGGATTGTAAATTGCAAAGCAGTAACCTATCTATATTGGTAGGAGTATCCTCAATGGGAAAGGGCTCCCTACACCAATGAAATTACAAATCTGCCCTTAGATAGATAGGCAGACAGACAGACAGATAGGTAGGTAGATTAATGAATAAATAAGTGAAGGAATGATTGAATGAATAAATAGGCAAATAAATAAAAGATTGAAATCAAAATTATCCCACAAACAAGACATATTCTTGCTAATATTTGCTAATATTTCTGTTTCTTGTCAATCAGGTGATTAAAATATAAAATGTAAGTGAGAGCATAATAATAACCAATAATATCAGAGTTGTGGAATTACAGAATCTTTTTTCTTTCCTTAATTCACAAATTTACCCCTCTCTAGACAGGCAGCCAGTCAGCACATCTCACTTTAGAAGCAGGAAACTGAAGCACAATAAGACAAAATGTAAGTCTCGTTCAAAGAGAGACTTCTTGGGTTGGCCTCCCCCTAGGGAAGGGCTGTGTCATGTTACAATGGGGGAAACTGAGGCAAGGAGCAGTCTAATTAACTTCACAGGACTGTGACACAGCTTGTCGAATCCTAACTAACTTGGACTGACTTGGAATTGGTGCAAGGCCCTTTGATGAGATGAATCCAACTTCCCAAGGCTTGACAAAATGTTGTTTCCACACAGAGAAAGAATAGAGGAGGAGGACATTGCTGGCAGGGGTGGCAGAAGCAAGAATGTATTCCTGAGCACCTCCCCACCTCAAGTCTCATTTATCAAATGACCAGAAGATAGGAGAGGCAGCTGGGTGGTGCGTGGATAGGGTACCAGGCCTGGAATCAGGAAGACTCATCTTTCTGAGTTCAAATCTGACCTCAGACACTTACTAGCTGTGTGACCCTGGGCAAGTCACTTCACCCTGTTTGCCTCAGTTTCCTCATCTATAAAATGAGGTGGAGAAGGAAATGGCAAACCACTTCAGAATCTTTGCCAAGAAAACCCCAAATGAGGTCATGGAGAGCCAGACACAATTGAAAATGACTGAACAACAAGAAGATAGGAAGCCTGCACTCAGGCCCAGGGTTGGAAGGGTCAATTTGTCTCTGCGATCCTCATGTGACTCCTTTATAAAATAAGGACTGGATGATCTGTTAAGGCACTATCTACCTCAAACACCCTGTGACTGCTTAACACCACCCAGGACTTGGGTCAGAGTCCATACTTTTGATACCTTTGACTTGCCCTGAGATCTTGGACATCTCTGAGATCTCCTACCCCTTTCTGAAACAGAGGTACTAAGTATACTAGAATGAAAGCAGCTTGATGACCTGAGATGGGCATCACATTGACCCCTTCATTGGGATGACATCTCTTAGGGTCCAAGATTTCACTCCCTCCAAACCCACTGGGTGAAAACTAAAAACTGTGGTCATTTTTACGAGGTTCCATTTCTACAATAAATAAATTCTATCTTCGGGGTCAGGACTTTGAAAACCTCTAGAGAAAGATTTAGCCTTCATCCAGTGAGTGGCTTTTGAGATGGTGAATGAAGCCTCATAGAACACGAGGGACTCCATTGCAACAAAAAGGTCAACGTACGCTGACCATCAGAGATGATCAGCCTGTTTTTATTCTGGTGCCACCGCAGGGGACGTTCGTGCTGTCCATGAGATCTATGAGAAGCTCACACCCATTTTTAGTAGCCTCGCTGTTCTCCCAAATAACACCTAGGCCAGAAGTTCTTAATCTTTTTATCATAGACCCTCTTGGGCAGTCTGGTGAAGTCTACAGGCACCTTCTCAGAAGGCTATTTTTAAATGTAAAAAATAAACACATAGGATTACAAAGGAGGCCAATTGTATTGAAATAATGAGGTAATTTTTTTTCTATCCAAGTTCATGGAAACCCTGAAAAGACTCCAGACTAAGAACCCCCGACCTAGATATTACTCTATAAAAAGGGGGGACTAGGCTAGACCATCCCTGAGGTCCCTTCTAGCTCGAAGACACAATTGAGTTACTTCTGCAGCCCCCCAAAGACCTGATCCTATGAGTCAGATTCATGAAACACCAGACTGGATGGGCAGCAGGAAACCTGGGTGTTAGTACTTGGTCTGTCAATAGCTGGAGGTAATCAAATATCTTCTCCTCCCCGGTCCTCAATTTCTTCTGTAAAAAGAGGGAATCAGGGACAGCTAAGTCATGCAGTGGGTAGAGCACCAGCCCTGGATACAGGAGGACCTGAGTTCAAATCTGGCCTCAGACACATAGTACTTACTAGCTATGTGACCCTGGGCAAGTCACTTAACTCCATTGCCTAGCCAAAAAAAAAAAAAGAATAAAATTTAAAAAAAAAAGAGAGAGGGCCACAGAAGACAATGTCTAAGATCTCTTCTAGCCCATGGATTTTGTTTCTCAGATGATCTGACAGGTTCTCTCTCTGTCTTTCTCTTTCTCTCCCCCCTCCTTCCCTCTCTCTTTTCTTTCTAACTCCCTCTCTCTCCATCTCTCTGTCTCTCTCCCTGTCTCTCTGTCTCTGTCTCTCTGTCTCTTTCTCCTTCACTCCCCCCCCAACTGTGTATGCTGTTTTAACAATTCTTTGGGATAAGTATCCACAGTCATCTTCATGAATCTGGCTCCATATTCCTCATGTCTCTTTCAAGAGCACATCTAGCTGGGCCCAGGTCAGCAATTTATCCTAAACTTCTTTTTGTCACCCCACTAAAGTCAAGCCTCACTGGCCTTAACATCTTAACCGCATTACCCAATTTGCAGTCTGGCCTTCCTGGGTTCAGCATCACAGTAGACAATATCACGAAGGACGTGAGACCCAAGCCCACATGAAAAGGTATCTGTATAAACCCTATTAAAAGTCATCAGACCTATCATTAAAGCAAAATGATTGCATAAGACTGGAGGATGAGTAGGTTTTTAATTACTCTAATGTGTATAGGCCAACAACAACAACAACAAAAAACCCCCACAACCTTCCTCCATTCATTCTAATTAGAATGTCTGTACTTTTCAAGACTGGCTCTGATTCAAAGGACCTTGTTGAAAGTGCTGCCTGCCTGAGGGGTACCTTGGAAAGAGCCCTGACTCTGGAATCCAAGGGCCTGAGTTCCAATACTGCCTCTACCCACTACTACCTGTGTGAACTTGGGCAACTCACTGAATTCTCCTGAGCCTCAGTGTCTTCATCTGTAAAATGAGGGCAGAAGTCCCTTTCATGTCTACATTTGAAATGTCACGAAGGAAGGGTAATAGAATGCCTTTTGGGCCACCCCAGACTCTCCATCTTTTTTGTATTCTTGCTTTCCTGTCTGTATTCCCAGCGCTTTGTAAAAAGCAAGCACTTAATAAATGTTTTTTCATCTAGTCACTCATTCCTGGGATGTATCATGCCATGCCTTCACTGCTAGCTCACCAACTCTACCTTTCTTTACCCCAGTTCCCTGCATCTTGTGGCATGATCCAACAGAGAATGGGCACTCACACAACATAGGTCTCATCCTCTTTTCATCCAAGGCTGGCCTATGCCCTGCCTTCCTACAGCGATCAGCTCATAGCTTCAGAGTTCTGCTCTGTATTCTCTGCTCTTCTTGCATAGACTTCCCTCAGGTTGGTTTCCTATCTCACTTTAGGACTGATGTGCTAGGTACTAAAGAGTTCCCCATATTCACCCTCTCCCCTCCTCACCCACCCCACCAGCCCTGCCTCAGGTACCTACCAGAGACCAAACTGGAAGACAGTGCCTAACAGCAGCTGTCCAGCCACTTTTATACCTGCTTAATAGGTCTGAGCCAGCATGAACTTAAAAAAGAAAAGAAAATACCTAGGATCCAATAGCCCAGCTGATCTCATCTTCTGAAACATGATTGGTCTCAGCCTGGTCCCTCAGGAGGGATCAGTGAATGCTCTGTTTCTTGGGGAATTCATCTTCTCTCCATTGCCCTTCTAGGGAATCCAGTGACCTCAGCCACCAAATTCAGGCTGTTGGTCTAAATAGAATTGTTGTCTAATGGATTTTTCTCTTAAAGGTACATCTTGAGCCATGCCACTAAGATGAGACATTAATGATGGAGGGAGGTGGATGGCTTTAGAAATTATTCAGCACCTGATGCCTTGATCTGCTAATGTACCTGACATGAGCTTTGGGCAGGGTGAAAAATTGGGGCCTTGATTCCTCCAGCACTTTGGTGGGTCCTAAGAAGAAGAAACTGGGGGAGGGGAGCGTGATATGAGGGTCAGCTTGAGAAAGCACAGAAGTCCAGCTTTGTGGAGTGAGAGCCAAAGAAGACCCTATCCTTCTGATTTTAGACCCTCCATTCTACTCACCTGCTGGCCACACTGGGGAAATAAGTAGCAAGGGAGGCAGATGCTCTTAAAAAATAACCAAACCTGTCCCAGAAGACAAAGTGAAAGAATGTACCTCCCTTCCTTCATTGGAGAGCTAAGAGTCTCTGGGTGAGGAAGATATGAGATCAAATCTTGCCTCAGATCCTCATTAGCTATGAAATCCTGAGTAAGTCATTTAAACTTTCTCTGTCTCGTTTTCCTCACCTATATAGAATGGGAGTTGGATTTAATTGCCTCTAAAGATCCTTCCAGCTATAAATCTGTGATTCTTTGAGATCTGTGCACACAGGGTAATATGGTCCTACATTAAGAAACAGTCTTTGGAGTCAAGAAGACCTGGATTCACATCCTGCTTCTGATGGCTGTGAATCCAGGTCTTTCTGAGTCCCAAGACTGGATATTTCCTTGCTGGTTTTCAAGATAGGGCCACATCACCCCCAGGATGAGTCCAAACAACAGGAGCCTATAGGTTGCTGAGTAGTAATCAAAGGTATATCAATTAAATCACAGTTACGGGCCTCCCCAAAACACGTTGTTATCCAATTTCATTTCCAAAGGCCCTTTCTAGCTCTAACATTCCCTCATTCTAATCCATTGTACTAATTGAATATATTTCTCTGCATGGGAGCAGGGAAAGGTATGACACTCAGCCCACTCAGTGCCTCAAGGCAAGTTTCATTGTCACTAGCAGGGGCCATTCAGTAAGTAGCTCAGGATTGCAAAGGTGACATTTAGCAGCTGTGGCTGGGAGTGCAGATTCCATGGAGAGGAGCTCCAGAAGGGCTGGGGCACCAAGAGGCTTCAGGCCTGTCACCCTACAGGTTAATATTCCCAAAGAATGGTGTAATGTCAGGAAGAGCTATTGAGAAGTAGCTGAGCTGAACTGCCCCCTGATGTTTCCAAGGAGAGATGTTCTCAAGCATACGGAGGCACCAGGATTCCTCAGTTAATGGGGCTTTCCTTCCATTACAGGGTTAGCTCCCATGTAATATCTTGCTGTTCGGTCTCCTCTTGAGGGTAGTTTGGTTGGATTTTTGATCCCAGTTTATAAATAGTTCAGTGATAACCTGCAGAGAGTAGATTATTAGCTTGGGGAGGTTAAGGTTTCCCTCATTAAATGGCTCTCACAATAATTGACAAGATGATTATTGTTACCAGGCAAGGAGAAAAAAAAAAGATTCTGGGTTTTTTTCTCTTTAAAAATAGAGATAGATTCTCTAAATTTATTCCTCTTGGAATAATTTTAATTTAAATAATCTGGGGGAGTTTGAGGGTGTCATGATATGGAAAATCACTGTCACATGAACCCACATGATTGGAAGGAAATGCTGACATGGTTGGAAATACTGCCTTGGTGTAGGGGTTCTTAACATTTTTGGAGTCACAGACCAACAGCCTGATGAAGCCTATGGACCCCTTTTCGGAATCATATTTTAAGTACATAAAATAAAATATATAGGATTACAAAGGAAACTAATTATATTGAAATGCAGTTATCATAATATTTTTTTAAAAGTTCGTGAACTCCAACTTTCGCAGCAGTGACACATTTGCATACATACACACACACATACATATCTTACATTGGAGGAAATTGTCATCAGCATCTATCAATCAATCAATCAACAAATATTTTTTCAGCTCAGACTGTATGCCAGGCACTATGCTAAGTGAAAGGGAAATGATGAAAGGCAAAAATAGTCCCTGACCTCAGGGTTCTTACATTTTTGCTTGTTATAATCCTATATATTTTATTTTATGCATTTTGAAACAAGCATTAGGTCCATACAAGATACATGCAGAGCAGATTGAGGGTAACCTTGGGAAGGGGGAGGTAGGGGTAGGGCTGTGAATGGCTTCATGCAGAATGTCCAGTTGGAGCTGAGCCTTGAAGAAACCAGGCATCACTGATTTAGAGATAGAAGGGACCTTAGATGTCTGCAGTCCAAAAGCCAGGAAAGAGCAGCAAAGTGGAACTGAAAAGACCTGAGCCAGAAACCTTTCTCTGCTATTTCTGGTAGGATGTCTATGGGTAAGTGATTGCATCTCTCAGAGCCTCACTGCCTTCATCTGTAAAATGGGGTAATAATAACGTCTGCCCTGTCTACTTCCCAGAATTATAATCAAACTCAAGTAAGATTATGTATGTAACACATTCTTCAATCCTTCATGATTCTTATGATCCTTCAATCCTTCTGATTTTGTCAGCACAAGCGCTCCATTTACTGAGGTGTATTGCCAATCCTCTCCTCCTTTATAGATGTTCTTTGTGAGTTAAGGGATTGAGGAGTAAGGGTCAAAAAAGCATCCTCTGGATCTCATTACCATGTGCCTTACATTTTTCCACTTTCCATTTGTCAGAAGATCACAGATTTAGAATTGGAAGGGGCCTTTGAAGTCATGTCGTCTCACCCCGTCAATGTACAGATGAGGTGACTTGCCTAAGGTCAAACCTGTAACAAATAACAGAGTCAGTATTTAAACCCACATCCTCTGACTGACTCCAAATCAAACCCACATTTCTACTTTGCTTTCTACTCTACCACACATTCATTATACTCCCCCTTATATAACGATTATTTGTTTACATGCCTCTCTCCCTATTAGAGCACAAGGCCATTGGAAGCAGGGAAGGAATGAGAAAGAGAGGGAAAAAATTGCAAGGAAAGGGAGGGATATGGAGGAAGAGAAGAGCAAGGGACCACTCAGGGTTAGCTGTATTGTCCCAAAGTACTATGTCATTTAGCTGTGACCTAGAACACACGAGGCGTTATGTTGATGAATCTTTCTGAACTTAGCTGCTGGGCTGATGTTCAGGCACAGACACAGGGTTTATCAGTGGGCCTGCCCAAAAACACTTTCCAGCTTGGTATGACATTTCAGAGTTTACCTTTGAAAATTCAGGGTCAGCTCAATGCCAGGATGAGGCATTAGGAGAATTCTTAGAGCATTATCTAATTAGGATATTATAACTACAAAGGACATGTGAAGGAAGATGCTATCTGTATCCAGAGAAAGAACAGATAAATAGAATTATGTAACAAATGATTTTACATATGTATACATATTTGTGTCTAATGGCAGCTATTCCTAGGGTAGAGGGGAGGGAAGGGAAAAAAGGAAATTTACATAATTTTATTATGTAGTTAAAAGGAATAACAAGTTATACATAATAGATTTGTAGTTTCATGTGCAATCATCTTTTATTTATTACACTGTTATGGAGATGCTTGTTTTATTCCTCAAATTAAAAATAAAATAAATAATTTAAAAAATACAAACTAAATGTAATCTATCATAGTGTACTGAGGGCGAACAGGTGACTCAGGCCCTGGGGCACTTCCACTGACGATGACCCTGGATGCACTGGGAGACCTTGGCGTTTTTAAGCTAAGGTCTATGTTCTTAAGAAAAGGGCGCATTGAATAGGCCAGTATGGCTGAGCTACAGAGTAGGGGAAGGAGTAGAAAGGCAAGTAAAGTCAGAGAGTAGAGAGTCTAGAATGCCAGGATCAAGAATGTGTGTTTTTTTTTTTCACATGCTACATGTTCTAGCTCAGAGCTAAATAATTTAGTACTTTGGGACAATGCAACACACTGTGTACGGTCCCTTGCTCTTCTCCCCCATAAAAATGGTTTTTTTCTACTCTCTTCTTCCCTGAACTAGTGCTCTAATAGGGAGAGAAGTCGATACACAAATAATGAAGATGTAAGGGAGAGTGTAATGAATGTGTGGTAGAGTAGAAGCCTGCTAGATTTGAAGTCAAAGGAGCTGGGTTCAAATCCTGGCTCTGAGATTTATTAGTTTGACCTTGAGCAAATCACTTCACCTCTGAGCCTCAGTTTCCACAGCTATACAATGACAGAGGTTAGATAAGATGATCTCAAAGGCCCCTTCCAATTATAAATCTATGATCTTATGATAAATGGAAAATGGAAAAAGTCAAGGCAAAGAGCAATGAGAAATTTGAGAATGGGGAGATCACATTCCTTGGCAGGGGTTGAAGGAAGGGTCAGAGCATATTTCATGGAGCAGCCACCACTGTCTTTGGACCTTGAAGGAAGGAAAGATTTTAACAGGTGGAAATGTAGAAGTCCATTCCAGGGTTGGGGGAATGATATGGGCAAAGGCATTCAGACAGAGAGAAAGCAGGGCAAGAGAGCCAGCTGTGTGTTGGATAAAGAACACTGACTTTAGAGCCAAATCCCCTACATTCAAATTGCACCTCTGACACTCTCTGCCTTTGTGACCTTGGTCAAATAACTTAACCTCTTTGGCCTCCCTTTCTTTATCTATAAAATAAGGGAATTGGACTAGGTAAGAGACCTCTGAGGTCCTTCTCAGCTCTAAATCTGTTGTTGTTGTTGACAACATCAAGAAGGTGATGCAATGACATGGAAGTGAGTTGGACTTAAGTGAGGGAGGACTGTGGAAAGTCCCCAGCCTCACTTTCTCCTCTAGAGCCGTCTGGGTCCAGTAGCAAGACATAGATCAGCAAGACTGGAGATGCCCCTGGATGCACTGGGAGACCTTGGCCTTTTTAAGCTAAGGTCTACGTTCTTAAGAAAACTGTGCGTTGAATAGGCCAGCATGGCTGAGCTACAGAGTAGGGGAAGGAGTAGAAAGGAAAGGAAAGTGAGAGAGTAGAGAGCCTAGAATGCCAGGATCAGGAATATATAGGTTTTTTTTTTTCAGTAGGCAATGGGGAACCAGTGAAGGTTTTTGGTTTTTGTTTTTAAAGTAGAGTAATAATACAGTAATCAGGGCAGTTTGGTGGTATAGTGGATAGAACACCAGGTATGGAGTCAGAACAACTCACTTCTTGAGTTCCAGTCTGGCCTCAGATACTAGTTGTATAACCTTGGACAAGTCACTTACCCCTGTTTGCCTCCATTTCCTCATCTGTAAAATGAGCTGGAGAAGTAACTGGCAAACCACTCCAGTATCTTTGCAAGAAAACCCCAAATGGGGTCATGAAGAGTCAGACCTGACTGAAAAATGACTGAACAACAAAACTGACATAATCAGAATGTTGAATTAGGAAGATTAGCCCAGTGGCTGCATGAAAAGTGGATTGGAACTGTGATATTTTCTATTAGAGTTGTGAAGCTCATTTAATTCAATTCAATATTTATTAAGTTCCTACTTTATATAAAGCTCTGTGTTGGTGCTAGGGATCCAAGAGAAATACCAATCTGTTCTTGCCCTCGAGTATCATTCTACTGTGTTGAATACAACATGAACATAGATGAGTAAATACAGGGTGTCCCAAAAGTCATAGTGTGGCTGACAGCACATATGACTTTTGGGACACCCTGTTTAAGGCTATTTGAGGAGGAAGACAACACTAACAGCTAGGAGAATGAGGAAAGACTTCACGTAGGGCATAGCAGAAGGGCAGCTAAATGGCACAGTGGATAGAGTGCTGGGCCTAGAGTCAGGAAGATTCATCTTCCTGTGCTCAGATCTGGCCTCTGACACTCACTAGCTGTGTGATCCTGGGCAAATCACTTCACTTTGCCTAAGTTTCCTCATCTGTAAAATGAACCAGAGAAGGAAATGGCAAACCACTCCAGGATCTTTGCCAAGAAAACCCCAAATTGGGTCACGAAGAGTCAGACACAACTGAAAATGACTGAACAGCAAACAACGAAGGAGATAGCGCCTGAACTAAGGCTTGTAGAAAGCAAAGAGTGAGTTGGGATCATATTCCAGGCATGGCAGGGAGGAGTGGAGAGGGGCTGATGGGAGATGGAATGATGCTAGATTGCTCAAAGAACTCTCTTATTACATTCTATTTTGTACTATTCTTATCCATATGTAGGTTATCATTCCTCTCTCTGCGTTAGATTGTAAGCTCGTTGAGGGCAAAATCAAGACTATTTTTTTTTCATCTTTGTATTTATAGTGTTGGACATAATGACTTACAGTACATTAAAGGCAGCTAGTGACACAGTTGGTTAGAGTACTGGACCTGCTATGAGGAAGACCAGAGTTTGAATCTGGCCTAAGACACATGCTAACTTGTATGACTATGAGCAAGTCATTTATTTTCTGCCTTCCTCAGTTTCCTGAAACCTAAAATGGGCATGATAGTAGCACCTACCTCACAGTGCTGTTGTAAGGATCAAATGAGAACACAAATGTAAAAAGCTCTTTGCACAGTACCTGGCTCATAGTAGGTGTTTCACTTCATAAGTAAGTCCTTTATAGGACTCATAAGTCCTTTAAGTTATTCCCTTACACATAGCTAGGTGTTTAATAAACGTTTGTGGAGTTGAATTAAGTCCTCATAAAACCCTCCTCAGCTACTGTTTACTCAGGCCTTTCTTATGTAGCTAGCTACTGTGTGTGTCCATCTGCTCAGGCATACCCAGGACAGAGGAGTCTGAGTTGTCCAAAATACATTCAAATTCACACTAGGAGCTCTACAGTCATTTGGATCTGACTGAAACATCTCTGGTTGGGCTTTCATAGAAGAGAGCAAAGAGTGGAAAGGAAAATCCTTATGAAAACTGTTTTTAAGATACTCTTAGGAACAAACATTTTAAAAATGACTCTCAAGAGACATTTTTCCTTTTGTCCCTTTGCTTAAAGGGACCCTTTAAAAAAAATGCTGACCTTCTTTGCTTAAATGTTTTAGCCTCATTCCCAGCTGTTGTTTGTGGCTCTTTGAGAAGACAGATCAGTGCCCTCCCAGGAGGGCTGAAGGGACTGGTTCTTTGGCAGGAAGGCAGAAGAACTTGCTTCAGCCCACGTTCACACCAAACAAGGGCACACAGGGCCCAGACCCTTAAATATCCTTCATAATCCCAGCGGCCAAATGGAGCCAGGTCCACCTCCAGAGTGAATAGAATCAGTACCATTTATGTGGAAACAAGTAAAGTCTAGAGGTCAGAGGCCCTTCCTTTCAATCTCCGGAATTTAAGAAAGAGAGATCAGAGAAAAACTTTTATGGAGAAGTAATTTGCTTTCAGCACTGAGTTATAGGGGATCTTGACTCTTTACTGAAATTTTATTCAATTTGATAGGTGTTAAGTCAACAAACATTTATTAAGTGCTTACTATGTACCTGAGAGTATGCTTTGTTGTATTCATTAAGGCCCTACTATGTGTATTTAAAGTTGTTATTTGTTTTAAGTTATTCAGTTTAAATTATTGTTATTAAGACTCCTTACTGAAATTTAATTCAATTTAATAGGTATTAAGTCAACAAGCATTTATTAAGTGCTTACTATGTGCCTGACAATGTATTTTGTTTTATTTATTAAGGGCCTACTTTGTGCTTTTGAAGTTATTAACTACTTAACTATGTTCAGGAAGCTCTCACTTTTGACACACATTGGCTTTTTGATCCTTAGTAGTGCCCTAGGCAGCTCTCTGAGGTGATAAGTTTTCAGAGAAGGTGCTGACCTGCTTTAATAGAGGGAAGCTCTTCACTGGGAGTTCTTTAAACCAGTGAAACCAAAGGTCAAGTCCCTATCCCTATTGATTAAAAAAAAAAATGAAATGGAGTTCCTACCCTCAAGAAGCTTATATCCTACAGGATGGAACCAACATACATTCAGATAAGTAAATACAAAGCATGATCAAATAATACCAAGTCATTTCAAGGAGAGAGCATTAACAACTGGACAGATCAGGAGTGGTCCTGTGTAAGGGGCTGCATCTAGGCTATGTCCTGAAGGAAGCTAGGGATTCCAAATGGTGAAGATGGAGGAGGGGGGGGTTGTGAATGTCAGAGGAGAATGGGAGGAGGGAGATTGGAACTAGCTGTGCAGAGAATTGACACAGAGCACCAAGGGAGTAAAGAACTGAGTTCTAGTCCTGGTCTGGCTCCTCAGTGTAGGACCCTGGGCAAATCCCTTTTTTCTGCGGGCCTCAGTTTCCTTCTCTGTAAAATGAGGCGGTGGAGGGTTGGACTTATATGGTTAGGGGTAAAATGTAGATTGACTTGTATAGTTAGGAGTAAAATGTTATAATTCTAAGTCAAATGAAGCTCCTTTAATAATTTCTGAATATAAGATCATGGAAGAACATAGCTGAAAAGGGCAGACCTTGCAGGTGTGCAGAATGTGAACTTAAAACTCCCCTCGGTTGATTATATTTTGTTCCTACAGAGCATTGTTGACATTTTAATTAGCTCAGGAGTCTTTCCCAGCCTGAAACTTGTTTTTCTTCCTATTCCTTTCTGAGTTAGAAAGCATTTGGTGCTAATTTTACCAAAAGAAAAATAAAATTTGAAATGTTGAACTCAAGTGATTCACAAAAGATGACTAGTTTGGTCTGGAAATAAATTTAGAGGAATTAGCCACCAACCCTTTCATCCCCCTCCCTTCCTAAGGCTTCTTTTCATAGCTGAATACTCCAGTAATCCATGATTTCAAGGAGTGTGGAATTGTTGTCATTGCTGTTCAGTAATTTCAGTCGTGTCTGACTCTCCATGACCCCATTTGGGGTTTTCTTGGCAAAGACACTGGAGTGGTTTCCCATTTCCTTCTCCAGCTCATTTGACAGATGAGGAAACTGAGGCAAACAGGGTGAAGTGACTTGCCCAGGGTCACACAGCTAGTAACTGTCTGAGGTCAGATTTGAACTCCCAAGTCTTCCTGACTCCAGGCCTGGCACTCTATCCACTGTGCCTCCTGCTTGGAATTACAGAACTTCAAAGCTGGAAGGGGTACTTAGAAACCATCTAGCCCAACTAATTAATAAGCACAGGAATGACTCAAATGAACAGCATTTTCCACTTAACTATGCACCTTCTTCCATCTTCACAGATTATAACCTCACCATACCTTAGTAGTGGGTCTTCATGAGTTGCTGTTGAGAGACAAGATAGACGAGAGTCTCTGGTGACAGACAAGAACTTATGTTGGTCTAGTGGAAAGAATGCTGTAGTTCAAGATAGGCAGACCTGACTTTGAATGTCCCCTCAGGCTCTTATGGGCTGTGTGACCTTGGGTAAGTCATTAAGCCACCCCAGGCCTCAGGCTCCTCATCCATAAAATGGAGAGGTGGAGCTGGATGACCTCTAAGGTCCTTTCCAGCTCTAAATCTTCGATCCTATGTTCCCTAGTCAATAGTCAATCAATCCCTCGCCAGCTGTATGCTACAAGTCTGGTAGGCTTGATTGCACCCCACCAGCCCAGCCTTAGATAACCCAGGGTCACTTCAAAGACACCGTGAGTTCACGTAATAAGATTTTTGTGGGATATCATAATGCTCGAATGGATCTGTGATATCATCAATGTGACTGTTCTTCCCAGTGATTCATATCGCAACCCATCTACACCTGCCCATCCCTTGTAACTCTCAGCAGTGTCCTCCCATAACTTCACTACAGAGGATCCACTCGATGTGCTAGCGGCCTGCTTTTCTATCTCATGACACACCAAGGACACCAGAGGATCACTCTGACTTCCCATCTGGCCTGTTTCACCCTGGACACATGGCCACCCTCACCACATTCTTTTTCATATTTCCTCATTGGTTACATATTGCACCTACCAGGCACCTCTCCCTTGCCTCCATTGCCTTCTGATTTTTTTCTGTTCTCCAGAATCTACTGTAGTCGGTATACTGCTGACATACAGCAACACAGGTAAAATGCTGGTAAAAAAAAAAAGGGTGCCAGGCATGATGGCACACCTGTAATACCCACTACTAGGGAGGCTGAAGCTGAGGATTGCTTGAGCTTGGGAGTTCTGAACTTCAGTGTGCTAAGCCTATTGAGTGCCCTTTTTAAGAACAGCACCAGTGTGGTAAGCCCCTGAGAGTGGGCGGGAGCCACCACACTTAGTAAGGGAAAGGGGAGGGGAGAGGTGCAGTGCAGTCCAGGTTGGACACGGAATAGATCAAAACTCCCATGCTGATCAACAACAGGATAAGGCCTGTGAATGGTCACTGTACTTATATGATAGGGAAAACTGAGGGAGGAAAAAGGAAAGAAAAGAAGAGGAGATGAGAGAAAAGGAGAGGAGAGGAGAGGGAAAGGAAGAGAAGATGGCAAAGGAGGAGAAAGGAAGGGAGGGAAAAGAAAGGGAGGGGAGAGGAGGAGAGTGAAGGGAGAGAGGTGAAGAAAGAGGAGGGGGAGAGGGGAAAGAGAGGGAGAGGGAAGAAGAGGTGAGGGCAAGGGAGGGTAGAGGAGGGGAGGGGAAGGAAGGGGATAGGGGAAAGGGAAAGGGAAAAGGAAAAGGAATGGGAAAGGGAAGGGAAGGGAAGGGAAGGGAAAGGAAGGGCAAATGGTTCTAAGTTTATACAGGGTTGGGGTTTTTGCATTTTGTGGGTTAATAAAAATATGAATATTTCTCTTATCTGTTTATAGCATTGCATGCAACCTGCTTGGGCAAGTAAAGCAACCTCCCACATTATTTCACCACTCCTTTGTCTCATCTAATCTCTTTCAGAGAGTTAAAGATCAAGTAGTCAGTATCATTGTCTTTCACCATGGAAGATGACAACGTTCTTTGTTTCTGGTTTGTCTGTCTTTTTGTTTTTTCCTGTGCTAGGGCTTTCATGTTACATTCATATTACAGTAGGACTTAAGCTTGGCTTGTTCCTAGCCATGATGGCCATGGTAGCAGTGGTCAGATTCCTTTGCCTTAGACCCTGGTAACTCTCAGCCTGGTGTCAGGAGAAAGAGTAAAAGACTGTCCAGGAGAATTGGATTATTTCATGCCATTTTATATGTACTCTCATTGTGCCCAGAGGCCCAATAGGCAGAGGCCCAAGTGATGAGTAAATTCTATAGATAGATGGGTCTATAAATTCTTTAGTGTAGACATGTCCTTCACTGGTAGAAAATGCAACTCCTCTGTGTCTTTTGGTTTCGTGTAATTCTTGCCCATGACTTCCTATAAATCCTCCATGAAGTATGGAGCCCATGCCCTGGAGGTCTTCCTGGAGTCAATTCAATTCAACAAATAGTTTTTAAATGCCTACGATGTGCCAAGCACTGAGCAAGGTTTTTAGGATCCTGTGACAAACAATGCTTAATTGTAAATATTTCAAAGGAACCAATATGACATTCATGTTATCTGTAGCTCATACAGCTTACCTCATATTGCAAGCATTGGTATCTTTGAGGATGTCTTTTATGCCACTTGTCACAAGCAAGGCATTGTTGGTAACCTGCTCTGATCCATTTATGCATCTTCCCACTGACCCTTGGTTCACCCGCCATTTTGATTCTCGTAAGATCACAGTATTCCAGGATTTCTAGTCATGCCGTAAAACTGGCACCAAAAAAATTTTTTTTTCTTAGACCTGTGATTTCGTTAGCATAAGAAATTCCCCAACAGGAAACTCCCAATACCAATATAGCAGCATGTGCTCTGCTACTTAGAAATATGACTAGCACATTGAAATGATGTAACAGAATCAGAACCTGAATCCAGGTTTTCCTGTCTCTGAGGCCAGGTCTGTATCTTCCCATGCCTCAGCTGCCCTGTTCCACTAGAACAGTGATATTTTGTGAGGAGGCTTTTGATAAGCTTTTGTTATTTATATTGCATGTCCTAGAATCATCGAGTAAACTTGATAAAGTGACAGAAGAGATAACAAGTAGAGGTCAAGGGGAAACTCATGAACAATACTGATAGAAATCCTTAAAACAAATAAACAGCAAAAACAACAAATGAAAAACCCACATAATTCTTTTAAGAACTAAATGCCCTGCTGAGGGATTTGGGATCAACTTTCTCAGGGTGACTTATACTAGAAAGGTGATGGAATTAATAAATAACCAGGCTTCAATCTCCTGTTCTTTTATTTGGGAAAAAAAATCCCATTTTTCCCTTCCTCTGGTCCTGGGCCAAGTAGCTGCTGTAGAGAAACTAAAATTAGTTCCTTAGCATTCAGCCTAGTGTGAAGTTACATTCTCCCTACTCTCCAGACTTTCTAAGACACACATACACATTGTCTGGCCAAAGGACATTGGCAGCTGCATTTGCTGAGCACCAAAGGATTCCCACAAATTGATCTCAAATGTGTTGCCTTTTTCAAATCTTCTGCCCCCTGAGCCATGGCACCAGCTATCCAGCCCAGCAATTCTTCAAAGGCTTCTAGAGCACTGACCACAGCTCCATTTAGGCCTTGGCATCCCACCTGACTCAGGGTTATCCAGAAAAGCCAAATATTGGTCATTTTCTCTCTTCTCCTATGCACTTTCTTCCCCATGTAACGGGTAATGCACTCTAGGTGGTACATTCTTCCAGGCACAAGTTTTAGTGCTGGGGGTAGGAGAGAAAGGAGAGGAGAGTTAGGTGGTGCAGTGGATAGAGTGCCAGCTCTGGGGTCAAGAAGATTGCTCTGAGGAAGGACAGGGTCAAAGGAGAGAATAGAATAAATGGGAGGTGGGATAGGATGAAGGGAAATAATAGTTAGTTTTTCACAATATGGCTATTGTGGAAGTGTTTTGCATGACTACACATGTATGACCTGTATCAAGTTGCTTGCTTTCTCAATGATGGTGGGTGGGCAGGGAGGAAGGGAGAGAATTTGGAATCCAAAGTTTTAAAAACATATGTTAAAAATTGTTTTTGCATGCAACTGGGAAATAAGATATACAGGCAATGGGGTATAGAAATCTATCCTGTCCTACTGGAAAATAGAAGGGGGAGAGGATAAGAGAAGGCGGGGAGTGATGGAAGGGAGGGAAGATCAGGAAAAGGGGTATTCAGAATGCCCTCCGACTTGGGGTAGGGGAGGGGGGAGATGGGGAGAAAATTTGGAACTCAAGAGCTTGTGAAAGTGAATGTTGAAAACTAAAAATAAATTAATTAATTTTTAAAAAGAAATATATATAAAAAAGAGGATTTCTCTAAGTTCAAATCTGGCCTCAGACATTTACTAGTTGTGTGACCGTGGGCAAGTCATTTAACCCTGTTTGCCCCAGTTTCTTCATTTATAAAATGAGCTAGAAAAGGAAATGACAAACCAGTTTTTTTTGCTAAGAAAACCCCAAATGGGGTCATGAAGAGTCACGCGTGATTGAAATGACTGTACAACAAAAAGAGGGAAAGCATTTTTTTGAGCACCTCCTCTGTGGCAGGCAATGGTGCTACCTCATTTGATGCTCACAACTCCGGGAGAGAGGTGCTATTATTTTCCCCTTTTTACAGTTGGGGAAGCTGAGGCAGACAGAGCTTATGTGACCCGCCCAGGACCCCCACAGCTGGCAATTGTAGAAGGCTATATTTGATCTGTGCTCAGATTTGAACTCAGGTCTTCCTGACTCCAGGTCCATGGCTCTATCTACTGGACCACCTAGCTGCCCTTAAGATCTGAAAGGGACCTTACTGATTATATATCATTTTTTCCCCCATCTCCCATTCATTTTACAAAGGACAAATATAAGGCCCTGAGAAAATAACATCCAATATGACTCATGTAAAAGGAGAGTTGTTTTAAGACTGTGACAGCATCGTCATAGCTTTTTATTATTATTATTATTGATAGCTTTTGTTTGTCTCATCACCTTCCTTTCCACATATAGCTCTCCCTGCCCCATCAAGAAAGTCACCCCTGGTTACAAAGAAAGAGAAACAAAGTAGCAAAAGCTACTGTATCACTCAAGTCTGACAGCTCATGCAATGGGTACAGATACTTACCTCTGCAAAAGAGGGAGGGAAGGGGACAGGGAGGGGAGAAAGGAGAGAAAAAAGGAGGGAGATACGGAGGGAGGAAGGTGCATTTTCTCATCTTTTCTTGGAAGCCAAGCTTGACCACCATAACTACACAGCATTCAGTTTTGTTTTATATTATTGCTGCTGTTCTTTCTGATTCCATTGTCATGGGTATCACGTATCATCATTGCATCTTATTACTAGAATCCATTTTTGAGCAAAGGGCTTTACCATTAGGTACGCTTGATGTCTTTAATAAACATGTCTTATTCACAGCTACCATCAAACAATAGAAAAGGAATGTTGAAAAATTTATAGAGAATAAGCTTTGAAAAGCTTCCTCCCTTTACTCTTTTGCAGAGATGGGGGTGTCCATGGGTGTGTAACATTATAGAAAATGTCAGATTTTTGTGATGTATTGATTAGTTTTGCTGAAATTTTTTCTCTTTCTTTTCTTTTCTTTTTCTTTTTCTTTTTTTAAAGATTCTTTGTTATAAGGGCTGGTTCTCTGCAGTGTGGAAGAGAGGGATACAGGGGAAATTTAGGTGATATAAAAGAAAAGATAACCAATAAAAAAATCTTTTTTTTTAAACAAGTCTTATTCAGTATTACCCTGGGCACAGTTACTAAGAATACTACCTCTATCCCTTACGCTACCTCATATTAATCATTCTATGTCACCACCTCCCAGCAACCTTTCATTTGAAGATTGCAGATATGATTTCTCATAGGGAACACAACTGACAATTTTCCACTAAAAGGGAGAGAGATTGGCTGGGGAGAGAAGAGAACAAAACCAACATTTCAGAATGTTGACGCTTGTATTATTCTTGGCCAAGACATCTGACTTGTTTTAGAATGGTCTGGTAGTCCCAAAGTTCAACAGACTCAGAGATAGACTAGAAGACCTCTCTAAGACCCTCCTAGACTTGAGATTGTGTAATTTTAATATGGTTGTTTAAAAAAAACTTACTGTTTAGAATAAGATTCTTATCTAGTCATAAAAACTATCCCCTAATGAAGAGTATTTATGAAAATGAATTCTTACTTGGATTGTCTTTTTTTTCCCTTTCAACTTGCTATCTGGAAAATAAACTTTCCATTCAATATAGAAAATAATTGTTTGTTGTCTGAGAACTTGACAATTTTATCCCTAAGATTTCTGTTTTCAACATTTATCACCCAAATCCTTTCTGATTACCTTCTGTCTACTCCATGTATGTCTTGTATTTACATGGCAGTTTGCATGTTGTTTCTGCCATTAGAATGTGAGCTCCTTGAAGGTAGGGACCGTGTTATTGCCTTTCTTTAATATCCCTGGCACTCTGCACAGTGCTTGCTATGTAGTAAAGTGCTTGAACAAATGCTTGCTGACTGACTGACTGACTGTCTTTTGCTTCTCTAGGGATGGTAGAGCTTGAATCAGCAGGTTTAGAGCTGGAAAGTATCTCAGAGTTCATTTACTCCAACTCCCTCATTTTACAGATGGGGACACTAAGCACTAGGTGGTACAATGGATACCTGATACACAGGACCTGAAGTCAAGAAGACCTAAATCTGTAATTCCAGCTCAGATGCTTACAAACTGTGTGACCCTGGGCAAATCACTTTGCACTTTTCTTCCTGATATTGAGCTGCCTCCTTATACCTTCTGCCCATCGGTCCTAGTTCAGTCCTCTGGAGTCACACAGAACAAGTTCAAATCTGTTCCACACAGCCCTTCAAATATTTGAAAAGAGTAATCTCCTTTCTCACCTAAGCAGAACCATAACTAGGAATTCAGTGCCCAGGTCACATTTAAAAAATGGGCTGCCTTGCTAAGCAATGAGTTCACCACCTCTGGAGCTATGCCTCAGATGCTAACAAACTGATGGAACCCTGGGGAAATCACCCTCTCAGTCTCAGTTTCTTCATCTGTCAAATGGGGATAATAATAACACCTATGTCCTGGGGTTGATGTGAGCATCAGATAAGACAATTTTTTTTGTTTTTAAATTAATTTTTAAATTATTTTTTGAATATTCCATTTTTCCCCCAACTGCCTATAAAAACAATTTTTGACATTCATTTTTCTAAAATTTTGAATTCCAAATTCTCTCCCTTCCTCCCTTCCCTCTCCCCTTCCTCAGTTGGTAAGGAATTTGATATAAGTTATACATGTGCAATCATGTAAAACACATTTCTATATTGGTCATGTTGTAAAAGAAAACATAAACAAAAGAAATGAAAAAAGATAAAGTGAAAAAGAGTGTGCTTCTATCTGCATTCACACTCCATTAGTTCTTTTTCTGGAGGTGGATAGCATTTTTTTTTTCATCATGAGTTCTTTGGAATTGTCTTAGATCACTGTATTTGAGATAATTGTAAAGCACTTTGCATACCTCAAAATACTACATAAATACTAACAGTTATTAAACTGAGGCCCAAGATTTTAAGTGACTTGCCTTAGGTCACACAGGGTATAAGTGGAAGAGCAAGAATTTGAACCCAGAGGTCCTGATGCCAAGTCCAACACTTCTCTCTCTTTGACCTGCTACAGAAATCAAGAGGAAAAAGGAAGGGCGCTCACTGCCCTATATTCTTCCATAATTGTTATGCCTCTGGGCATTAGCTCTGAATATTACTGGTTAACAGCAATAATTAAAGAGGGCTATTGGATGTGTGAATAGGATAGCTAAGGTTGCTGGGAAAGCTATACCTGCAATAAGCAATGGAATATAGGGTTTTTGCCATTTCCTGGGAATAGGCCTCTCTCTAAGCTTTTCACAGTAAAGATTAGCTTGAAGCTAACACAGCAAGATTTGGGTACAATTTGTTCTACTCCATGCGCGGATGAGACCAAATACTGCTGCAAGCTGTCCTCTAACCAACTGCTATTTCCCATTGAATTTATCCCTTTGGCCCCCACCCAGCCAGGAATGGATCCAGCCCACTAGATCCCTTCCTACCATTTACCCACATCAGGAAGAAACTTTCCTTCCCTTGCTTCCCTCCCCCCAATAAAGGTGTAAAAAACCTTACACTTGGTTCTTTGGGAGACAGAACAGAGGGACAAATTTTATATGGCAGAATATGTACTGCACAAAGTGAGGGGGCCATGAGCTGGGAGCATATCCCCTGCTTTGAATGCAAGATTAAAATTTTCTATGGAAAGGCTGTTCTAATGACGTACCTAAAATGGGCACCTGGCGCTTTGTCTCAGGGCGCTGACAACTGAGGAGAGTACTTCTCACCCGTACAGTTCTTCCAGTTTATATCCTGGCACTTCATGTTTCTCTAGCCCTATGCCACAAAATGCCAGTCCCTCTCCTGTTCCATTGCTATGCCCATCCTGACTTGCCACCTCAAGCTTGCCCAAAGCTAATTTACCCAATTTGGGTGAGCTGTTTTTTCTGTGCCACCTTCTCCACTCAACTGAATTCCCAGTTATGGTTCTGCTCAGGTGAAGCAGGAGATTGCAAATCTTTAAAGGGCCATAATGTGGAAAAGGCATTATACTTTGTGTGACACCAGAAGGTTGAACTAGGACCGGTGGGGAGAAGTTATAGGGAGGCAGCTCAGTACAGGAAGAAATGAAAGAAATGAACAGAAAAGAAATGGGCTGCCTTTCTAAGTAATGAGTTCACTACCCCTGGAGTTAATCAAGCAGAGTAAAATTGAACATTTCCTGGGAGTGTCATAGAGGGCATTCATGCATCAAATGGGATCTGTACTAGACAGCCTTTAGAATCCTTTTCAAACTCTAGGTTGCTAAATTCTGTTATTCTATAACTCTGAATACCTGTCTGGAAAAGTCTGTGGCCTGAGGTTATGGAACTGTTAGCTTTGTGAGACAGTGAACTGAGAAGATGCTATCTCACCACCACTTCTCTCTTTCTGTAAAATGATGTTAAGAAACCCATTAAAGGGATGTGAAGAGGTCAGGGAGAAAATAGGTCTTTTACCTTGAGGCCCAGGCTGGTATTCTAACATACTACCACCTGGGAAGTGGCCAGCCAAAGACCATCCCTAGATGTGTGATGCATTATTCATGACTCCTGCACCTTACAAAGTCTGCCTCTTTCCATCAGGGTACTGCTATGTAGCATTTTTGTACAGAGGAAGTGTTTTGGTTTCATTTGGGTGATGCAAGAACAAAGGAAGGGGGGCAGGTAGGTGGTGCAGTGGGTAGAGCACCAGCCCTGAAGTCAGGAGGACCTGAGTTCAAATCCCGCCTCAGACCAAACAGTTGGCACTAGCTGTGTGACCCTGGGCAAGTCACTCAACCCCAACTGCCAAAAATAAAAAATAAAAAAATAAAAAAACAAGGGAAGGGAACTGGACCTGTGATTTCATTGATATAGGGGATTCCCAGATGAGGAAACTCTCTCCACCAATGGCTGTCAGCACCCTCTCTGCCACTTAAAGTCTTACAGAGTTTTCTAGAGCACTGAGAGCTTAAGTGACTTGTGAGGAGTCATATATTCAGTAAACAAACGTTTGTTAGGTGCCTACTATGTGGCATTGTGTTCAGCACTAGAGGTGCAAAAAAAAAGGAAAAGACAGTTCCTGCTCTCAAGAAGTTCACAGTCTGATGGTGGGTGGGGGTGGCGAGTGGGGCGGGGGTCGGATAGGGGAGGGGGAAGAGATAACATGCACACAACTAGGTACAATCAGGCAATATACAGGACAAATTGGAAATAACCAACAGAAGGAGAGCATCCAGGCATGGGGCACAGGCAGGAGGAAAATGCTTGGAGTCAAGAGATGGGATGTTCTGTTTGAGGAACAGCGTGGATGGCCATGTCACTGGCTCACAGAACGCTTGGCGGGGGGGATGGGAGGTGTAAGAAGACTGCAAAGGTGGGGGAACAGGTTAGGAAGGGCTTTGGATGCCGGAGGGCTTTTTATTGGATCCTGGAGGTGACAGGGACCTACTGCAGTTTACAGAGTACCAGGGTGACGTGGTCAGACCTGTTTTTTAGGAAGGTCGCTTCGACAGCTGAGCAGAGGATGTACTGCAGTGGGGAAAGACTTTTGTAGCAAGGGGACCAACCAGCAGAATATGGCGATAATCGAGAGCAGACGTAGCTCTTGAACCCAACGTGTTTCTTGCAAATGTAGTTTGCAATTAGTGAAGCAGCTGGGTGACTTTGGGAATAGACCCGCTGGACCTGGAGGTAAGAGGAACTGAAGTTTAATCTCACCTCAGGCACTCACTAATTTGGTGAACTTGAGCAAGTCACTTTCTCTCTTAAACTGTCAATTCCCTTCTCTGCAAGAGTAAGAGTAATGATAGTACCCACCTCACAGAGCTATTGTCAGGATCAAATGAGATAACACAGGTCAAGTGATTTGCAAACCTTAAAACATTATACAAATGTAAGTAAAGCCTATATGAAGCTCAGATCAAATACAAGAGTTAATGCAACCAGTACAGAATTCAGAAGCTAAGGGATACATTCCCTCCTTTCTATTAACAACTGATAAACTTTTTCAGGGATTGTACTATATTTACATGGCTGTTTATTTAGGTGTGTGGGGGGAAATGCTATCGTATCAAACCAAAAGGCATCAATAAATCTAATAAATGAAAAGAAGTCAATGAATGTAGTAGAATTCTTTGACTTCTCTGTCATGCGTTGGGTACCTACCTTCCCCGCCTAATCTTCCCACCCCTTTCCAGCTTCCTATTTTGTGTTGCTTTCCCCCATTACTTGTAAGCTTCTTGAGAGCAGAGACTGTCTTCTTTATATTTGTATTACTAGCTCTTGACGTAGCACCTGGCACAGACTTAATAATTGCTTATTGATTGATTCAGATTTCTTCTGGAAAGTTTGGGATGGAGCTTTGTCAAAACTGGAAAAGGATAGGACTACGGATGCAGGCTGAAGCTATTGGCCAACAAGAGGAAAGGCTTGCTGTCTAGTGAAAACCATTCGATTCCCTTCTCTTCCTTCCCATTTTGCCCAGGAGCCCAATGACCAAGGAGATTTGCAGTCTTTTCAATTCAGGAACCTGGCAGAAGGAAGTCATGCAACTCTGCTGATTGGGTCCACTGCAAGTTCATGTTATCTATCCTCAAGGAGGCCCTCATTGCTAACCAGCAATCCTTTTATTTTTCTTTTATTGACTCTACCCTGCTCCCCTCAGCTGCGAATTCCAAACTTTCTCCTCTCTCTCTAGTTACACCCTCCCCTCCCCTCTCCTTCAGCAAATGATCTAACTTTCTACTCTTCTGAGAAAATCACTGTGAGCTCTCTATCTTTTCTAGTCCACATCCCAGAAATCCTCTATATCTTCACTAATCCCCTTCTCCTTGATTCCAGTCTCCAAGGTAGAGGTGATCTTTGCCTGTACCAAGCCCAAACCAATCTCCCTACCTATCCCTATAATCATATTCCCTCCTATTTCTTCCAGGAATTTGTTCCCTCAATCATTCCCATTTTGTTCCAAGCTCATTATGTCCTTACCTATTGGCTCCTACCTCAAGGCCTAGGGCAGCTAGGTGGTATGATGGATAGAGCACTTGGAGGCAGAAAGATTCATCTTCCAGAGTTCAAAGATGGTCTCAGCTGTGTGACCCTAAGCAAGTCACTTCACCCTGTCTACCTCAATTTCCTCATCTGTAAAATGAGCTGGAGAAGAAAATGGCAAACCCGTACAGTATCTTTGCTAAGAAAATCCCCAAATAGGATCATGAAGAATGAGATATGACTGAACAACAACAAAAATGTCATGGACTGGAAACTTCCTCAGATACACCCATCCTTAAAAAAGTCTTCTGCTCCAATCATTCCCTTGAGCCCCCATCCTATGTCTCTCCCTTCCTTAACTTCTAAACTCCTAGAAAGAATCAGCTATACTTCTGACCCCACTTCTTTACTGAAACTGCTCTCACCAAGGCTGATAGCAATCTCTTAAATGCCAAATCCAATGGCCATTTCTTTGTCTTCATTTTCCTTGACCTCTGTGCTGCTTTTGGCGTTGTCCACTCCTCCCTCCTGAATCCTCTGGTCCTCCTTGGTCTTTATTACTGTCTGTTAGTTTATTTGTTTGGTTTTTGTTTTTCACCGTTTGGCTACTCTTTCTCAGTTGTCTTGTCCTCTACTAAGCAGTGCCCACCCAAGTCAGTCCAACAAGCATTTATTAAGTACTTCTGTATACCAGGCACTGTGGTAAGCACTGGTGATACAAAAAAACGACAAATATACTGTCTCTGCCCTCAAGGAGCTCACATTCTAATGGGGAAGGCAATATGCAAATAACAATAGAGATACAAGAAATATAATAAGAAGTGCTAACATTTACATAATGCCAGGTACCTGTGCTAAGCTCTTTACACTTATTGCCTTCTTTGATCCTCACAACAACCCTGGGAGGTAGGTGCTATTATTAACCCCATTTTACAGATGAACAAACTGAGGCAAACAGAGGTTAAGTGATTTGCTGGGGGTCATACAATTAATAGGTGTGTGAGGTGGGTTTGAGCATAGTCTCCCTGACTCCTGGCCCAGCATTCTTCGTCCTGTACTACCTAGCTGCCCCTACAGTGTCAAGTGGAAGGCCCTGGCAGTGGGACGGGTAGCACAGCAGATAGATTAGGGACTTGGAGTCAGAAGACATGGGTTTAATTCCTAGCTCATATACTTACATAGCTGTGTGATGCAGAGAAAATCCCTTAACCTTTATGTCTGCCTCAGTGCCCTCATCTGTAAAAAGGGAATAATAATAACACCTACTTCCAAAGATTGTTGAGAGGCTCAGATGAGTTAGCATGTAAAGTAATTTGCAAACTTTAAAGCATCATATAAGTGCTAGCTATTATTACAGAGGCAGCTAGGTGGTACAGTGCTACACTTGGGGGTTAGGAAGACCCAAGTTCAAATCCTGCCTCAAACACTTACCTGTATAATCATGGGCGAGTCATCTAACCTCTCAGCTTCATTTTCCTTACCTGTAAAACGGGATAACCATCTACTTTACAGAGTTATTGTCATGAGCAAATGAGATAATATATATATAAAACATTTTGCAAATTTTAAAATAAATGCAAGTTGTTATTATTCTTTCTTACTGATAACATCAACAGCCATAAGTTCAACAATCACCTCTACATAAGTGACTCCCAAATCTATACATCTAACCCTAATCACTCTTCCTAGTTTTAGTCCTGAATCATCAACTTCTTGCTGGATATCTCCTGAACGTACCATTGGCATGTAAAATTCAACACATCCCAAACAGAATTAACTCCCTCCTCCAAACTTCCCTCTTTCAGTTGAGGGTGCCACAACATTCCTAATCACCCAGGTTTACAGCCTCCAAGTCATCTTGACTCTTCCTTCTCTCTCACTTCCCACACGCAATCAGTTGACAAGTTTTGTCAATTCTGCTCCCACAACATCTCTCACATCTGTATCCTTTCCTCTACTTCTATGATCATCATCCTACTTCATACCTTCATTACTTCTCACTTAATTATTACAATAGCCTTCTAATTGGTCTCCCTATTTCTTCAGGCCTGTCCCTTTGCCAGTCTATCCTCCACAACTTCCAAAATAATATTCCTAACACACAAGCTTGATTACCTCACTAATCTGGCAAAAACACACACACATTTAATGACCCTATGTCACCTCCATCCCTGTATTTAAGATCCTGAATAATCTGGCTCCAACCTACCTTTCTAGTTTAGTTTTCTTTTGTTGTTGCTGCTGTTTTTCAGTCACGTCTGACCCTTTGTGACCCCATTTGGAGTTTTCTTGTAAAAGATAGTGGAGTGGCTTGCCATTTCCTTCTCCAGTTCATTTTACAGATGAGGAAACTGAGGCAAAAAGGGTTAAGTGACTTGCCCAGGGTCACACAGCTAGTAAATGTCTGTGGCCAGATTTGAACTCAGGAAGATGAGTCTCTACCCACTCTATCCACTGTTTTGCAGAGATTCTGTAATCTTGTTTTATAACATTCCCCTTTGGCACAATCTACCTCCCAGCAAAAGTAGATTGCTGACTATTGGTTATGCTTCACATATCAGCTCCTTTCTCTCTGTATTCACATGACTCAGAAACGCTCTAGAAGTATGTTAGAACCAGCTCCTACCAGCTCTAGAGAGCTGATTTAAAGTGTGAATACTTAGAGCTCTGAAATGGCAAACACTACAAACCAGGGTTTGATTTATTGTTCTGTTGATTGTCTAGACTTAAGAAAGTGATAGAGAAAATGTTAATAATGCAGATTAGATTTAAAAAATAATACAGATTAGATTTATTACACCTCTCCTTCAAAGAGAGTTGGTAAACATTTAGTAACATACTCCTGATACACACCATCCTCATTTGTTTTCCTCAGAATCCTTGTTTTCCTCCTCTGAGAAGCCTCAATTCCCTCACTCGCCAGGACTCTCTCATCAAATTATCTTTTTTTTTTCCCCTTTGGTGAGGCAATTGGGATTAAGTGACTCGCCCAGAGTCACACAGCTAGTGAATGTTACATGTCTGAGTCTGGATTTGAACTCAAGTCCTCCTGCCTCCAGGGCCAGTGTTCTATCCACTGCACCACCTAGCTGCCCCTTCTCATCAATTTGTGTTGTACTGTAATACAGAACATTATTTTGCCATTTA
Source organism: Phascolarctos cinereus (assembly GCF_003287225.1). Lineage (NCBI taxonomy): Eukaryota > Metazoa > Chordata > Mammalia > Diprotodontia > Phascolarctidae > Phascolarctos > Phascolarctos cinereus. The sequence continues at coordinate 226,588,092 of NW_027555847.1, read as the reverse complement.
GGTAGTAGGGCCCTTTAAGCCATAGAAAGCAAAAGTTGGTGCTTAATCTTGCCCTAGACCTCTTTCCTCCTAAATCTAAACAATAGTGAAATGTACTCTTGCATAGCTCAGCATAGCCCGTACCTCCAACGCAAATGGATAAGAAAGCTTGCAATATAATTGCTTTAGATAATTATGTTTATACCAGAGACCAGGACGCCTGGTCTAGTTTGTGTGATCCCTGACCCATAATAATGGGGTGCTCAGGTGCTTGTGCTTGTACTTGTGCCCCAATTTCTCCCTAGTCTCAGAAACACTGTCTCTAACAACCACTCCCCAGCCAAGGACACTGTGCCTAGCAGTTATTCATGCATGGGCCTCACCATGACCCTTATCTCTCCCTGGTACAGCTACACAGAGCTGGGCTGCTCAGGCCCCAGCCCTTAGATCATGTCTCTGGAAGCCTCCCAATTCCTCAGTAAGTTCCTGTGTTGTGAGAAAGCTTTCCCTTGTTGCAGAGCATTCTCTCATCAAGACAGAGGGAGAGGGGTGTCCTTGACCAGCCCAAGAACTCTTCCTCTTGCCAGACTTCAAAGATCCATCCCCCTCCCTGTCCTGTATACTCCCTGTACTTTCCCATCCATAGCCCCCAAAGACACCTGCATCTTTGGATTACCTCATCAGTGTTCCTCGCATTTCTTTCCCATGCTCTTTTCTATATAAACCCTAGCTCGAATCGTGATGGGGGCTGCTTGATTTGGATGTGCATACCCCTGGCAGCTGCTCGCTACTAAATCCACATCTTAAATTATGTCTGGATCTCACTCGCTGATTTCTCGGTACAACAGTACTACATTTATCTATGCATTTTTACTTATTTCTCTACATTATATTGCACTTATTATTGCATTATATCGTATCTAATGTATTACACTGATCTATATAGGTGTATACAAAACATATATAGAGACATTTACAACAACAACAATAAAAAAAAAACCCATTAAGAACAGTTATTACAAGGTAATCTTGGAGAGAAAAGCAGGAGCAGCAGGAACAACCAGGAGAGACCTGAGGCAGAAGGAGTCACTTGATCTGAAGTCTTGAAGGAAACTCCCACTGCATCCAGAGCCATCTCCAGTCTTCCTGATCCATATCTGGCCACTGGACCCGGATGGCTCCAGAGGAGAAAGTGAGGCTGGTGACTTTGCACAGCCCTCCCTCACTTAAATCCAATTCACTTGCAAGTCATGCCATCACCTCCCTGATGTCATGATCCTCTTCGAGAATGAGGGACAAACAAGGAAACCTGGGATTCCAGGAGGTGGAGGTAAGGAGGGAGTATATTCCAGGCACTAGGTAGAACCAATGCAAAGGCACAGAGAAGGGAGGAGCAATGTTGTCTGTGAGTAAACATTCAGCCTTTATGACTGGACCGCAGAATGAGTACACTGAGGGAAAGATGAATAAGGCAGGGGAAGTAAGATTAGGCCAGGCTGTGAATAACTTGAAATGTCACCCTGAGGCATAGAAGAGTTTAGCAGAAACATAATTAATAGCACTATTTCATTCAGCCCTTTGAACCTATCTCTTCCCTCCTCCTAGAAGTTCCTTTCTATCTCTCCTTGCTGCCTCTCTTTGCTGAAAATCCTTTCTCCCGTATATGTCTCACTATTCTCCCAGAAGAAGATGCAAAGACTCTGCTTTTGTCTTCTTCTGTCAATGCTTTATTTTTTTATTTTGGTAGCAGGTGTCGTGTGCTGATTACTACATCTTTAAAAATGTTATGGCCACATTTTATTTTAATGCAACAGACACCTTCCAACAAACTCCCAAACAACCACCTCTACAAAGCACATTTCTTGAAAACAATCAACACCTCAGATCATGACAATATAGGCAACTTTCCCCTTTAGTTGTCCAACAATTGCTATTAGAAAGGATATATGCTTTAACTTGGGTTGTATGATACCAAAATTGTCCATTGTACTTGAGCTGATTTTTGTTGCCTCGAGCTTTTATTTTCATTGTTGAGGCCATTGTGCATATTCCTTTGGCTCTGCTTTCTTCACTCTGTATCAGTTCATATACATTTTCTCATGTTTCTCTAAATTCTTCTTAGTCATTCTTCCTTAGAGTGTGGTAATATTTCATTGTATGAACATACTATAATTTATTTAGCTATTCCCCAACAAATGGACTAGGTGACACAGTGGATAAAGTGCTAAGCCTGGGGTAAACCTGAGTTCAAATCCAGCCTCAGACATTAACTAGCTGTGTAACCCTGGGCAAGTCCTTTAACCTGTGTCTCTCTCCTCTTCCTCAAATGTAAAATGAGGTTGTTGTGAGAGTCAAATAAGATGATATTTGTAAATCAATTAGCACAATGCCCGGCACATACTAGGGGCTAAATCAATGCCTGTTCCCTTCCTTGTTCCTTACCTTGATCCTTCTTCCTCCATCAGTGGCTCTTCTTCTACCTCCTATCCTCAACTATGTTCTCTCAATCAGACCAACTCAATTCATTTCAACAAATAGCAAGTAGGCAGCCGAGCTACGTAAAGGGCTGTATGGAATAGTGGAGACAACTGCCTTGGAACCAGGAAGACCTGGGTTTAAGTCCTACCTCTAATATACACTCTATTGATTCACAAGGGCAAATCATTTAGCCTCTCTATGCTCCAGACAACTCTCTAAAAAGGTACAGACCTGCATTAAGAGAGGTCATTTTCTATATCCATGAAATCACAGATCTAGTCCCTATTCCTATATGCAAGACATTGTGCTAGAAATTAAAACAATTCTGAGGTACCACCTCACACCTATCAGAATGGCTAATATGACAGAAAAGGAAAATGACAAATGTTGGAGGGGATGTGGAAAAATTGGGACGCTAATGCATTGTTGGTGGAATTGTGAACTAATTCAACCATTAAGGAGAACAATTTGGAACTATGCCAAAAGGGCTATCAAAATGTGCATATCCTTTGACCCAGCAATACCACTACTAGAGCTGTATCCCAAAGAAATCAAAAGAAAGGGAAAAGAACTTATATGTACAAAAATATATGTAGCAGAACAAAGAATTGGAAACTGAGGGGATGCCCATCAATTGGGGAGTTGCTAAACAAGCCATGGTATATGATTGTAATGGAATACTGCTATGCTACAAAAAATGATGAGCAGGCTGTTTTCAGAAAAACCTGGAAAGATTTATCTGAACTGGTGCAAAGTGAAGTAAGCAGAACCAGGAGAACATTGCACACAGTAATACCAATATTGTAAGATGACTAACCGTGAATAACTTAGCTATTCTGATCAATACAATGATCTAAGACAATTCCAAAGGACTTATACTGAAAAAAATGTTATCCACCTTCAGAGAAAGAACTGATGGAATCTGAATACAGATTGAAGCACTTTTTTAACTTCATTTTTCTTGCTTTTTTTTTTTGCGACATGGCTAATATGGAATTATGTTTGGCATGATTTCACATGTATAATTGATATCGCATTTCTCACTTTCACGATGGGTGTGGGAGGGGAGAGAAGGAAGGAGAGAACACAAAACTGAAAAAAAATGTTATAAATAAATTAATTATAAATTAATTATAAATTAATTATAAAAAGACCCTGTGCTAGGTATTAAGAGTTTAAAGATCACAAACAACAATAACAACAATAATAACAGTTAGCATTTATATAACGCTTTAAAGTTTGCAAAGTGCTTTACAAATGTTATCTGATTTGACCCTCCCAATAACTCTGTGAGTTACATACTATTATTATCCCCATTTTACAGATGAGGAAAATGAGGCTAAGAAAAGTCTAGTTGTTAAATATTTACAGGGTCACACAGCTACCAAATATCTGAGTCAGGATTCGAACTCTGGTCTTCCTAATTCCAACTCCAATACTATCTACTATGCCTCCTATATAGTTTTTTCACTCAAAGACTGTAAGACATATGCAGAGATAAATATGATACAAAGTATGATGTAATAAGAAAGAAAAGAGAGATTTAGACAATGTGTTATAAGGAATTCAAATTTAAGGAGAAAGATCATTTATAGCTGAAGGAATAGAAAAGGCTTCATAGAGAGGGCTACACCTTGAAGTCTTGACCGTGAAGAAAGATGCTGATATGGAGAGATGCAAAGAGAGACTGTTCCATAAATAATAAACAATCTGCCAGAATGCTTGGGAAAGGGCAAGTAGTATGGCACAGGGGGAAGACTGTTGGATTTGGACCTGGGTATGAATTCCAGCTTTGTCATTTACCACCTGTGTGACTTAGGGTTGGTCAGTTTCACCTCTGTGGGCCTCAGTTTCCTCATCTGTAAAATACAGAGGCAGGACTAGATGATCACCAAGGTAATTCCAGCACTGAATCTATGATCCTATAATCCTATGGGAAGGAGAGGTAGTGGGGAGAAAAGCTTTTTTTTTTTTGAGTTTGTGAAAGGGAAGAGAAATATAGTATTATAGCTTGGGGGGAGTAGAAAAGAGGGATATACTATACAATTCTTCTAGTAATAAGAACAATATTAATAATGATAATAAATAGCTCATTGTTATTATAACATCTTGACTGGTTGACAAATTGGTTGATTTACTAAAACTAACCCTTACTTCTAGGACACCCACCCAAACACAATCTCATCCAAATCAACATTCCTTGAAAGGGTGTTCCAAGGCCTGCTTGAACCTGATTGTTAAATTTTCTGTGGGAGTATTTATACAGCAGGAAATCAGCAAGCCCTACAATTCAGGGCTTGCATTGTTTTTAAGAAAGTGCTGGAGAGAATGTTAATAATGCTAATCAAACTTAAAAGTGTGTGTGGCTACATTTTTTTTCTGGTTGTTAAACATTTACCAGCATACTCCTACATGTAAGGCACTGTGCTAATAATCACTTGGAATACAAAGTCATGAAATATAGGACCTGTCCATCTGGAAAAAAAAAAGCTAATTGATCCTACACAGGTTAGAGAAATATTGGGGGCTTTTAAGCACTATTAGGATCGTTGGTTCCAAATTCAGATAAAGATAAACCAGGCCCTGTTCCAGCATGAACTGGTTCTGTTGTTATTGGTAGGATCTTTTTTTCTTTTTTTGCCTTTCCAATACACGAGAACTAGTTTCTCAAATCCACTACAAGTGCTTTTTAAAATATTTTGGTGTTTTATTTACTCTGCTTAAAGAGGATAGCTAACCGCCATACTTTCATCACCAATCGACTTCTTTCAGGAGATATTGACATTTCAGTTAGCTTTGAAAAGCCCTTAAGACATTTTCCCTCTTTGCTTAAGAGTGAAGCCTATTTGTATAATGGGCTGGTTTCTGCATATGAGCTTTCAGAGTTATTAAATCAGGCTCTCTCAGAACCTCTACTGTTCACGGTTTTGTTAGTGTAGTCCATCATTGGATGAACTCGAAAATAATAAAAAAGGTTTTTTAAAAAAATTCTATAATCCAGATATCTTACTTGTTTTTCTTCAGGCCAAGTTCACTAAATTGAGGAGATTGTGGCCTGGCGTTCCTTTTTCTCCTCTCCACAAAATGTGTCTAAATATGAATATGTTTTGTGGATTTGTTAAATGATTCTCACTCACTCTCCCCACTGACAGGGCATGTATTTGTGGGAATATTTCATTAAAAGCCTTTTCTTTGAAGCAATAGTGTTCTCCGGCTGTATAGAAAAATCACATTAGTGAGGGACTGTTGGCTGTGATGTTGAGTGGAGGTGATCCAGTTGGGTACCTCAAACCTGGGATAGCTATTCTATGAACTCCACATGTGAGAGGAGTGGGACGCAGGTGCTATACAACCATTATTGAATAAATAGGAGACATTGCTTCCTAATGGTTTTAGATGGTTTTAGATTTCAATGGGTACTTTGATGGACCCATGATTTTAGATTGGTATCCACCAATACAAATCATAACTCTCTCTGTCCCTTCTCATCCTGTGTAATTCTCTTATCCATGTTTTCCCATAAATCCTCCAAATGTTTGATTCATAGGAAGTCTTCCTTGAGTTCTGGTTCTCCTGGAAATTACCACTGTGAATGGAAAACAGCTCATTGGAAAGTGTTGGATTTGGAATTAGAGGATTCGGGTTTAAATTCCAGCTCTGCCACTTACCACCTACGTGACCTTGGGCAAGTCACTTTGCACCTGTGTTCCTCAGTTTCCTTATGTGGGAAAAGAAAGGGTTGTCCTAGTTTTCCTCTGAATGACCTTCTAATTCTACAACTATGACCCTAAGAATATGCTGCTCAGACCATCTATCTGCTGTCTCTGTCTCACTACACAACTGACCCACCTTCTTTTATGTTTCCACATGCCCTTTGATAATAATATCCTTTGGATCATGAACCCAGAGTGCCTTGGCTCTTCCCAGTTGCCACCCTAGCAGATTATAATTCTAAACTGGACAAAAAGCAGCTTCTATAATTATAAGTGGAAAGTGGTCTTCCTGAAGATACTCCATCTTCTCCAGAGCTGCAGAACCATTGATAGTGGGCTTTGTTAAAAGCAAATTTTCATTGACATCTTCTATTTTTACATTGCTTAAATTTCTCCCTTTGTTACTTCTTCTCTCCCCTCCCAGAGCTATCCCTTATACCAAAGTTTCGTTTTTGTTTTTGTTTTTTTTTAAAGAGAAAGAGGGGGCAGCTAGGCGGCACAGTGGATAAGGCACTGGCCCTGGAGTCAGGAGGACCTGAGTTCAAATCCGACCTCAGACACTTGACACTTACTAGCTGTGTGACCTTGGGCAAGTCATTTAACCCCATAGCCTAGCCAAAATAAAATAAGATACAATAAAATAAAAGAGGGAAAAAATGCAAACGAGTTAGCGCATGGAAAAAAATCTGAAAGTAAATGTAATGTTTCATAACTGTGGAGACACCTCCCCTCCCCCCACCTCTGCAAAGGAGCAGAACAAGATGTCTTCCCATATCTCTTCTTCAAGGCCAAGATTGTTCTTAGTAATTTTGTGAAATTCATTTTGGATTGTTTTGTAGTGGTTATTCTTTCCCTTTACATTGTTGGAGTCATGCATATTGTATTCCTGGCTCTGCTTCTTTCACCTTGCTGGTTTGTATGTCTTCCCATGCTTCTTTATATTCATCATAGCTATTAGTTTTTTCACAGCTCAGTAATAATCCATTATATTCACATACCACAATTTGTTTAGCCATTCCTCAATCAATAGACACCTTCTGTTTCCAGTTCTTTGTAATTACAAAAATTACTGCTGTAAATATTTTGATGTGTATGTGACTTTTCTTTTTATCAGTGATCTCTTTGGGGTGTAAGCCTAGCTGTGGAATCTTTGCTGCAAAAGATGTGGACATTTTAGTCTATGGTGACTTTTCAAAGTTGGGAGAGCCAACAATCCAGAGGAAACTAGTCACTTCCAGGCTACTAATTTTCATTTAAGCTAAAAATTGTTTTAAGTAAGCCCTTATTTCAGTGCTTCATGTACTCAGGTTTCATTGGTGTTGGTATGGGTATGTCCTTCACTGATGCAGATCATGACTCCTACACAACTTAGTAGATGGTTTTGTGAGTTACTATGAATTAAAAAACAAACAAACAAACAAACAAAGGAAGAAAGAACAAGAAAAGAAAATCATCTGATGGCCAACCCTTTGTGATGTACCTCCCTGAATTTAGCCCAGCTGGTCCTTGGATCAGAGATATCCAGTCCATAGTGGGCCTTTATCATTGTATAGGACTTTGTGATCTGAAAAGGATACTTTTAATATTTCTGCTTTTCTGCTTTTAACTAAAACATTTTTATGTCCTAATATATGGCCAATCTTTGTAAAGGTACCATAAACCACCGATAAAAAAGTGTATTCTTTTCTATTTCTATTCAATTCTCTCCAGATATCCATCATATCTAGCTTGCCTAAAATTCTATTCATTACATATAAAAGTCATAAAATTCTATTCACATCCAAAGATGATTAGGGAAAAAGGAAAAGGACCTATATGTTCTAAAATATTTATAGCAGCTCTCTTTGTGGTGGCCAAGAACTGGAAACTGCAGGGATGCCAGTCCACTGGGGAATGGCTGAACAAGTTGTGGTATATGATTGTGATGGAATGTGACTATGCTATAAGAAATGATGAGCTGGTTGATTTTAGGAAAACATAGATGGACTTGCATAAAATAATGAAAAATGAAATGGGCAGAACATTGTATACCATAACAGCAGTATTGTTTTAAGAACAACTTTGAGCAACTAAGTCATTTTGACTATTATAAATAACCAAATTAACTACAAAGGACATGGGAAGACACTATCTGCATCCAGAGAAAGAACTGATAAATAGAAGTATGTATAGAATGATTTTACACACACACACACACACACACATACACACACATATTTGTGTCTAATGGTAGCCATCTCTAGGAGGAAGAGGAGGGAAAAAAAGGTAAAGCAGAATTGTATGTGATAACTTTATCATATATTTAAAAGGAATAGCAAGTTGTACATAATAGTTTAATGTGCAGTCATCTTTTTTTAAAAAATTCTACTATGTTATGGAAATGCTTGTTAAAACAAGTATAAATTAAAAATGAAATAAATAATTTTTTTAATTTAAAAAATCATTGGGTAGGTCTTGTCAGAGTTTATGATCTGCTGGCAAAGCCTGAGGTCACCTCTAGACCAAGATAAGGCTCTAGAAAAGGACTTGATGGGAAGCAGCAAGATACAATGGATTCAATGTTGTTCCTAGAGTCAGGGAGACTTGATTTCAAATTCTACCTCTGATACCTATGAGCTCTGGGATTGTGGAAAAGTCATGTAAAGCCTCTTTCACCCTCAGTTTTCTCATCTGTAAAATAAGGGGCCTTGGACTCCATGGCCTCAAAGGTCCCTTCCACCTCTAAATCTATGTTCCTGTGGCTTCAGAGGAGGAAACAGCTCTTATTTAAAAAAAATGATTATTTTCTAAGCTCTGGTGCTTTTTTCCCAAAGAGATGTAGAGGATGAGGTAAGTGTGGATGTATCCATAAGTCAGTTCTTTTGTAGGCTAGATGATATTGCTAAGGTGGTAGTTTGGAGGAGGAGAGGAGATTGAGAAATAAAGTCCTGTCCCCTACTTAAAAGAATACCAAGGTACCTGCTATCTGTATCCTCTCAGGGCTGGCTTTTTACCCTGGGGAAGTTCCAGGATTGTAGCTGTTAAACTTAAGATGAAAATTTAATTCAGCCAACCTGCATTAAATAGCTACTAAATTCAAGACACTGTGCTAGTTACCAGGGATGTAAAAAAAAAAAAAAGGAAGAATCAGTCCCTGCCCTCAGGGAACTTACCAACTAGGGGATTTCTAGTTATTGGGTAAGACTTTTTTTTATCTCTCTTCAAGCTTGCCAAATGTCTCGTTGGGAGGTGTGTTGTCTCCCAGAGCTTAGGGCTTTGTCATTTGTTTTTTCAAAGTAGCTCTCAGAAAGTGTATGAGGGTTTGTTTAGATAAAAGTCTCCCATAAAAGAAGTGAATCTCATTTTTTTCTTCTTTCTTATTCATTTATTTTTAGTTTTCGACATTCATTTCCATAAGCTTTTTGAGTTTTAAATTTTCTCCCCCTCCCTCCCTGAGTTACTCCCTAAGGCAGTGTCCAATCTGTTATAGACTCTACATATACATTCCTATTAAATATATTTTTACATTAGTCATGTTATAAAGAAGAATTAAAATCAATAAGGAGGAACCACAAGAAAGAAGAAACAAAACAAAACAGAAGACAAAAAAAAAGAGCAAATAATATTCTTTGATCTGTGTTCAAACTCCATAGTTCTTTCTCTGGATGTGGATCACCTTTTCCATCATGAGGCCTTTGGAGCTGCCTTAGATCCTTGCATTGCTGAGAAGGGTTAAGTCTATCAATATTTGTCATCATACAATGTTGCTGTTACTGTGCACAATGTTCTCCTGATTCTGCTCACTTCATTCAGCATCAGGCAATACAAGTCTTTCCAGGTTTTTTGAAGTCCACTTGCTTATCATTTCTTATAGCACAATAGTATTTCACTGCATTCATATATCACAACTTGTTCAGCCATTCCCCAATTGATGAGCATCCCCTCAATTTCCAATTCTTTGCCACTACAGAAAGAACTGCTATAAATATTTTTGTACATGTGGATCCTTTTCCCATTTTTATGATCTTTTTGTGATACAGCCCTAGAAGTGCTATTGTTGGGTCAAAGGCTGTGCACATTTTTATAGCCTTTTGGACATAGTTCCAAATTGCTCTCCAAAATGGTTGGACTAGTTTATAACTCCACCAACAATGTATTAATGTTCTAATTTTCCCATATCTTCTCCAACGTTTGTCATTTTCCTGTCTTGTCATGTTAACCAACCTGATAAGTGTGATGTGGCACCTCAAAGTTGTTTTAATTTGTATTTCTCTAATCAATAGTGATTTAGAGCATTTTTTCATACGACTATAGACAGCTTTAATTTCTTCATCTGAAAACTGCCTATTCATATCCTTTGACCATTTCTCAATTGGGGAATGACGTGTTCTTATAAATTTGACTTAGTTCTCTATATATTTTAGAAATGAGGCTCTTAAAACAGAGGTGCTGGTTGTAAACATTCTTTCCCAGTTTGTGGCTTCTCTCCTAATCTTGGTTACATTGGCTTTGCTTGTGCAAAAACTTTTCAGTTTAATGTAATCAAAATTATCCATTTTGCATTTCATAATGTTCTCTTTCTCTTGTTTGGTCATAAATTCTTCAGTTCTCCATAAATCCGATAGGTAAACTATTCCTTGCTCTCCCAGTTTGCTTATAGTATCAGTCTTTATATCTAAATCATGAACCCACTTTGACTTTATTTTGGTATAGGGTACAAGATTTTGGTCTATGCCTAGTTTCTGCCATATTCTTTTCCAGTTTTCCCAGCAGTTCTTCTCAAAGAGTGAGTTCTTATCACAGTAGCTGGGGTCTTCGGGTTTATCAAGTAGCAGATTACTTCAGTCATTGACTACTGTGCCTTATGTACCTCACCCATTCCACTGATCCACCACTCTATTTCTTAGCCAGTACCAAGTAGTTTTGATGATTGCTGCGTTATCATACAATTTAAGATCTGGTATGGCTAGGCCACCTTCCCTAGCATTTCTTTTCATTAGTTCCCTTGATATTCTGGACCTTTTGGTGAATCTCATTCTTTCAGCAACACTGGGCAGTCCCAGTGGTGAAGTTGTGTTTATTTTTTAAAGGGAATTTCTTGTAATGCAATTTAAGGAGTTAAAATCTTAGGCTTAAAAAGAGATGAGGGAATGGGAGCCCAAGAACTTCTCATCAATCACCAAACATTTATTAAACACCTACTATGCGCCAAAAACTATGGTAGGATCTGGAGGCCACAAAAAGTCCTAGGGGAGTTCATATTCTATCTGGTGAATATAGGGGGAAAGAAAAAAAAGAGAAATCAGTTCAATTTTCTTTATGCTTGTAATTATGAGTGCCTTTTATAGTGGCAAGAGGCTTGTTGAATGTGTACAACAGTGATGATGCTGGAGGAGAGGCTCTAATACTTAAACAGAGGTGGTCAATTAATAGTGTAATCAAGAGGTCACTCACTGGTATTGTTGTTTGTCCTTCATTCTTGAAGAGGACCATGACATCAGGAAGGTGATGCCATGACTTGCAAGTGAATTGGATTTAAATGAGGGAGGGCTGTGCAAAGTCACCAGCCTCACTTTCTCCTCTGGAGCCATCTGGGTCCAGTGGCCAGATATAGATCAAGACAATTGGAGATGGGCCCAATTCACTGGTGTGTATGTGAGCTGGAGACCCAATCAGCCACTTTTTCTTTCTTTAAAAGTGGCCAGAAGAGTGCTTTGGTCTTCCTCAGTTTAGGACTTCTTCAGCGAATGAAGGTAATATTCCAAATTCCTGACGCAACTACTGATGAAGGGTAGAAGGAATTGCAGTTTGTGGTCTCATCCCAAAATGCTGAAAAATATTCTTCCTTCGCTTTTGGAGGCTGTTCCATCCATACTGCTTACTTCTTTCAGTTGCCTCAGTGATAGGATACTACTAGTTCCATATTTCTCTATGTGATTAGAGATCCTGAGGTACCATGGAACCCTTGGGTAAGATAGGCTGGAAGCTTAAAGTAAAATCAAAATCTAGGGCTATTAAGATTAAGTATAGGGACAGCTAGGTGGCACAGTGGATAGAGCATCAGCCCTGGATTCAGGAGGACCTGAGTTCAAATGTGACCTCAGACACATAATACTTTACTAGCTGTTTGACCTTGGGCAAGTCACTTAACCCTATTGCCTAGCCAAAAAAAAAAAAAGACAGTACATTATTTAATTCTCTAAACCAATGGTACTTTTTACTCTCAATCTTTTATTTTAGATTATTTCAGCACACAAATAATCTGTATTTGCCTGTAACTTAACCTAAACCTTTGTCAATCTCTTATTAATTTAATTGCTTAATATGTGGGTGAGAGAGGGGTATATGTTAAGAGGTATTGGGGGAAATGGACTTGAGAGGTCAAGATAGTGAATTATTTTATGGAGCTTGCCTGAATCTGATTGGAGGAATTCATTTTGTGATTTTTCTAGGTAGAAGTAGCAGAAAAGCTCTTTGTCTCCTTTTAAAAAGGATGTTTGGTGGGACAGCTAAGTGGTGCAGTGGATAGAGCACCAACCCTGGAGTTAAGAAGACCTGGGTTCAAATCTGGCCTCAGACACATAACACTCACTAGTTGTGTGCCTCTGGGCAAGTCACTTAACCCCAACTGCCTCACCAAAAAAAAAAAAAAGGTATTTGGAGGCAGCTAGCTGGTATAGTGCATAGAGCACCAGCCCTGAATTCAAATCCAGCCTCAGATATTTACTAGCTGTGTGACCCTGGCCAAGATAATAATTTTTGACAAAAGCTTCATTTCTAGGGGATACCACAGGTCCCCTCACTTCCAGTGGACACACACATATGTGTGCACACACATGCACATGTAAATGCACACGCACACACACCTATGGGAACATTTTATTTTTATCATACTTTGACAGATCTGGGGTCTCATAACAATTGAGTTCTTATTCTTAAGAGAGACTGCATTCTATCCACAGCCCCTCCTGTGAGAAATTTTGCCTATTGTTGTCCATAAATGATAATCAGTTCACCTTTATATGGTGCTCTCAGGCTTACAAAGAGCTTTCCTCATGATACTCACATGGGAGAGTTTAAGGATTAGTATCTCTGTTCTGCAGATGGGGAAACTGAAACTCAGAGGCAAAATGACTTGTCCATGTTTATATAACTTAGGGTTTCCAATACATTTTCTGATTCTAAATCTGGAGCTCTTTTTGCCATACTATCCCAAGGAATTCATTGTGGGAAAGAGAATTTTCTTATGCTGAACTTTCATGAAACACGTCAGCTCCATAAAGGGAGAGATAACTAACAGGAAGCCATTCCTATTAATACCCAAATTAAAGGAGTCTGGGTGATTCTGTCAGAAATGTGTGGAAAGCGAAGGGGCTCCTTGAGGGCCTCCTCTTTTCTAGGATGGCCTCCAAAGCAGGAGTCCTGGAAATGAAGAACTTTCTCCTTTCTCAGGGAGAGAGAACTTAGTGCCATTTTTACTCTCTAGAATAGTATAACCACTTTATTTCACGGTCTAATGCAAACTCATCCATAGTGTCTCGAACAGAGCACAGGGCTTAGCACTAAAGGATCTAGTTTAGAGTCTCAGTTTTGCCATTTCCTTGCCTTGGGACCTTGGACAAGTCACTTAACTTCTCAGTCTCAGTTCCTTCATCTGTAAAATGGGAATGGTGATACTTGTTCTACCTACTCATAAACATAGTTGTGAGAATCACACAACTATAAAGGTGTTTCATAATCGTAACCCATTGCAAAAATGTGAATTGGTAGATTATGAATTGCGCTGGGTTGGGTTTGCTATAGTATTTAAATACCTGATATGTGGCTACTGATCAAAGGTGTATCTTTGATCACTTCTCAAAAATTACCCTCTTGTTCTAGTTGCTTAAAGTGTAAAAATACATTCCCATTTCCCTTCATCTTTGTATTTACAACCACTTTAAAGTACCAGATCTTATCTAATTTAGACCTTGCTATTTCCTATTGACTTGATTTGTTTCTAGCCTCCAAAATAGCCTGCAACATAATTACTGCACTTAAGACCATTGAGACTCCTTCTGGATATACTGAATTTCACTTTTTTTTTTTAAAGCTCTGCCTCTTAATGAGAGGTTTCCACTGATATTGAGAGAACAAAATTCATCTGGAATGTGTGTGATTACTACACTAACAGCAAAGCATCTACAAATTGGACAGCCCCAAATTTATTATTAAACACTTGTGGCAAGAATCTGGGGAGTGATCCTTTTTGCTTTCACAAATATGGAATACTTTATAACAGAGCTTGCCAAAGTGAGCAGTCCAATGATTGCTTCCCCTCTAGCTTTCAAAGAAATAAAAGGGGAATTGGGATGGAGAAGCAGGGGAAGGGAAATGACTGCTTTATATTGTTATATAGTATTCAATCAGTCACATTCTGAGACCCCCCCCCAACCAGAGTCATCAGGGGTCTTCTGGAAGGGTTAAGGGGGAGCTGAGCACATCTGGCTGGGGAAATTACTGGGGCTATACATTGGAAGCTCTGACAGCATGATCCTTCTTCCCATAGTCCCAGACAGAACAGTCAACTATCAATTATTTTACCCAGAGCAAAGGCCAAAAAACCTGTGTCAAAGAAAAATCTAGCTGAGGAGAGGGGAGGCAAGACCATAAAAAGAGAGGCCTTAAGCCTCTGGATACCACTTACCATCTAAGTGAGATATGAGGATGCACTAAGAGGAAGGAAGAACACCTTTGCATTAATCAAATCAAGTCAACTAGCATTTATTAAGCATGGTCTACGTGCAGGTGCGCTGTGCTGTTGGCTGAGGACAGAAAGAAGGTGATCAGTTTCTAAAGGGGGAGACAACAGGCAAACACTTCTGTAAAAACAAGATAATAGACATTATAAAAATGGAGGTAATGTCAGAAAGAGGGCAGCTAGGTGATGCAGTGGATAAAGTGCTAAGCCTGGAGCCAGAAAGACTCATCTTACTGAGTTCAGATCTGGCCTCAGGCACTTACTAGTTGTGTGACCCTGGATAAGTCACTTAACCCTGTTTGCCTCAGTTTCCTCATTTATAAAATGAGCTGGAGAAAGAAATGGCAAGCCACTGCAGTATCTCTGCCAAGAAAACCCCCAAATGGGGTCACAAAGAGTCAGTCGCAACTGAAAACAACTGAACAACAAATCTCAGAGAGAAGGTCCTAGTATTAAGGAGAATAGGAAAGGCTTCTTTTGTAAAAGGTAGAATTTTAGCAGAATCTTGAAGGAAACCAGCAAGGCCATTTTTACAGTGTTCAAGCAGTGGGGTACAGTGGAAAGAATTCTGGATTTAGTGTCAATTGACGTAGGTTCAAAATCTGGCTTTATTACTTATGGGATTTAGTGCTTGTGTTACTTATAGGACTACGGGCAGGCTCTTTTATTTCCTCTAGCCTCAGTGCCTTAGATGTAAAATGAGAGAATTGTCCTAGAAGGCACTGGAGATCTCTTCTAGGCCTAAGTCTATGGTCCTATAACCATTTCCTTTCCCATATTATTCTGCCCAAAAATAAAATTCTAGAGCTCTAAGATTCTGGCATCACCCTTTGATTTAGGGTATATATTTTCATTTGTGGGTTCTTCCTTACTACAGCTTCTTCTTGTAAAGCAAATTTGAAGTTTTCTCTTAGAAATAGTTGAAGACTTGGGTTTGAATCCAGGTCCTTGTCACCTGCAAGACCTGGGGCAGGTAACTTCACTTTCTCGGTTTCCTCATCTATAAAATGATGGGATTAGATCGAGTGTCATGGTAAATACCTGTAGTCCCTGCAGCTAGGGAAGGCTGAGTCCAGGGTATCTCTTGAGTTCTGAAATTCTGAGCAGCAGTAGGTGTGAAAGCCAATCAAGTGTCCACACCAGCACCAAAATGGCACATCCGTGCAGGCAGCTACTTCAGGAGAAGCAACACAAAGATTATGTATGTATCAGTATTAAGGTCAGGTCTGGGAGTGGCCACTCTGTTTCCATTTGGGGTGAGATAGGAAGACCTGTCTCAAAAAGCAAACAAAAAATGTGAAGCTTTGCTTAGAACAGGGCTTCATAAACTTTTTCCACTCATGGCCCCTTTTCGTGTTTCAGTGGCATTAATTGGTGTTGCATGGCGTGACAGCATGTGCAGTGCAAAGTGTGCGTGCTTTGTGTTCAGAACCAAGGCTGCAGTGAAACTGAGCAATTCAACATGGGCAAGCATGGCCAGAAACATCTTGAATTCATTATGTGTTTGATTTTTAATTAATTTGTGGCAGTTGCATGTTCAGAAACCTTTTCCCTTTGCCAAATTTTTCACAACCCCATATGGGGTCGTAACCTGCAGTTTAAGAAGCGCTGGCCTTACAAGACCTCCAAGGTCCCTGCTGGCCCTAAGTCTTTGATCCTTTAAAGCAGTAAATGATGTCTTCAATGCTTGGCTTGGAGTCATTAGCTCCTGAGCTGGTATTGTAAACACAACCTTCTTCACCTACCATTCATTTCCCTGCATTATTTAAGCTTTGACACACTGTGGGGAGTGAGGTTAACTGCAACGCTGGAGTTTTTCCTAAGTTTTTATGAAGCCTCAGTGTTTCTTTAAACAAGATTGTGATGTACTATTCTCAATATTAAATGAAAATCACCTTGTTAAAGGCTGGAAGTCATTCAGAATTCTATTCACCTCAAATGGGGCTGAAAATGATGACTAATGTAACTTCGGTAACTATGTGATTATGAAAACCTTGTTCACGTTAGCTACTGTGGCATGCTCAGCCTTCCCTAATGTTTACCTTGTGAACTAGTGTGTAAGGTAAAGGAGTGTTTTCTAACCTTCTCATCAAATAACAGAGTTTACCAAGATGTAGTCTAGAACGACTGTGTGGGCTATTTGGCGACCTCTCAGGAAAAGGAGAAACCCCATTCCAGAGAGCATCAGTCCCTTGCCTTTGAGGTAAGGAGGGAAAACTCCATTCCTTCAAATCTCCTGCCTTGCTGCTGCTGCTGCTGCTGTTTGTTCTTCGCTCTCAAAGAGGACCATGACATCAGGGAGGTGATGCCAAGACTTGCAAGTGAATTGGATTTGAGTGAGGACGGACTGTGCAAAGTCACCAGCCTCACTTTCTCTTCTGGAGCCATCTTGCCCAGTGGCAAGATATAGATGAGGACGACTGGTACCAACTCACTGGTAGAGATGCGAGAGTTGGAATACTTATTCCCCAACACCACTTCTAGGCTCTCCCTCTACCAATATCTCTCAGTAAATTTCCTCTTTCGACTTTCACTCAAAACCTATCTACCATCATGGGTGTGTTGGTAAATGTTTAACGCCTAGCTCTAATGAGATAATACATACTTTTAGGTTTAATCTGCATCATTAACATTTTTCTCCGTCACTTTCTTGAGTCCTTTATGATCTAGCTCCAACACACCTTTGTTATCTCTCAATCAACCCTCTTGGAGATGCTGTCTACTGACTTCCAGGACACTCCTACTTCTTTCAATAAATTCAATGTGTTGGCTCCATCTTTCTCTTCTCTTCACTTCCCACTCTCTATACTATTTCCCTTGGTGATGTTATCAACTCAATTTTGATCCCTATATTGAAGATTCTCAAATCTATTTATCCAGACCCAACCTCTCTTCTGCTTCCAGAACTGCATCTCTAACTGCCTGTTGGACATCTCAAATTGGATGTTCATTAAACATGCTGAATTCAACATGTCCAAAACTGAGCTACTTATCTTCTTCCCCCTCCCCCCCCAAGTCTTCCTCTCTTCCTTATTTTACTATTACTATTGACAGGGTGTATGGCATTCAGGGAGGACTAGCACCTTTGATGTGACGGCTTGCTGAGGCCTTTACAAAGCTGCTTATCCACCTTTAGTGTCCACCTTCACTCAACTCTCACCTGTAGCTCCAAAAAAGCTGTGGCATGGCCACACCCAGGTAAAACCCTCTTGGCAGTTGAGGGTAACGGACAGGCCTGAAACCTGTCAGTGAATTAGGAGGATGTCTACCCCAAGCATGTGAAGACTTCTCTCTGTAGAATGGATAGATGAGAACAATTTGTTCCAACAGCCATGAAGGTGGCTGAAGCAGGCACTGTGGAGCACTTAGAGCTAGGTCAGGCATCAAAGACAACAAAGTCATCCACTGCATCCTGGGCCATCGCCAGTCATCCTGATTTTTGTCTTAATAGATTTCAATGACTAGAAGAGAGAGTGAGGCTGAAGACTTTGTGCAACTCTGCCTCACTTAAATCCAAATCATTGTGTGATGTCATTGCCTTTGAAAAAGAAGAATGAACAACATTACTGTTGAGAGCACATCATTTTCCTAGTCACCCAGGATCCCAACTTAGGTACTGTACAAAGTCAGTTACTGGGAAGAGTCAAGTGACCCCCATATTTTAACCTTGCTCAAACTTTGGGCACCAGTGCTCAGCCAGCCTTCATGAGAGGGTCACTTCAAGACTAATCCCATCTCTTGCAGACTACCCCATAACCTGAGGACTAATCATATCTCCTAATGATCTATAATGAGAAAGAGCTGAGACACTAGGGGCAGCTAGGTCGCTCAGTTGATAGAGTAGTAGGCCTGGAGTTGGTCTGAGACTCTTATAAGCTGTGAGACCCTGAGCGCACCACTTAATCCTGTTTGCCTTAGTTTCCTCATCTGTAAAATGGAGCTGGAAAAGGAAATGGCAAACTACTCTAGTATCTTTGCCAAGAAAACCCCAAATGGGGTCACAAAGAGTCAGACAGACATGACTGAAAAGACAGAACAAGGAGACACTAATCCCACCTCTTCATTGAAAGGTCTACCTATCAGAATTGTCTCATCCTCATGTGCAAATTGTTTTACTCCTATTTAATAAAAGCTGCTTCAGAGAGGGGGCAACCCCACTGCCTCAGGGTTAGGATTTTCTCCTGACATTGTCATCCTGGACTCCTCACTCTCTCACATTCCCCATATACAATCCACTGCCTGTGCCTGTTACTTTTACCTTTGTAGCTTCTCTTGCACATGCCCTCTTTTCTCCCCTGACACTGATTCAGGCCCTCATCACCTCATGCCTGGACTTTTTGAAATGACCTGCTGGTCGATCTCCCTGCCACAATCTCTTCTCACTCCAGTCTATGCTCCACTCAACCATCAAAGTGACCATCCTAAAGCCCAGTTCTGACCATGTCACCCCATCCCATACACACTCAGTAAACTCCAGTGGCTGCCTATCACCTCCAGGATCAAATATAAAATCTTCCATTTGGCATTCAAAGCCCTTCATAGGTTCAGAATATCAAAGGAATTAATGAAAAGAAATGCAGGGGAAGGTGGCCTAGCAATTCCAGATCTTAAATTGTATTAGAAAGCAGCAATCATCAAAACTGCTTGGTACTGGCTAAGAAATAGGGAGGTGGATCAGTGGAATAGGTTAAATATGCAAGACACAGTACTCAATGACTATAGTAATCTATTATTTGATAAACCCAAAGACCCTAGCTTCTGGGATAAGAACCCACTCTTTGAAAAAAACTGCTGGGAAAACTGGAAAAGGGGTATGGCAGAAACTAGGCATAGAACCAAATCTCACACCATATACCAAAATAAAGTCAAAATGGGTTCAGGACTTAGATATAAAGGCTGATACCATAAGTAAACTGGGAGAACAAGGAATAGTTTACCTATCAGATCTATGGAGAAAAGAAGAATTCATGACCAAACAGGAGATAGAGAACATTATGAAAAGCAAAATGGATAATTTTGATTACATTAAATTGAAAAGTTTTTGCACAAACAAAGCCAATGCAACTAAGATTAGAAGAAAGGTAGAAAATTGGGAAAGAATTTTTACAACCAGTCCTTCTGATAAAGGCCTCATTTCTAAAATATATAATTAAGACAAATTTATAAGAACACAAGCCATTCCCCAACTGATAAATGGTCAAAGGATATGAACAGACAGTTCTCAGATGAAGAAATTAAAGCCATCTATAGTCATATGAAAAAATGCTCTAAATCGTTGTTGATTAGAGAAATGCAAATCAAAACAACTCTGAGGTACCACATCACACCTATCAGATTGGCCAACATGACAAAACAGGAAAATGATCAATGTTGGAGAGGATGTGGGAAAACTGGAACGCTAATACATTGTTGGTGGAGGTGTGAAATGATCCAAACATTTTGGAGAACAATTTGGAACTATGCCCAAAGGGGTATAAAAATGTGCATACCCTTTGATCCAGCAATAGCACTTCTGAGGCTATATCCCAAAGAGATCTAACAAATGGGAAAAGGACCCGTAGGTACAAAAATATACATAGCAGCTCTTTTTGTGGTGGCAAAGAATTGGAAATCGAGAGGATGCCCATCAATTGGGGAATGGCTGAGCAAGTTGTGGTATATGAATGTAATGGAATACTATTGTGCTGTAAGAAATGATGAACAGGCTGACTTCAGAAAACCCTGGAAAGACTTATATGCTCTCTGATGCTGAGTGAAGTGAGCAGAACCAAGAGAACTTTGTACACAATAACAGCCACGTTATGCAATGACTAAGATTGTTAAACTGAACCTTTCTCAGCATTACAAGGATCTAAGACATCTCCAGAGGCCTCGTGATGGATAATGCTATTCACATTCAAAGAAAGAACTATGGAAGTCGAATAGCTATCACTTATTTTTACCTTCTGTTAAGTTTTGTTTCCTCTTTCTGATGGTTCCTCGTATTGGTTTTAATTTTTACTTACAACTTCACTAATGTGAAAATATGTTTAATGGTATGTAAATGTAAAGCCTATATCAGATTGTGCGCCATCTTTGGGAGGGTGGGGGGGAGGAAAAGGGAGAAAAATTTTCAACTCAAAAGCATATGGAAAAAAATTTAAATAAAACGGAAACGGATTGCAAAAAAAAAAAAAGCCCTTCATAATCTGTGTCCCCTTCCATACGTACACCTCTGTAGTCTTCTTAGACCCCCTCCCCACCTCTCATGAGCTCTTTGATCCAGTGACACTAACCTCCTCATTACTCAAACAAGAAGCTCCATTTCCTGACTCCAGACATCTTCCTCCTGAAGCCTGAAGTCTGAAGCGCTCTCCTTTCTCACTCCACGTCCTGGTCTTCCTGGCTTCCTCCAAGTTCCAGCTAAAATCTCACCTTCTACAGAAAACCTTTCCCTCCTCCTCTTAATTCTCGTGCCTTCCCTCTGTTGATTATTCCCAATTTATCCTGCAAAAAAAATTGTTTGCACATAGTTGTTTGCATGTTATCTCTCACTAAACTTCGAGCTCTTTGAGAGCTGGGGCTGCCTTTCACCTTTCTTTGTATCCCAAGGACTTATTCTAGTGCCTCCCACATAGTATATTATATAACAGGCATATATAATAATGTTTTATTATTCCATCTATCTTTGAGCCTTACAACCCCTAACACTGTTCTTCATGTTTACCGTGCCTTTCAATCCTTACCTCTCAGTTCTTTCCCAGCTATCACCCCTCTCACCAACCCCCACATTGATTACATTCTCTTCACTTCTCCTTTCCGGTCCTTTGATGGACCAGTTCAACTCTACATGGTCCTTTCCTCTTGAGTTCCTGCGCTGTTATCCTGTCACTAATCATGCCTTTCCAAGCCTCAGCCTTGAATTACTTCTACCATCTGCTGCCTTTGTTTCTGTCCACATGCTGCTAAATTGAGCTTGAAAAAAAAAATGAAAAATTGGGCTGAGTCCACTAGAAATTTGTTTTATTGAAAAGCAGTCCTCTTATACAGCCCTAACTGATTCATTATCCCATTCAACTCCAACAGCTATTCCAGAGCTTTTCATTCCTCCTTAGTCTTCCCATGGCTTTCCCTACCCCCACCCTTAGAAGTTTGCTTCATAATTTACTGAAAAAATTGAGTCCGTTTGCTGAGAGTTCCCTCTTCTCCCTTCCTTATATCGCATCACTCAGATGTCTTCCTCAATTGTCTCTTGCTTCCTCTCTTTCTCACATGAAGAGATGGTCCCTTCTTGCCAAGGCAAACACTTCAAGTGTTTAAATGAACACATCCTGTCTTCTCCAGCAGATTGCTCCATCATCCTCATTGTCTCATGAATCTTCCATTTCTCCTTGTTTACAAATATATCGTCTCAGCCTTAAAAAAGAAAAAACCCAACTCACTTGATCCATCCATCTCCATCCTGTATCTCTCTTCTCTTCTATAACCTAGCCCTGCCTACGTTTCCAGTCTTCTTACACCTTATGTGACCCAACCCCTCCACATACTCTGAGATACAGGGACACTGGCCTCTTTGCAATTCCACAAACAAAACACTCTATTCTTGGCTCTGGATATTTTCTCTGGCTACTCTCCATGCCTGAAATTCCCTCTGTCTTTATTTCCCTGCTCCTTCAAGTCCCAGCTAAAATTCAACCTTTTGCTAGAAACTTTTCCCAGTCCCTCTCAATACTAGTGTCTTCCCTTTGAGATTACCTCTAATTTTTCCTGCATATATCTGGTACATAGTTGTTTGCGAGTTGTCACCCTCAATTAGAATGTAAGCTCCTTGTGGGCAGGGATTTTTTTTTATTTCTTTAGCACAATGATAAGAACATGGCAAGCACTTAACAAACGCTTCTTGACTTGACAATCTGGCTATATGAATGTGGAGAGAGTGGGAGGCACATTATACATCTCTAGCCTTTTCTCCCACCCTTCTCCCACCCTTCTCCCAGAAAGACTTTCATTCCTACCAGGACGGGAACAGGAGACTGGGGCCAGAGACCACAACTGCGCTCTCCTCAGAGGGAGAGAGAATACTGGGCTAGCAGCATACCTATCTGATCCCTTAAATATTGCTCATCTAGGGGGTATGATCAGGTTCCATCTAACTTTTTAATATAATATTTTATTTTTCCCTGATTACATGTTAAAGCAATTTTAAAACATTTTTTAAAAAAAGTTTTGAGCTCCAAATTCTATCCCTCCTTCCTTCTGTCCCCTCTCCCCTCCCTGAGATGGTAAGCAATCTGATACTTTATACATGTGTATTCATGTAAAACATTTCCATATTTGTCATTTTGTACAAGAAGACTTGAATACAAAAAAAGAATGAAAAAGAAAGAAAGTGAAAAATAGCATGCTTCAGTCTGTCTTCAATCAACATCAGTTCTTTCTCTGGAGGTAGATAGTATGCTTCATCATTAGTCCTTTGGGATTGTTTCAGATCATTATATTGCTGAGAATAGCTAAATTATTCACAATTCTTCATAATACAATATTGCTGTTACTGTGTACAACATTCTCCTGGTTCTGCTCGTTTCACTTTGAATCAGTTCATGTTCATCTTTGCAGGTTTTTCTGAAGTCATCCTGCTTGTCATTTCTTATAGCCCAATAATATTCTACCGCAATCATATATCACAGCTTTTTAGCCATTCCCCAATTGATGGACACTTGTTCAATTCTAATTTTTAAGGAATTATTTTCTTCAGTGAGCTTTTGTACTTCCTTTTCCATTTGGCCAATTTCATTTTTTAAAGAGTTATTTTCTTCTTGTACATGAAACCTGTAAATCTGTTATGTACAACTTGCTATTCCTTTTAAATATATAAAATGTTATCATGTGACTTTCTTTTTTTCTCTTTTTTTCTTCAGTCTCTGTTTCACCCTCCCCCATGGCTTCTATTAGACATAAACATATATATGTATGTGTACATATGTACATATGTACACATATATATATATGTACATGTAAAACCATTCTATACATACTTCCATTTATCAGTTCTTTCTCAGGATTCAGATAGCATGTTCCTTTGTGCCTTTGTAGTTAATCTGGTTATTTATAATCATCAAAATTACTTAATTACTCAAAGTTCTTCTTAAAACAATATTCTTCAACAAGTACTTATTACAGTACAAGGATTGAAAAAGCACAGTAATCTGGGGCCACGTACTATAGGGACAAACAGTTCTATAAGTTTTCACGTATAGAATAAAAGGACATTGCTGAATCACAACATAAGAAATACTGTTCATTATAATGACCTTTCTTCATCAAGAAAAGTTTAAATTATGTTCAGTATTCTATATTTTTAATATGAGAGGGAAGAGATCCCTCCCCTTCCTCTTCAAAAAGAAGTAATTGACCAGAATAAGCTCATAGGACCAAATAATTATTTTAAGGCCAGCATTGACATCATTACGGCAAAGTTGGCTGAAAATGACTTGGGTGTCTTCTATCAGAAGACATCTGACAAGTAGGACAGTTTTGAAAATAAGAGATAGACTTAAAAAGAAAAGCAAGGGGGCAGGGAGGTGGCACAGTAGATAGAGCACTGGCTCTGCATTCAGAAGGACCTGAGTTCAGATCTGAACTCAGACACATAACACTAGCTGTGTAACCCTGGGCAAGTGACTTAACCCTATTGCCTAGCAAAAAAAAAAAAAAGCAAGTCATTTATAATATTAATTTATAGCTTCAAGTACAATCTTCTTTTTCTGTTCTACTTTATATAAGGAAATGTTCATTTTGTTTGGTATTAGTTAAGTTCAGCATTTTAAACAAATTAAATAATAAAAGTAAAAAAATTTAAATCCTGAAAAAAAGGGCATACATATCCTGAAGACTGGAATGGGCAACAAAGTTGGAATAAGGAAAGAAAGAAAAAAGCTATGAAGCTAAATTAAAATAAGTTTGGGTGGTAGTTACGAGCACTAACCCTGGGTCATAATTATTTCTGTGAATCTCTGATCTGGACATCACATTGTGACGTTGGTAACTATAACACATAGCCTGGAGTGTTAAGTTTGTTTGCTCACCTCAGGACCCTCTCTCTGCATCCTCTGAGATTCTATCTGGTCATCTTTCCTATTTCCAATCACAAATTTAGCCCTGTTCCTCAAATGGGTTTGAACAACTTCTTCTTAAGAGCTATTTGACTCAAAGTAATAAGATCCTCTGAGTTATTGAAATGAATACATGTGTATTTATATAAATATGTTATTTTATAATTACTTTTATTTGTCATGCTAGTGTTTATTATTTTTATTAATATATTACCATTATATTATACATTGTCTTATTATTTATTATAATATTTATATTAATATTTGTCATGTTATTTAATTCTAGAAATGTACTCTTTTTCATATACTCTTTTACTCTGAGAAGATTCAGGAGGTTTCCCCCCTTCGTTTTGGGAACAAGAGATCAGAAAGAACACTACTGATGTTGAAGTTTAACAGATATGAATTAAGATCCTGGCTCTAATCGTCCTAGCTATGTGACTGTGGTCAAGTCTCTTAATCTCTGTGAGTCAGTTTCCTCATCTGTAAAATAAGGACTTTGATGCCTAGCTTTATTGCGAAGGAAGCTCTTTGTAAGCCTAAGAGCCCTAAGTAAATTACTCCCATGGAATTACACATTTCAGTAAGTTAGATAAACTTGACTTTTCTTTTTTTAACTTTGCAAATCAGAAGGGTGACATGGAGTTCACTCTTGTGGATTTTATTTCTAATTAACTGATGAGGCAAAGAGAATAGTGGTCAGTGTGGAACTTCAGAAGGCAAAGAAAGAGGAACAGATCTTTTAAAAAAGGAACAACATGTTTAATACCCTTCAATCACTTCTTTATGAGCAACAGGCTGTTGAGGTGAGTTGGAAGATGTGAAATGGACTTGTGGCAAGTCACCCCAACTCAGAGAATAAATATAACCGTCTCTGGACCTGAGATCAGAAGACCTAGATGAGAGTCCTGGCTCTTGTGCTAATGATGATGAATGATAATTCACGCTTATATATACATATATATGTATATGTATATGTATATTATATATATATATATATATATATATATATATATATATATATATATATACCTTTAAGGTTTGCAAAGTGCTTTATATGCATTGCCCAGTTTGAGCACTTCACTGGCCCTGTAAAGCACTATTATTTTCACCTTTATTTTACTAATGAGGGAGCCAAAGTTCACACATTTGAAGGGACTTGCTTAGGCTCACACAGATACTAAATGGCTGAAGCAGAATTAAAACCAATCCCATTTCTTGATCCATTGTACCATACTGTCCTTATTTTCAGTTTAAAAATAGGGATAGTCACACATATATTTAGCTGTTTGACCTTGGGCAATGTCTTTAAGCCTTGGTTTTGTCATTTGTAAAATGGAAATAATATTTGTACTACCTACTTGAGAGTTTTTTTTAAAGACCCAGAGTTTCCTCCTTTTTCTAAAGTCCTGATTTTATTTATTTATTTATTTGTTTATTTATTTTTGGTGAGGCAATTGGGATTAAGTGACTTGTTCAGATTTGAATTCAGGTCCTCTTGACTCAGGGCTGGTGCCACTTAGCTGCCCCTTGATGGAGGTTTTTTTAAAAAAAATTTATTTTAATTAATTTATATTGATTTATGAACAATCACTTCCATAAGCTTTTGAGTTTCAAATTTTTCTCCCCCTCCCTCCCCACTTCCCTCCCCAAGACGGCTCACAATCTGATATAGGCTATACGTATAGATTCCTATTAAATCTATTTTCACATTAGTGATGTTGTAAGGAAGAATTAGAACCAATAGAAGGAACCACCAGAAAGAAGAAACAAGATACAACTGAAGGAAAAAAAAGCAAATAGTATGCTTTTATCTGCATTCAAACGTCATAGTTCTTTCTTTGGATGTGGATAGCATTTTCCATCATGAGGCCTTTGGAGATGTCTTAGATCCTTGTATTGCTGAGAAGGGTTAAGTCTATCAATATTAGTGGCTGTTACTGTGTATAACATTCTCCTGGTTCTGCTCACTTCATTCAGCATCAGACCATACAAGTCTTTCCAGGTTTTTCTAAAGTCTGCCTGTTCATCATTTCTTAGAGCACAATAGTATTTATGATTACTATCTGTGTCCTTCTCTCCATCCTTTCTTCCCCTCCCTCCGTTTATGCTTTTCTTTCTCCTTTTCCCTTCTCACTCAGGTTTTGCTTTTGACCACTTCCTCCCTCAGTCCTGCCTCCCTTCTATTAGCCCCCTCCCTTTTCTTCCCCTTTACCCTTACTACTTCTTCCCTCCCTTCTGTCTTCCCTCCCTTTTCTTTCCCCTTTTCTCTCCTACTGCCTATAGGGCAAGTTAGATTTCTATACCTAACTGATTATGTTATTCCCTTCTTGAGTCAAATCTGATGAGAGTAAGGTTGAAACGATGCTCATCTCCCTCCCTTCTTTCCCTCTGCTCTAATAGGTTTTTGTGCCTTTTCCTGCAATGTAATTTACCCTTGTCTGTCTTCTCCTTTCCTTTTCTCTCAGTACATTTTCTTAGATCAGATTAATCTACTTACTTGGATCCATTTAACCCACTTGATTAGATTTTTTTTATCATTACATCAAAGGCAATTTATACCCAACCCCCTTTATGTATATCCCTTTAACATGGTGTAATACCAATGCAGTTCTCAAGAGTTACAAGTGTCATCTTCCCTTGTAGGGATGTAAACAGTTTGCTCCTATTAATAACATGTTGTTTCTTTCTCCTGTTTACCTTTTTATGTTTCTCTTGAGTCTTGTATTTGAAGATCAAATTTTCTGTTAAGCTCTGGTCTTTTTATCAGGAAGGTTTGGAAGTCCCTTATTTCGTTGAACATCCATCTCCTCCCCTGAAAGATCATGGTCATTTTCATTGGTTGTAATCCAAGCTCCTTTGCCTTATAGAATATCCTATTCCATTGACTGAGGTTTTTAAAAAGTACTTTGTAAACCTAAAGTTAATTGGGAGTTACTATTCTAACACTTTCTCATTCTCAGCACTTTAAAGGAATATCCATGTATGAAATGAAGGCAAGAATGGGAAGGAGGTTGAGGGGAAAGGAGGGGTCATGGTACTTATATGCACACAATGAAAACGGAAATTTGTCAAACAAACAGTACTACATCTATAGCAGAGTTTACTTAGAATTCTACAAAGTTAGTGTTTGTATCAGACCCCCTCCTCCCAAAAGTGGGGCTTTGGCTTTGGGGCCTAGGGACAGGAGGTACCTTTTGTTTGGGAGGTGACTTTTGGCCGTCGTGAGCCAGACAATAGGAAGCAGAAAACCTTTGCTTTGCACTTGTTCAAGACAAAAAAGTAAAAGAAAATCCTCTTCTTTCTTGGTTGTTCAGTCCAGCTTATTAGGACAGAAAAAAACTGGAAGTGAAAGTAGGTATTTCTAGACAGAGCAAAGGTTGTATCTGCTTGGCACATCCTTGGGCGTTGTATTTTTAAGGAACCTGAGTAAGGTAGACCAGGTGCGGAAAAAAGTTAGAAACCTCAACACATACTTTATCTGTCCTAGGCCTTCTTCTTTTTTCTATCTTTATTCTCTCCCTAGGCAAGCTTACCCACTCCCATATATTCAATTATGTTTATGCTAATGACTCCCAAAGATTCAACCTTAATCTCTCTTCTAAACTCCTCTCTTACATCACCAACTGCTTACTGAACATAGTCTCTTGGACAGGATATCAGCATCTCAAACTCAGTATGTCCACAGGGGAATTCTATCTGCTACCATGCTGCCAAACTTCCCATTTAATTGGGATCCTCCCAGGCATCCATGAGCTCTGAGTCATGCTGGACTCTCCTATCATTCATCCTTCCTATCCAATCGGTTGTTTTTTGATTCAACCTCCAACATCTCTTCACATCTCCTTCTCTCCATTCACATGGCTGCCACCCTAGTTTGTTCAATCCCTCATCCTTTCTTGACAGGCCTGTTGTCATAGTTTTCTAACTGTTCCTCTAAGTCAGTTTTGGAAATCTTTTGCCTTGCATGTAGTAGATGCGTATTGATTGACTGATTGAATGAACAAGTGTATTGGAGTTTATCTAGACCTACATTAGAATATATCCCATTGAGGTAGATTATACTGGTCTTTTCCTATACCATAACATCTAGGATCTGTCTTCCAGGTTGCCCGTTATTACTTGCAGCAGGATGTTCTAGTGCCTCCTTTTGTAAAGGAAAGATGGCTAAGGAAGCCCATTGTAGCACATATTAATAATTCATCCTCAGAACAGATTTGATAATTTTATTCTCTATTATAATGTTATATTTATTATAATATTCTTTAGTATAAAGGTTTGACACATTTATCAAGGTTGTTTCACCTGTGACACATACTGGCTTTGTGACCCTGGACAGTCAGTCACTTAACCATTCAATGCCCTTTCAAACAAGTTTCTAAGTTCAGAAGTTTCTGACAAAATTGCTGGTCCACATTGCAGGTTTCCTCACCAGAACTCTCCCAGTGAAATCACAGGTCCAAATGAAAACACACACCCTAGGAGTATGCAATGATTGAGGAAAGGGGAAAGGAATTAAGATGTCACTAGTATCATTTACTTTGAAAGTATTTGATCTTTCTGAGCTAAATAGCTATGGCCCATAGTAAAAGAACTGGCATGTGGCATTCTATATCGGGGAAAGATCACCTTTTTATAATCTAAGTGCAGCCTTTTGTTGCAGGTTAATTTTACAATGGAGGAAATAGTCAAGGCTGTGAATGGAAAGTGACCCAGAATTCCATTTCAAGGCCACCCAGGCAGTCAGCTATGCTTACATCAGTCTTCTGAGTCTGTCTTGTTGCATAACCCAACACTGAGCTCTTACAATAAGTAACTTGTTTCACTTCTTGACAATGGCTTCATGCCCACAAACCAGCAACAGCCTAGATTGCTGCTCTGGGCTCTCCTTGATCACAACTTCAAGGATACCGTGGGATGTCTGAGAAGGAATTGCTTCATCTCAACTGGCCTCTACAAGAATTTTAAGTCATAGAAAATACCTGTAGGGAAAAATAAACATGTTGCTTCATCAACACAAGATACTACAGGCTGAGCTGCAGTGGATGACCCAGAGCCATGTATGCTATTGAACAATGTAGGGATGCTACAAGAAAGCATCTTTCTTTCCTGCCTTTCCTCATCCTAAATCTCATCTTTGATTCTACAGGAAGATGTTATCTAGAAAAAGAAACGCACCCCTAAATGTGTCTGTTGGAACAGGATTCATTCCCAAGCTGGTGACATTTCTGAGCTTGTCTTGTAGTCCTGACTTGCAGTTTGGGGCAGTCTGGGACCTGACAAACATTGCTTTGGGAACATCTGAACAGACCAAGGCAACTGTGGATGCCAGGGCTGTCCTGTCCCTCTATTGATGGAACTCCTCTCTTCTCCATACTTACACATCAGTGAGTAAGCTGTGTGGGCACTAGGGAACACACAGCAGGTGAGCTGTCAGCTTTGCCTTTCTGGATGACTGAGGACAGTATAACAAATACTTTTTATAAATAGTTGTTCTGAAGGGTCTGTCTGTCCTGTGTCATGCAGGAGACTGTTACTTTAGGGAGGCATAAGGAAGGTTAGGCAGACAAATCTCTTGGCTAAGACAAAGCCGTCAGTTGGCTGAGGAATGCAGGCCTCCGGTACAAAAGCTGGCAAAGTCTTGCTGGAATTTCATGGAGATCTGATAATGAACACCTACTAGCTTCTTGTGTGATTGTTAAAAATCAAAACACTAACAGCTTGCCACCTCTCTTCCCTGCTCCAGAATCCCCTAGGAGTAGCCTGAAATAACTTTTGTCTTGTTTTGCTTTTTAAGAAGCTAAACAGAAAGAAGCAATATGGTAACACAGATATAGAGCTGGTCTTATAGTCAATAAGACCAGAGTTCAAATCTCACCTCTGATACACACTGGCTGTGTGACCCTGAACAGGTTACTTAACCTCTCAGTACTCCAGGCAACACTCTGCCGTATTTTGCAGAATAGCTACTGCTATACATTGGTAGAAAGAGTTTCCTCATTAAGAGTTGCTTATACCAATGAAATGAGTTTGGCCTCCCCTCACCACCACAGACCCCGCCCCCCCCCCAAAAAGGAAGGAGAATACTAAATGGAAGCAAACTATTTGGAAAGAAACCTGGAAAAGTCACTTGGTTTCTGTCAATTTCCCCATCTTTAAAATGGGTGTACTACTTTACCTCAGGAAACTGTTGTGGGGGTTGGATGGGTAGTGCTTTGCAAACTTTAAAATTCTAGAGAAATGTGAATTCTGGTTCACTGATGAGGGCACATTGATGAGGGGTTGAGCAGACTAGATTATTCAGTCAAATAAAGCATTTTATCTAGGCAGCTAGATGACCCGGTGGATAGAGCAGTAGGCTTGGAATCAGGAAGACCCCTTTTCTTGAATTCAAATCTGACCTCTGGCCTCTGGCCTCAGACCTTGGACAAGTCTCTTAACCCTATCTGTCTCAGTTCCTCATCTGTAAAATGAGCTGGAGAAGGAAACCACTCCAGCATCTTGGCCAAAGAGTTGAACCCCACTGAAATGACCCACCAAAAATGGAAATACCTAACCCACATTAGTTAGCGTTTATGGCTTTTTCCATTTTTTTCTTCTGAAATTTTAAATTTTGATTGATGTCTTCTGTTTTCATATCAACTTCATTTCCAAAAGTATCCCTTCTTCCTCCACTCCCCAGAAAGCTGTGCCTCCTAACAAAGAATTTAAAAGGATTTGACTAAGAAGGAGAAGGGCAGTTTAGCAAAACTAACCAATAAACACATCAACCATGTCAGTCTGACCATGTTGCCTGTCCACAGTCCCTGCCATCTCTGCCAAAAAAGAAGGTAGAGAGGTTTTCTCATCTCTTTAGAGACAATATTGTTCCTTATAATTAGTTTTGTTTTTCATGGGTTGGGCGTTGTTTGTCTTTCCATTTATATTGTAGCCATTACTGTAGCCTTCTTTTAGTTTTTTGACCTTGACACTCTTGTTTTATACCCAGGTGATGGCCCTGAATTGAGAGAGGCCTTTATCTTCTGTGAAGTGATCCCTTCTCTCTTATCCCTGGTCTCACCTACTAAACCTGTAAATGTTTCTACATAGAACATTTATCTTCTTGGGACTGGGGGCTTTGGAGAGGTGGTCTTGGAGAGGTGGTGCTTGAATCACTGTTGACCCTTGATGTAGAACTATTTGCATATTCTGGATCTAGGGTCTACTCATATAGTAAAGGATAGGGAAGTGTTTAAAGACTGATTCCACTCTCTACTCAGTGACCAAAGAGCGCTCTTAAACTTTTTGTTCTGTGGTCTCTGCTCATAGGATCACCAATTTTAGACCTGGAAGGGACCTTAGAGGCCATGTAATCCAAACCTCTCATTTTACAGATGGGGAAACTAAGCCCCTCCCAAGACATATTATCTCATTGGAATGTAAGCTCCTTTTGAGTAGGGATTGTTTCATTCTTTGTACTCACATCCCCAGTGCCTAGCATATGCTTGGCACTTAGCAGGTGCTTAATAAATGTCTCATCTGTAGTAAATGACAATCAATAGTCAATAAACATTTATTAAGCATCTTGCTACAGTGCCAGACACTGTGACAAGCCCTGGGGATGCAAATAACAAAAAGAAAAAACAGGCCCTGCCCTCAAGGAGCTTATAATCTATTGAGGGAAAGACAATACATAAAAGGAGGCAGAAAAGGAGTAGGGAGCATGCTGTTTGAGGAGTCAACCAGAACTAGAGATGAAAAATGAACAGAAGCAAGTCCTCTGATTATACAGCCAGGCTTCTTTCAACTGTTTCATATGCCTTCCTCTCCTTGTCCCCATGATCCTTACTGTCAAATTAAGATTATACATACAAGTAAAGGGACTGATGAATCAAAAAACAAAGACAGGACAACCAACCTGATTATTTATTGGAAGTTTCTTTATTACTTTGAGGTCATGAGACCTGGGTTCAAATCTTACCTCAGACACTTACTAGCCTTTGAGCAAGTCAGGTAACTTTTTGACCCTCAGTTTCCTCACCTGTGAAGTAGGGACACTAATACTTATACTACATACCTCACGTTGTGAGGTAAGCATTTGGTGATCCTAAAGTACATGCAAATATGCAAACATGAAACAGTAGAGGAAGGGAAAGGAAGGGGAATAAGCATGTAGAGTTGTTGTTCTTGTCTTTTCAGTCACATTTGACTCTTTGTGATCCCATTTGGGAAAGATACTAGAATGGTTTACCATTTCCTCCCCCAGCTCATTTTACAGATGAGGAAACTGAGACAAACAGGGTGAAGTGATTTGCCCAGGGTCACGCAGCTAGTAAGTGTCTGAGGCCAGATTTAAACTCACAAAGATGAGTCTTCCTGACTCCAGGCCCAGCGTTCTATCCACTGGGTCACCTAGCTACCCCTAAGTATTTATAGTAGTGACTGTTAGATTAATCTTGTTAATCCCTCCACCATTCAGGAGTCATACAAATCATTCCCTTCAAGGGCATATTAGTGAAGCTGGAAAGATTCCTTCCTGTTGCTAGTCAATATTGTTACATAAAGGAGGGAGCCTGCTACATATGACAAAGAACAGGATTTTTCTCACTTGTCTGTTATATGCATTCTTTCCTTTCGGTATTAAATTTGAAGAAGTCTTCTGTCAACGTCTTTGTAGATCACATTTCTGTGGAATGTGACATGGACTTTGTCCAGCCTCTGCTGGAAGAAGAACCCATACCCTTGTGCAAAGGCAGTGCGGCAGATCCTGCCAGTTCTTCTCCAATTCTTGCAACACCAAGATGGTGAGATTCTGTCAGAAGCCTGCTGGGCTCTGTCAGATCTTACTGATGGTCCCAATCAGAGGATTAACCAAGTGGTGCAGACTGGGGTCCTTCCAAGGCTATTCTACTTCATAAGCAGCCCATACCTGACTAGGATGGTAAATCCACTCTGGTGCTCAAGTTTTCCACTGAAAAACCTTATTAGGAAATGTTAAAAAAAAAAAAAAACCTCCCTGTCCTCTAAAGCCATGGTGTAGATGTGAGAGGTTAGGTTCTAGTTCACTGGGATAGTCAGTGTTCTAGGTTTTTTAGTCTGCTGCTGACTCATTCAAGAAATGCTTATACTCTTCTGATGTGAAGGCATTGTGGTAGCTTCATTTACCCCCACAGAGCTGTTGCGAGATTCAGATCAGATAATATACATAAAATGCCATATAAATGACATTTAAATGATTTGCAAGATCTGGTCCTTCACGTGATTGGTTTGAGCTTTTTTGATAACTGCTAAACCATCTGTTGCCCTGTTCTTATCCCTCCCTAACATAAGTCCCTTTCCTCCCTTGGGAAGACCAAAAGTCCTTGTTTTTTTAATTTTTTTAAATATAGACTACTAAGTATACTTGCTGTGTAAAATTGTGGTAGAAATAACACTTGGTTCCATGCCTCTTTTGGGGAATATCAGTTGTTCCATGAATTTATATTATTATGTAGTTTTCATCTTACCCAAATAGATGCTTGTGAGACAGATGCCTAGGTTGGAAGAGTGGGATACTCAATGCCTTTCACGTAGAGATAGTCTGAGCCTGAGTTTAGCAGGTGCCAGTGCCCCAAACCAGGAAGCCCTGTGGGTCCACCTCAGCATTCATACTGTTTACCCTGGAAGGCTCACTGTTTTCCACCTGATGCAGGAGGCCTTAGCACATACAGTGTTCTGGCATCTGCTGCTCTGATTAGTAAGTAATAAGGGGGTCTCTGTTTCTGGATATTTCCACTTATGGCACAGGTTCTTAATCTTTTTGTGTGTGTTTTGTATCCCTTTGGCATTCTGGTGAAGTCTGTAGAGCCCTTCTTGGAATGTTTTAAAAAAACTTTTTTTAAATTGATAGAAATGCTAAATTTCTGTTAAAGGTATAAAGATGTAATTTTTTTCTCCATCCAAGTTTACAGAGCTTCTTAGATCTATCCATAGATGTTCAAGTTAGGAACCCTTGGCATAGAAGTTTGAAGAGCAACAAAGCCCAAGAAGTGAACCCCCAAGTGGCTCATCTCTGATGACTAGTCTATTTTCTAGGGCAGCCAATAACAAACATAAAAATTACAAACATGCTGGTGAGCAGTTTGAAACTACAACACTGGGTAGAAAAGCAAGGATCACCTTATCAGAAGAGGGGGAGAAGAATGGACTCTTGTGCATTTAAGTGTCTCCTAGAAACATCTAAAGAAACTGTCATGGGTTAACCTCTGGTCTCTGTTGTTCCAGATCCCCTCCCTCTATGCAGTCGGTAACTTGTGACTGGGACAGATCAACAAACCCAGGTGGCCATTGATGTAGGTTTCTTGACAATGCTGCTCCATCTCCTGCATCACTAGAGACCCTCTGCCCAGAAGGAGGCTGTTTGGGAACTCAGGATCTTATGAACAGATATAGAAGCTTATTACTTGTGGGCTGCTTCTATCCTTAGTGGCCCTGCTAAGAAATGGAAGCAGGATGCCCAGGTACCTTTGACAAGAAGGTGGGGACTGGGAGGAGAGAGGGTGGGAGCTCCTTTTCATGACCTGAACTAAATCAGTTCCTTTAAGACTAGGTGAACAGTGTGTTGGACATTGGTAGCTCATAAATGTTTGCTTAAATAGAGCACTGGTCTTTGTCTGCTACTAGCTATAGCAATAAGGTCTGATTGCAACGATTGGTCTTTCTCTGGATGGCTACAGACTACTTTATTTAAACAAAATTTAACCTAGCAATTGAAAGTAAATAATGGGGTTCCTTTCATTTTCAACAAAACTTTCATTTCCAAATATAGTCGTCCCCCTTACCTCTCCAGCAAGCCATCCCTTGGAACACAGAAGAGGCAAAGCAGCTCAGCAAAGTCAACATATCAACTCTGTCTGATGTATATGAAATATTCCACTCCAGTGGACCTTCTCACCTCTGCAACTAGCACTATTTTTAAAAAACCTTAAATTTTGAGTCTGACTTCAGTAAACAAATGACTCACTTTGCCACTCTCTGATTATAAAGTGACTCTGATTATAAAGATATTTTAACAGTATCCACATTTGCTGAATGTTTTGAAAAGTGAAATCTCCCTCCTATTGATTGTTTAGGGTGACATAGTGTAAATTTTTGGTTTTACACAAAACTAACCCAAGTGAAACGGCACATCTTGAGCAATAGCATATTAAAAAACAGACAACTATTTGGTTATATTAAAACCATGCAAAAGAGATCCTTTGGAAATGGACAAGGTGCCTTCCAATTCGTCATAATAACTTGACTACTAAATACCATTTTTTCTTACCAGAAAGCTTCTTTTATTTCTGAATAGATCTGATTAGAAATCGAGGAGCTAAATTCCGCCTCAGGTTATGCCTGAACACTTTAGTGTCTTAGACTCAGTGAAGTTGCTTCACCTAAGTTTTAGCTGGGAAATTCGACTAATGCCTTCCACTTCCTACCAACCTCCTGGGATCACTGAAATAAAGGAGAATTCTGTGATGAAAACATTTTAAAACCCTCTGGGGAATGTGCTTTATAAATACAAAATACTTATTAATTTAACACTTTAGTAGCCTTGTATTCCTTCTCTATTTTTTCTTAGCCATCCAATACATGTTAAAAGAGGCTCTACGTTTTGTGGCAGCTAATTAGCTTGCCCAAGGTCCTCAGATAGCAAGGAAAGATCTAGAAATTTAGATAATTGAACATGATAAGTTCCTAAATGATTAGGATGATTCTTATTCTAAGAAGTTCATGTATCTCCCAGATAGCTTAACATTCTGCTACTTTACATAGTTCCTAGAGAGGAGATCAAAGTCAACTTGAGTAAACCTCTGAAGCCCAGTTGGCTATGTCTTCAATCCTAACTGTTTCTCTTTCCTTCATCTTGGGCATATCCCATTAGCTCTGCTTACAAATGACTGAAGCAGTCGGGTTCCATTCACCAAGGTGTTGATGTAAATTCCATTTGTAATCTCATTAAGTCCCCCTGGAAATAGAATGAGACAGGCATGACTCTTCTCTCCCTCTTTGGGTCTGTAGAGAATGTCAAGAATGTTATCTATTTCTTTTGTAGGAAAATTCAAAGTCAAGAAAGAGGTTATTTGGACAGTGACTAACTTCACAAGTCAGGGAACACTGCACCAGATGCTTGAAATCATCAAGGCTGGAATCCTGAAACCTCTGCTCCATCTGCTCACTGTCAAAGACCGCAAAACTCTCCTTCTCATCCTTGACATTATTACCCATTTCTTCCAAATTAGATCTTCAAAACTAGTCACTGCAATAACAAGGTGCTGAGAGATGAGCTCAAGCTTGATTATGCAAAACCTACCATCAGGGTGTGCTGTAAGCTGTCCTGTCCTGTTCAAAACCCATACCGACAACAATGGAACCATAAAGTAGAAATCCAAAAAAATCTGTTTTTGTTTGTTAGCACCTCCCTTACAAGGCTGTTGTGAGGATCAAATGAAATAAGATATGTAAAATTCTTTGTAAGCCTTAAAAGCTATATAAATGCTATTATTATTATTGTTATTAAACAACCATGTAAGGGAGGCACTTAAAAAATAGATTTCTAGATCTAGCTATCATTATTATTGTTGGACTGGCTAAGTGGCACAGTGGATAGAGTGCCAGGTCTGAAGCCAGGATGACTGATCTTCCTGAGTTCAAGTCCAGTTTCAGATGCTTACTAGCTGTGTGACCATGGACAAGTCATTTAACCCTGTTTGCTTCAGTTACTCATCTTCTAAAATGAGCTGGAGAAGTAAATAGAAAACCACTCTGGTATCTTTGCCAAGAAATGTGCCACTACCCCCTAAAAGGGGGTCATGAAGAGTTAGATGCAACTAAAGCATAACATTATTACTTTTAATTCTACATATTAAGTAGATCTGTATTTTTAAATGAGCCACTTAGGATGATATATCGCTCTTAAATGAAACATGGAACATGGAACACGGAACGTGTCGTATAAGCTAAAAGGATCTAGGGGTGGGAGGAATGAGGAATGTGTTTTACTTAGAATTGGACTTTAATTCTATCCTGGTAGCTTGAATATCTTGGCATTTGTATGTTTGTTTAACCTCCATTTTGCAAACAGTACCTGCTTCAAGATTTGGGGAGACATATCACATGTTAACATCTAAAACATAACTCCATCTATCCTCCAAAACCATCTTTTCATGCAGGCTTTCCTATTTTTATTACTCATTCTCCCTTTAATCAGCATCTGGGGATCTTGGAAAACAGACTTAGCCTTAGTTCTTTCCTCTTCTCCCCATAACATTCAGTTGCCAAGTCCTTTTGACTATTCCTTTGTAATATTCCTCACTTGTTCCTTACTATTCTCTTACTTCAGTTTTAGAACATTTTCCCCACACGTGCTTGGCCTTATTAGTTAGCCTTAGAAATAACAAGTCTCTTCAAAGTCTCAGCTTACAAGCTACAACAAATCACCAGCACTCTGCCTTTTCGTAGCTAATTTCTGGCTAGTAGGACCACGTGACTTTAAATAACAGATCTGGCAAAGATGAGCGTTGATTATGCCTGTATCCTAGTCTAGGACTCTTGATCTAATTCACAGGATCATAGACTTGGAGGACTTTAGAAGGGGTTTTAGAGGCCATAAATTCCATTTACTTTAGATGAGGAAACTGAGGCTGAGTTTAATTGACTTGCCCAAGGTCACCCAGCTAGCATGTATCTAAGACAGGATTTGAACTAAGCCAGGTCTTCCCAACTCCAAGTCTGGCCATCTACCCACTATGCCACCTAGCTGCCTCAAATTATGCTAGCAATAAAGAGAATTGTAGTTTTCTTTCTTTTCTTTAAGATTTAACTAGAATTTTCCTAACTGAATTCTCCCTGACCAGATAATTTACTATTTCTATTGAAATACCAATAAAGGGTGGTTTTCCTCCTCAACAAGATACTTATTCACGTTCTGTCTTGCCCATACTGCAGAGAAACTAGGGGAGAAGAAAAAACTGTGCTCTCTAATAAAGGAACTTAGTGAACTAGATAAAATCAAGGCATTACAATTTTACAATAATAACTTGATCTTTCAAGCTTCCTTGATCCTTATTTGAGAATTACTTTTCTGCGGTATGCATTTTAGAATTTGAGTACACACACCTACCACTTGTAATAGATAGCTAGAGTAGGAAGCAGAGAGTGGGAGGTGGTAAGAGTCCTGAAATTAGAGTCAGATGGCCTGGGTTCAAATGCTGGCTCTGCTTAAATATATTACCCATTTGACTTTGCAAAGTCACTTGGCTTCAGGTTTGTGTTTGTTTTTTTTTTTTGCTCTTCCATAAAATGAAAGTGGTGGTATCTTAGATGGTCCCTTCCAGCTATAAACTCTACAAGCTTAGGTCCTCATTGGAAAATTGAATGAATTTGTCGATTGCTTAGCTCAATTAAATACAGTAGCTTGGCTGCCACATGGACTGCCTGATAAAGAGCATGATGACTGTACTTGCTAACTAATTTGTCTTAGGGGAGATTTTAAAAACATTAAGTACCTGCTGGACAAAATGTTTGGAAGGAATACAGGTTAAATAAGCCATAATCCTTCTTTTTGTGGAAATTAGGTGTTTATTTGTATCCTTAATGCCTAGCACCATGGCTGACACAGAGTTAGTTGGTTAATTATTGTCCCTTGTGCTCAGAGAGGACCCAAATGCCATCAGGTGTTGGTGTCAGTGAGTCCAACTGTGGCTGATCAGACCAATACAAGCTTGGAAGGCTCTACAAGTCAGCTACAATTAGTCCATGCGAACATTTGGGTGGATTCTCTAAATTTGCACATCTCACATTTCTTTTGAGCAACTGCAATTCTGCTTTGCTCGTAGAGCTCAGAGCCTTCTTTGATGCAGGCACGCCATGCTGGGTGGTCCTGTGTCTCTCACGTCTTGCAACCTATTCCAAAGGTCTCAGACAGACCTCAAAAGTATGCTCGTATCGCTTCTTCTGACCTCCATGTGAACTCTTGCCTTGTGTGAATTCTCTATAAAATAGTCTTTTAGGCAAATGTACTTTGGGCATTTGGGGGCCATCTCCAGTCATCCTGCTCTGTATCTTGCCACTGGACCCAGGTGGCTCTGAAAGAGAAAGTGAGGCTGGTGATCTAACACAGCCCTCCCTCCCTTAAATCCAATTCACTTGCAAGTCATGGCATCACCTCCCTGATGTCATGGTCCTCTTCCAGAACAAAGGACACACAACAACAACAACAGCTCTTGGGTTTGAATGACTGGCAGTTCGGCTGGAGAAAGGACCTCAGTGACTGGTATTTTATCCAGCCAGGTGATCTTCAGAATCTTCCTAAGACAATTCAAATGGAAGCGATTCAGTTTCTTGTCCAGCTTTCACAGGCATACAACAATAAGGTCAGCACAATAGCTCTGTGGTCCTTCAGTTTGGTAGGCAGCCTAATACCTCTTCTCTCCCACACTTTCCTTCAGACCCTCCCAAACGTTCATCTGGCACACAGCAAGTGCTGAACAAATTTTGATTGATTAATCAGTTGATATTTACTACCTTGAAACCTTGGGCAAATCAGAATCTCCTTGGTTCTCATCTGTAACATAAGGGGCTTAAACTAGGAGATTTCTGTGGTCCCGTCCAACTCTAGGCCAAGGATCCTTTGAATAATAAGCACACAGATATTTTTATTAGTGCATTATAAAGGTACAAATAAGAGAGAGGCTATTACCTACTGGGGGGATCTGGGAAGACCACCTCACAAAGGAGGTGGTAACATTTGAGATTAACCTTAAAAGATAGGCAGGAATTTAACAAAGAAGAGAACAAAGTCAAGGAAGGAAGCCTAGCTCAAGATTATTGCAAAATCCAAATGAGTGGTAGAGGATCTATATTAGGATAGTAGTGGCAGAAATGGAAAAAATATTGAAGACAAGATTGTTAGAACTTGATAATTATCTTTTTTGTGTGCTCTCTCTCTCATCTATCAACAAGTATTTATTAAACACTTATTATCTACCCTCAAGGAGCTTATATTCTTAAGGAGGGGAAAATATGTATGTAAAGAAGTATATACAAGATATATTCAGAATAGATATAAGGTTCCTTTACAGAGTAAGTCTCTAGCATTTCAAGGGGGTAGAGAAAGACTGGGAAAGGATTCCTGCAGAATATGACTTGAGTTGGGATTTTTTTTTTTTTGGTGAGGCAATTAGGGTGTACCCAGGGTCACACAGCTAGTAAGCATCTGAGGCCAGATTTAAACTCAGGAAGATAAGTCTTCCTGTCTTCAGGCCTGGCACTCTATCCACTTCAACACCTAGCTGCCCACAAGTTGAATGGTAATGCCACTGAATAAAATAAGATCGTAGATTTGGAGCTGGAAAGAACCTCAGAACCATCTAGTCCAATTCTCTCTCTCTCTCTCTCTCTGTCTCCCTCTTTCTGTCTGTCTGTCTGTCTCTGTGTGTCTGTCTGTCTCTTTCTCTCTCTTTCTCTCTCTCTGTCTTTCTCTCTTTACAGATAAGGAAACGGAGGCCCAGGGACAAGGTCACACACATAGTAAGCATAAAAGGCTAGATTTAAACCCAGGTCCTCTGACTCCATAGCCAAATAAGTTTTCAACTGTATCCTAGATGGAACAGATTGTAGAGAAACTAAGGTTGGCTTTTGGGCATGAGATGCCAGTGGGATGTTCATGTATTAGGCAATGTAGCATTGTAGAAAGATCACTGGTTCTGCAATCAGAGGATTTTGGTTCACATCCCATCTATGACTTCTGTGTGACCTTGGGCAAGTCACTTAACTTCTCTGGGACTTAGGTTCCCCCCCCTGTAAAATGAAGAGTTAGCCTAAGTGACCTTTAAAGTTGCTTTTAGCTCTAAATCTCTTGAGTCAGGCTGAAGACCAGGAGCCAGAAAAAGAAAAACCAAGAAAATGTAGAGTCAGTCAAGGATGAAGAAAGTATCCAGGAGGAAGAGAAATTGGTCAATTATGTCCTGGTTCAGAAAGGTCAAGGAGGATGAGAACTGAATAAAGGTCTTTGGATTTGGCAGCTAGGTGGGTGGTTACTTTTAAGAGCAGCTCTAGTAGGGAAGGGTATTACCAAGTAGATTTTGTTTTTATGGGGAGAGGCAATGCATAAGCATTTATTAAGTGCCCACCATGTGTTAGATGCTGGGGACAAAAAGACAAAAAAAGGCCATCACTGACCTCAAGGAGTTTATATTGGCGTGGGAGGGGCAGAGAGAAAAGATACACAAATAAGTATATAGAAAATAAACACAAGTCTTTTTGGGGGGGGAGACAGTGGAAGGTACTAGTTGTGGAGGGAATCAAGAAAAACATTTCATAGAAGATGGTATTTCAACTGAGCTTTGGAGGAAATGAGGAGTTCTAAGAGACAGGTGAAGAAGGATTGCACTCCTAGAACAGGGGACAGTATACACGATGGCATAAAGATGGAACATGGAATGCTGAATTCAGGTCATCCATTTCAAACCATAAAGTTTGTAAAAGGAAACAATGTCTAATAAGGCTCAGGGTTATGCTGGTGCCATCTTGAAAAATTGTGCAGTGAGCATCAGAAACCCCTTGGAAGCCAGCAAATGCTGGGCTTCATTTATTGTTTTGTTGCTTATCTAGACTTAGGAAAGTGATGGAGAAAATGTTAAAAATACAGGTTGAACCTAAAAGTTTATTGTGGGTACATTTTTTTTGAGAG
Source organism: Phascolarctos cinereus (assembly GCF_003287225.1). Classification (NCBI taxonomy): domain Eukaryota; kingdom Metazoa; phylum Chordata; class Mammalia; order Diprotodontia; family Phascolarctidae; genus Phascolarctos; species Phascolarctos cinereus. Next base: position 226,545,417 of record NW_027555847.1, on the reverse strand, counting down.
CTCATTGTTAATTATTTACCAGCACAGCCTTGATAAGGCTAGAAAGGTAAGTTGGAGTTAGGTTTTTAAAGCCTTTAAATGGCAAACAAGATTTTGTATTTTACTCTAGAGGTAGTAGAGAGCCACCTGACCAGGCATGTTGGTTGATGGAGGAACTGGAAGGAAGAAATTGATGATGCATAAGAAAAGAATGCTTACTGGAACAAAGTTCTAGAAGTGACAGGAGAGACAGACAAGATCAAATATATAGGTAGGAGGACTAGTTTTAGTAAAGAGTAGGGTGTGTGTGTGGGGGGGGGAACTTAGAAGTATTCTAAGATAGGAGAAAATGAATGAGAACACCTGTGAGTTTTGAGAATTGAAATATTATTGAGTGTCTCCAATCTTAATCTGCTACTCCACTAACTCATTTGCTGTGTCAGGATGAGTGGTGGCGGTGGTAATGGTAGTAATAAAGGTAAAGTTGAGGGTTTGAGGGGGGAAAAAAGTGCTGGAACAGTCGCTGGGAAAAATAAAGAGTAGATAGGAAGGGATGCAGTGTACCACTGCAGAAACAGTCTAAGTTATCAGCCATTAATTTAGAGTGGGTAAATGACATGATGCTTTCTAATAATATTCAACAGCCAAATGGAAGAATTGGAAGGATAAAGGATACTTGAAATTGAAGATCTGTCAAAGTCCAGGTAAAAGATTTGGTATAAAGACAAGTGAAGCAAATCTAGAGAAGACTGATCATGGAATCCAGGTTTATAATTAATGCAAGGGCAAGTTTAATGGAAGAGGTGGCCAAAGAAGATAATTTTGAAACTTAGGATGTTAGAAATGATGCAGTTCTATAAAATGGTAAAGTCTAAGGTTTAAACATGCCAGTGTGTAACTGAAGTAGAATGGAGGAGGTTGTTGGAATTGAGGTATTCCATTTTTGAGGTATGGAGAAGATGGGAGCTTGGGGGAGTGAATATAATCACTGAGGACTTCAAGGAGAAGTGGTAGGGGATGGGATGGTAAAGACCATTAAGATAAGCATTAACATCACTGAGGAAGTCTGGACAGCAGTCAAAGTAACAAGAAAAATGGACCAAGTGGAAAAAACAGATTGCAAGGATATCAACTTTTATGGTGGTGACTATAACATTCTGCACGGTCCTACATGGTTCCACAAAAAGGAAATGAAGTTTCCATGAGAATTTAATACTAGCAGTGTTTTCCCAAGAAGCACCTTAGTTTCACAATTTTTACTCATTGTTACACCTCTTCAAATATGCTTAATGTATTTTGTACTCTCCCCCCTTTCTTCTTTTGTCCTGGGGATACTCAAGGCTCCCTTGTCCAGCTCTTATTATGCCTTCTGTCCATGTAAATTTCAAACTACAAAAAATATTTTTTGTGGTCAAATTAACTTGGAGAAGTACTATTCAGCTACATTGTTTGGATGTTGGTTACTTTAGAAATATTTCCTTCTTTATAGTATGACATTTATAGATGTCAACTAGAATTCTTTTAATAATGAGTTTCTACAACATGTGAAATTAGGAGCTGGAAATATGTTGCCCTCATGAAGGGTCTTATCTCTTCTGGCTTACAATATCAAGTCCCTTGTGGAGAGAATAATGCCAGAGCTGCCTTTTGGGGGTAGTGAATAAATTCTTAGAGTGACTACTTGAAGCCAGGCATCTCCAAATTATTTTCCAATTTTACCTGCTAAATTTTTTTAATACCTTAGGATGACCTTTATGGAATACTGTTTAAAGGCATACATAATACATACATACACACCCAGAAAATTTGAATTTCAAATTCTCTCCCTCCCTTCTACCCCTCCCCCCAGACAGAAAGCAATTTGATATGTTATACAAGTGCAATTATGCAAACCATATTTCCATATTAGTCATGTTGCAAAAGAAAACACAGACCAAAAGAAAAGAAAGAAAGTTTTTAAAAAGGATGCTTGGATCTGCAGTCAGACTCCATCAGTTCCTTCTCTGGAGACAGATAGCATTTTTCATCCTAAGTCCTTTGGAATTGTCTTGGCTCATTGTATTTAGTTTAACCTATACTTGGCACTGCTGGTGGTTACTGAACTGCCAATGGTTCTGGTGATTTAGGAGCTACAATTCCTAAAGGTACCTCATGTTGGGACAACAGTGGTGTGTGGGATTATCCCAGGCAGTTCCCAATGCCTGGGAGAAGGAAGAGACTTAGGGGTGGGTGCAAAGAGGATTAACAGAGAAAGATTTGGGAGTTATGATGCATGGGCTACCAATAGACACCATTTAAACAAGACCTAAAGAAAAAAGCCAGTGGGTTTCAGTGGACAGGCAATGAATACTTATCTCCTGAATCATTTTGGTCTAATTTTGACCATCTTTAAAGATTGGCAAATCTACAACTTTCAAATGTAGCCTTGATAGTGTCAGCATTCAAGTTCTTAATTTAATCTTGATTTAAAGGAGTTACAAATTTCTCTAAATGTTAAATTTCTCTAAATGTAAAACTTCTCTTATCTGTGGCATAAAAGCAAAAATGCCGAAGAAATTGGCATAGCTGCACAATAAAACTTCATGAGGTGTAATTTAGCTCAGAAAGCTTCTCTGAACTGCTTTAAACTTATGGCTGCCAAAGAGGAGAGGAAGGCACTAAAAAAAAAATCAAAGCAGTAGCAAAACTTGCCTACTATATGTGAAGGACAATTTATCCTACACTTTTTTTGGCTTTCATCCTTCCAACTCACAGACAAGGACTGTGGTCTCATGCAGAAGGCATGGGAGATTGGGGTACCAAGGAAAAAGGAAAAGCTCTCTTTATTCTTAACTTCCTCTCAAAGGAAAAGTGGGAGGAAGGGGAGGGAAAACCAAGGAATTCTGTGGGGTATGAGGTGGGAAATTAAAACCCTCAAAAATAATGGAAATTTTTTTTTCTTTTTCACAAAACCCCATGAAAGAAATAGTTAAGATTCAGAAATGATAAGAACCTTGGGATAAAATGATCATGTGGTTTTAAGAATTTTGCAATAGCAAAGGAAGAGAGTTCTGAGTCTAGAAATAAATAATCAGGGTTTAGGAAGAAAAGATAGTCAAGATGCCCTGACCAGAGAGACTATAAAAAGAACACAGCTCAAGAGGGACAGAAGGCTCTAAAATCTGAACATCTAACAAATGGTGAATAAAAGAGGGGAGACGGGTGTAAAGAAATCGATGTAGAATTCCAATTAGCTCCGATTTTAAAAGAACATCTAGAAAAGTACAGAATGCTGGACGTGGAGCCAGGAAGACCTCATCAAACCCTGCCTCTGACACCAGCTATGTGAATATGGACAAGTCACTCAGCCTCTGAAGCAGCACCCTAACACTGGCTGTGTCACAGGCTCGTTGAGATCTGGGAGAGTGTTCCCACATTGCTGAAGTCATGGGTCCTTGAAGTACTGACATATGGAAAGATGAAAGGAAGATTATTATTATTATTATTAGGGCTAGCAGAAGAATGCTACAAATCCATAAGTATATTTTCAGAAAGGTTAAAACCCAGAATGGGCTGTGGCTTGAGAAACATGTGAACAGCAATAAAAAGGGATTTTTAAAAATCTATTTACAATGTTGGATAGTTTTGCTGAACTGCTTTTTTCTTCCTCTTTAAACAAATTACCCTATAAGATGGCTCTGTGGGTAGGGAGGGGCATCTATTGGGAAATTAAGGTGATGTAAAAGGATAGAATATAAATAACACTTCAAAAAGTCTATGTTCAGAGTCAAAGGAAGCAGGAAGATGTATACAGCTTGAGGCAGATGGTACAATGTTAACAGATAACAAGGAGAGCAGAACTATCGAAAAATCCATTCCTATTTTGCCTCCATCTTCTCCACTAGTGGATCATGGGGGAGGGGAGTGGCACCAAGGGGGAGGAAGTCAAACAAAAGTGGTTAAGAGGGAACTGAACCAAAGACAGGTGACAGCCTCTTGTGGCTTTAAATAACGGGATGTCCCAAAAGTTTAAGTGCCATTTTAAGCTTTAATAGCTTATTTATCTGTTTATTTAATAATTTACTTAGTTTATTTAATTTCCAAAATAGCTATTAAAGCTTTAATCTGTCCTATGACTTATGGGATACCCTGTATATCCAGGTTTCCAAATCCAGACAAATTGAACTGCTTGGAAACTTTGAGAAATTAGGATTACGGGATCACAGATTTAGAGCTAGAAGGGACTTTTAGAGATCATTTGAGTCCAATCCCATTATTTTACAAATAAGGAAATGAGGCTCACAAAGATTAAGTGTGAAAGTGGGTGAAACAAGATTTGAACCCAGGTCTTCCCAATTCCATGTTCAGTTCTCTATGAGCTATACATGCTGCTTCTTGATTACAAAGACTGGAAGCCAGAAGGCTGAAGATTGGAAAATGTCCCACTTTTAAGAAAGAAGTGCTTAGCACAGGGAAGAAGTTTATGTTGAGCAGGGCTTCCTAAAAAGAGAATGGCCACTATTAGTCATATACTCCCAAGGAGCTCAAAGACAAAAGGAAAAGTCCCATTTATAACAAGAGTCATACTAGTACTTTTTGTGATAGCAAAGAAACTGGAAACAAAGTGGGTGTCCACAAATTGGAGAATGGCTAAACAGACTGTAGTATATAAATATAATGGAATATTATCACACTGTGAGAAATTATAAATATGAGGAATTCAGAGAAACATGGGAAGACATGCACTGATGCAGCGAAGTATGCAGAACCAGGAAAACTATAAACAATTACTACAGCAACATAAATAGAACAAAATAACAAAACAAAACAATAAATAAAATAAAAGCTATGTGGATATGATGACTAAGCTTGACCCCAGAGAAGATACAGGAAAATGTACCTCTGTGGTTCCCATTTTGTTGAAAAAGTGGGGGATTGACTCAGCTCTTCTCCCAAACTCAGTGCCAGGATCTGTTGCTTTAGTTGCGTCCCTGAGACAAGATGATAAAAGTCAGAATCAATGGATTTGGCCTTATTGGGCCACTGGTGACCAGGGCTGCATTTGTCTCAGAGGGGATGTTGTGGCTATCAATAACCCCTTCATTGACCTCAACTCCATGGTTTCTATGTTCCAATATGATTCTACCCATGGCAAGTTCAAGGGAACCGTCAAGGCTGAGAATGGAAAACTGGTGATCAATGGAAAAGCCTTTACTATCTTCCAAGGGCATGATCCCACCAATATTAAATGGGGGGGATGCTTGAGTAGAGTAAGTGATAGAGTCTATTGATATCTTTACCACCACGGAAAAGACTGGTGCTCACTTGAAGGGTAGAGCTAAGCATGTTATTATCTCTGACCCTTCTGCTGATGCCCCTTTGTTTGTGATGGGAGTGAACCATGAGAAATATGATAATTCCTTTAAGATTATTGTTAATCATGATCATACATGTATAACCTATATCAAATTGCTTGCCATCTGGGGGAGGGGGGAGGGAAGAGAGGGAGGGAGAAAAAATTGGAACTCAGAATCTTATAAAAAATGAATGTTGAAAACTATCTTTACATGTAATTGGAAAATAAAAAATAAAATAAAGATTATCGTTCATGGCCCCTACACTATGAACTGCCTAGCCCCCCTGACCAAGGTGATCATGTAGATGTTGTAGAAGGACTCATTGTAGAAGAACTCATGACCACAGTCCATGCCATTGCTTTTACCCAGAAAACAGTAGATCACCCCTCTGGCAAGTTATGGTGTGATGATCCCTGCTTCCCATAGTGCAATTAGGGCTGGAAAAGGCCAAGGATCCCCACTACATTCTGGGCCATCTCCAGTTGTATATCTGGCCACTGGACCCAGATGGCTCCAGAGGTGAAAGGAAGGCTGTTGACTTTGCACAGCCCTTCCTCACTTCAATCCAATTCACTTGCGTGTCCTGGCACCACCTGCTTGATACCACGGTCCTCTTTGAGAAGAAGGACAAATAGCAGCAAGTGCAATTCGAGTTGTGAGCAAGATCATCCCTGAGCTGAATGGGAAACTTGCAGGCATGGCCTTCTGTGTTCAGATTCCCAAATGCCAAATGTGATGATATCAAGAGAGTGATGAAACAAGCATCAGAGGGATCCTTGAAGGGCATCTTGGTCTAAACAGAGGACCTGATTGTACACTGTGATTTTAACAGTGACATCCACTCTTCTGCCTTTAATATTGGCACCGGTGTTGTCCTCAATGACCATTTCGTCAAATTTATTTCTTAGTATAACAACAAGTATGGTTACAGCATCCGTGAGCAGACCTCATTGTCTACATGTTCTCCAAAAAGTAAAGTGGAAAGACCTGGATCTCCATCCCTAGCCTAATAAGGAGTTCCACCACTTAGGATCCCACATCCTTAACCTAGTTTAGATCTCTATACTAAGGATCTCATGCCTCATTCACAGTCCTTGCCCTGAGGCACTCGTAGTAAGGGGAGAGGCACTGAGTCCTATGTTATGTACCTTAAATATGTACCAAATAAAGTCATCATATTCAGTGAAAAAAGAAAGTGAAGAGCTGTGGGTTCAGAATGTGCTGTTAATATGCTGAATATGCAGACTACACTGTAAAACCTGGTTGATGTATTCATTGGTTTTGCTAGACTATTTCGTTTTTATTTTTGCTAGAAGGGATAGCTCATGGGGTAAGGGCATATTTGGAAATGATTATGATGTAAAAGCTGAATTTATCTATAAAACTTCCTCGTAAAAAGCAAAGAGTAATGGGCTGTATTGTGGGGCAATGCGCTCCCTTTTAACAGTAATGTTAAAGCAAACACTGGATTACCATCTGTCAGGAGTGTCAAAGAAGAGATTTCTGCACTGACTGGGAGCTTGAATTAGATGAACTCTAAAATCCCTTCCAACTCTATGATTTTATTATTCTAAGTTATCACATCCACAACTTGTTCAAGTTTCTAGCCTAGCAGTAACTTGGTTTTCATTACCGTCAGCAATTGTAAAGAGGAAAAACATCTTTTTCTTTTAGCAGGTACATGTGTGTATATCTATAGAACATCTAGAATAAAATTTTTGCTTTCACAGTGGAAAACCTAAAATATCATTCCTGGTATTTTGAGGGCCTCAATATACCAAATTCCATACTACTTAAAATTTCACCTCTTTAAAAAAATTAATAGATAGCAGATCCTTTTTGTTTTAGATTGTAAACTAAGAAAAGAATTTTTAGTTGAGAGAAAAAAGCTTCTCCTTAGACTGGAAATATGACCAAAAGGTTAAATACTCAGATGTTGCTGTCAGCTTGAATTGTTTTAACTCCTCTTTCTAAATGTTTTCATAGCCTTTCCCTCCATATTTTCTCTCCCACCATTCCCTACAAAATTACATAATAATATCCCGTGTGTGTGTGGTCTGAGGATACATTTATCAAAAAAAAATTTTTTTTCAAGCTTCTTGCCTATTGTCTTGGTCTGCGTATAAGGAGAAGTGTTGGTCATTTTCCTGTAGCCCAGGTGTCTATGAGGCTGAAGTCAGCACCAGCACTGCAATAGAGAATAGTTTAAGAGTACCTACAATCTCCTTTTGTGTATGGAGCATAGGTCTATGAGGGAAAAGCTTGCACATTTCTGACTTGTAACTTTAAGCCTTATCTCAAGAATTGCCAACAGCTATCAGAAGGCAGTGACTTTCTTGGTCCTTTACACTGTGGTCTTATTATTATTGCTCTGCTGGGATGTGGAAGTGATCATGCATCCTACAATGTGATGCCAATGGAGTGCAAGCTCTGCTGGTCCCACCAAGCTAAAAAAGACCTCTTTAAAAACAAAACAGATTTGATGTTTTGACTTTATATACCCAAAGGAAGGATTTTATGTTGATTAGAGCTGCTTAAAAAGAAAATTAACACTATTAGTCATATATTCCTAAGGAGGTCAAAGACAGGAAGGTTAATTATATTATATGCACAAACACACACATGTCAAAAAGTCATATTAGCACTTTTTGAGGTAGTAGAAAATTCCTTCTGTCTCCCTCCTCCCAGAGAGCTATCCCATATAACGAGAGACATTTCTAGAACTCTTTCTTAGAGGAAGATGAGAAATACAATCAGCAAAACCAATCAATACATAAAAAAAATCTGGAAATATGTGTAATGTTCCACAATTATTACCTTCTACCTCTGCAAAGAAGTAGGGGTAAGTGTATTCTTATATCTCATCTTTGGACTCATGCTTATTCTTTGTAATTTTGCAATATTCATTTTGGGTTGCTTAGTGCTATTTTCATTTGCTTTGCTGTAGAGATTGTATATAGTAGAGATTGCATATATTGTTTTCTTGGCCTTTCTTACTTCATTTTGCTTCAGTTCATGTTAAGTCTGTGCTGCTCTGTATTCATCATATTTGTTGTTTCTTGCTGCACAATAATGATCCATCATATTCACAAATCACACTTTGTTTAGTTATTGCCCAGCTGCAAAGACTTCTACCATGGACCCAGTAACTAGAATATGTCTGCTGTGTGAGAAGCAGACTAGATTAAGTTTGGAGAGACACCTCGTCAGTGAGTTACGAATTTTTTCAGGCACAACAATTGATGGAGACAATACAAACGCCTTGGAAGGTAATGGTCTGTCTTGGTAGAGGGAATCCTCATACCCATGAAGTCATAGCATTTAAAAATTATGGAAAGCGTATGATTTATAGACTTCTCTGATTTATGAACTTACGTAGAAGTTAAAAATAAAAGGTAATTTTTTAAAATGTCTTTCCTCTCAGTAGTCAGGGTCTTTCCCTATCGACAATAAAACTGTTTCCCCATTTAGTCCAATAGAATCCCATATACTCTAGAGAGCCACTGTCCCTGTGCTTTGTTAAGACATCACATTATGAAGCTATAGTCCATCCTTGTGTTTATAGTCTGAAATTATACAGACCAAAAGGATCTGTTGATAAGATGGCTAGACCTTATAAATTCAAGTGATAAGGAATTATTATTGCATTGAGCTTTATCTTTTCTCTTTCTAAGTGTCAGATTTTTATATCTCCATGTATTTCATGGAAAGAAAGCCTTGCCATAATTACTGGATTGGTAAATAGTTGTTGGTTTGATGCTAATTTTAAGAAAAGGTGAGGGAAAGTAAATCCTGTTCATGTGAACAAAAAAATCCAGGGTATTAGCCATGGCCAAATTTTATGGGAGTTCTTCCATGGAGTTAAATAAGAAGCAAATCTGACCCACTAATTTCACCCAGCTGTCCTGAAATAAGAACATTCCTCTTCACTTTCCCTACGGCATGACTGTAGGCAGCAGGCCACCTACAGGCATAAATCTGCTGGCTTAATTAGCGTTACAGTGCTGGTCTTTATCAACAGCCTTAGAGTCCTCCAACCTGAGGCACCTGTCAAGCGGCAACTTTTTTCTTTCTTCTATTGAACCAATTTTTCCTAGAGAAATAGAACTTCCCCCAAATATGTGAGTTCCTCCAAATGCCAAAAGAAGGATCTTGGATAACTTGAATCCTTGAGGCTCAGACCCCCTTCTTCTCTCTAACAACCCCTCTCCTGACATCTAAACATGGCTTAGTACTGCAGAGAGTTAAGTTAGGGAAATGGAGGCTTCTTTAGGGTAGGGGATGCATTATCCTGAAAGATTCCGCAGACCTTGGCTAGTACGTGCTGAGGAAGCTCCATCCTCTCCATAATGTAAGCACTTTCCTTTGACCAGCCCACTATGACTAAAATATTCCATTCAGTAGCATGAATCATTTAGGGTACAAGGCCCTATTCCTTGACCTTCAAATCTTTAATAGCATGCTTCAACTGGACCACAGAATTTATTTCTTAATTGTCTTTTCTCAGCTTTAGCCAAAGAGTAGAGAATCTGACTCCTAAATGTAAAAGGTAATATTTTTTTAAAATGTCTTTCCTCTCTGTAGTCAGGGTCTTTCCCTAGTGACAATAAAACTGTTTTCCCATTTAGTCCAATAGAATCCCATATACTCTAGAGAGCCATTGAAGCATTGGCACTGTGCTTAGTTAAGACATCACAGACCTTTCTCTGTGAACAGATTGCAATGTCTAGAATGATTATACCTCTAAGTGACAACCTGGAGATGGAAATGAACAGTAGAAAAATATGCGGCCTGTGGAGAAACGAAAATGGTGCAAGCCTTTTGAAAAATCAAAGGTGGGTGAAGCTTTACTAAAAATAAATGCCTCTACCCAAAAATTAGTCTCAAGTTCATTTAAATTAGTGTGCACACCAAAATTTTATTATTTATCAATAATTTCTTTAGAGATTTGCTGCCAAAAACCTCTAAATGCTTTGTAGATCTTCCTAACAGAATACATGTGAAGTGGACAATACTCTATGATAACAACATAGCACAAAGAGTGTGAACTGATATTACAGATATCAATTGGTCAATAATCACTTATGAAGCACCTACTGTGTGACAGGCATTATAGTAAGTGTTACAGATACAAAACCAGAAAGGAAATAGCCCTCGCCCTTCGTGAGACTGTATTTGAACGGGGCCAAAATAAATATAAACAAAACAGGTTTTTTTTTTCGTGATTTTCGTGGGAAGGGTACTAGCAGGTGGGGACATCAAGAAAGATTCCGTGTAGAAGGTGGCACTTGGTCCAAGTTCTCAAGGAGGCTTCGGAAAGTTACATTTTCACTTAAATACATATGATAAATAGCAGAGCATTTTGAAAAAATACATATAGTGCCCAGGAGGAATATGAATAAGAACGTGTGGCTGTTCCCCTACACTGGAGTGACTGAACCAGTATACAAAGGGTGAGATGGATGTAGTGAATCTAAAATGTGATCCGCTTGTGCCGGAAGATGCACCTAACAAAATCATGTGTATGAATTTGAAGTACCAGTCCTTATAAATACTTCTTCCAAAAAGCGGATGATAAAGAACACAGAAGTAGTAGCTATTAATTATATATCATCTTCACCCCACACAAACCAGCTGCTATTAGATCCTGAATTAACTTAATTTGTTTACATTAATGATTTTAAATAAGGAGATTCAGCTACTATCCTTTTCTTTGGTTTTAGGAAATCTTGGGCACATTTATCTGCCCTTGTTTCTTTTTTCTGTATAACCAGGGCAAGATTAAAAAATGAGCATACAAGACAGCCATGCTGGTTCTCATCAGAAAAGAGCAGATGATTTCAATTTAAATACAGCGTGTATAAAGCAGCGTTTCCAGTTCAATACAACAGCCAGGCTGGGGAATTAGGTCACCTCCTTGCTTGCAGAAAATATATTTTACATGTAAGTGTTTTCTCTCGTCCATTTTTGATTATCCGTGCATAGACTACCTGCTTTGTAAATGAATGGTCTAGTTTATTCTTAATTATCAACTAGTTTCTTCTATAGTATTACTGGGCTGCCAGCTCTGGCACAGAGGCTGTGAACAAACCAAATTTAATTCAACAAATGTGCATTTAGCACGTATTCTGGATAACACAATAGGAACAAAAACTAATTTAAATATTAGGTTAAGCAAAACAAGTAACAGAAATTCTAAATCTACCATAAAAATAATACCAAATAACCCTTGCCACAGATTCCTCTTGACCATAAGGCCCTGGATACACTTTCGGAGCCTCTCAGTTTCAGTAACTGGAGCCGCTAGCTCCCCTTATGATGCAGTAAAGGGCACAACAAAGATTCACTTCCAAACCCACAGAATTTCAAGATACTCTAGGAAAAATTCTTCCTTTCCAGGGAACCAGTAACATAAAATACAACCCTGGGTAGAGAAGGACCCAGCAAAGGGAAGGTTCTCTCAAGGACAACTATACTGCAGTCAATATTCTACTCCTCTGCTGCTTCTGCCCTCCTTCTGCCTGGTCCTTCTCATTACTGTCGGCTGTTCTCAGTTCTGCTTTTCTGGTCTTTCCTGTTTGGCTCACCTCCAGCAAATGGTGTGGGTTTTCAAGTACAATAGAGAGACCTTGGAACCATTCTTCAGCTAACAATGTCACCGTTTTTTTCTTGACTCATGGTAGCATGGTTCTCACACTGATAGTAATATTTGAGTAAAATTACAGACAGTAGAGGTGATGGCAACAGTAAAGATATCATTGGGTCTACTTCCCCGTCTTTGGGCAGATAAAATATTTACATTTTATGTATGAGGCAGTTGAGTCCCAGAGGGGCTGTGACTTACCCTAAGATCACATAGCTACTGAGTGAATAGCGTGCTACTTACTACTTGTGTGACCTTATGCAAGTCACTTAAACTTCTTTAGTGATCTACTTCTTTAGCCATAAAATGAGAGTTGGACTAGAGTCAGAGCTTCTTAAACTTTTTCCACTTGAGACCCCAATCAGTGATTCTTAAACTGGGAGTAGAGGCCCACAGTTTAAGAAGAGCTGGATTAGACTGTTTCTAAGGATTCTGTCTTCTAGTTCCCATGAAGATTCTTCTGGCCTTCTACTTATATGAACAGATACAGAGTGAAATGAGGAGAACCAGAACTATTTATAAAATGGCAACATAAAAAATGAACAACTCTTAAAGACTTACAACTCTGATCACTGCAATGATCCCAGAGGACCAATAATGAAGCATGCTACCCATCAGAAAGATAATGGACTCACTATACAGCAGAATAAGACATAATTTCAAAAGTCTTAACGCAGTTTTTAGGTTTAATAACTGAAACTCTTGGCTCACAGAGCCATTAGCATGGGACTATCCTTATTGGTGGAGATTGATTGCTTGGTGCTCCAGCTTCCAGGTGAGGTGGAGTTAGCATGAACTTGAGAGAGATACTGGTCCTCTGGCTTCTAGCTTCCAGAGAAAAGATACGTATTTTCAGACTTTCTTCTGCTTCCTAAAAGGAAAGAAAAACTCTGGGAAGAAGTCAACAGGACTTCACTCATGTTGGCTTCTTCCCTGAATCTTTTCCTTCAGGGACCTGAAGAGAGTCTTTTTGAAGTGATAAATTTAGAGGAATAAAACCAGTTGCTTGCTCTCTTATGTAGAGAGTAGATATTCACTTTGAAGTCACTTAATTTGACCAAAAAGAGAGCAGCTCCTCTTTCAGTAGAATCACTCATTTTTGTTTATTTCACAATAATTTCGCAGGCATACTCCTAACTATGATTAAATTTAGTACAAGACTAGAATGTTAACTTGAACTTTATCACTCCATCATATAGCTATGCATCAACATAACTATAAAAGTTCTGCATGTACATATTAAATCTATTCCATCTCAGGCACTTAACTAGCTGGCAACACTGGGAGAGTCATTAAACCTCTTTGGAATTCAGTGTCCTTATATATAAAATGAGGACACTAGCCTCAGTGACCTCTCAGGGTCCTTCCAGCTTATTATATATTAACCTATATTAATAAGTTAATAAGTAAAAGGAGTCTATAGTATCAGTCTCGCACTGGAAAGACAGCACTACTCTAGATTTGGGAGAACAATAGATAAAGCCAAGTATCCATGTAGGTAAGAGAATATTGGAAGAAAAGTGCTAGGGACCAAGAAATATGCTAGTCAGATAACTATCAGAGAGGAGTTTAGCTTACACTGCAAGTAACAACTGATTGAAATTCAAAAGACAGCCTTGTCTTGGACAGTGGAAAAGGGTTAAGCCCTGCCTGCACCAAAAGAGAAAAAATCTGACTTCTTAGGAATTCAAGCAATAGAGATTCTAGATTTGGAATGACTGCTCCAAGTATCCACACTAAAGACACTCTGTGAAAATCCTAAAGTTCTTACCCATAGAATGTGCTCACTAGAATCAGAATTTTAGAGCCGGAAAGGATTATAGAGATCATATTGTCCAGAGGTGCCAAACACACTGAGGCATTTGGCTAACCCCATTCCTGAGTACAGCGGGAACCAAATTAAAATATCATTGGCTAATATTTAACAAAATAAATAAAAATACAATAGAACATAGATAATGTTAATCTGTGGTTTTCCTGATATACAACTTAGTGGGTCCAGTTTCTATTTGAATTTGATACTACTGATATGGTCCAATCTCTTTATTTCATAGATGAGGAAATTGAAGTTAAAATGTTTGTTCAAGTCAAAGCAGTAAGAGGTAAGAGCATCCTAATCAATGCATCCCAGAAAGGATATGTTGTAGTAGAAAATGAAATAGATTTACAGTCAGGGTACCTAGTTTAGAGTCCTGGCACTGCCACTTTCTTTCCTGAGTGATCTTGGGCAAATTATTTAATGTCTCTGGACCTTTGTTGTCTTTTGTCAATTTGAAGGGATTTAGTCAGATGATCTCAAGGTCTAAATCCTACGTCTACCAGTCAATCAATCAATCAACAAGCATTTATTAGGCACCTACTTGGTGTACAATAACAAAAAAACAGTCTCTACCCTCAAGGAGCTTATATCCCATAGGGAAGAGACAACACAAGGGGATACACAAGGGGATTTGAGTCAGGATTAGGAAAGGTGGATACGGAAGGATAAAGGATATGGAAGATGGCACCTGAACCAAGTTTTAAAGGAAACTAGGGATTTTTAGAGGTAGGGGTTGGGGGGGAAGGATGCATTCAGGCCATCAAAAAGTCACAGAGACAGGGAATTAGTGTTATGAATGAGGAACAATACGAACATTAGTTTGCCTGAACCATCAAGTTTGTGAAGGAGAAGTTTATTAAGTCCCGACACGTAAGTTGGAGTCAGATTTTGAAGAGCTTTAAAAACTTGCCATGTTATATTTTGTCCTGGAGGCAATGGGCAGCCACTGGAGTTAATTGAGTAGTGGAGTCACATAGTCAGATCTACGTTTAAGGAAAATTACCCAGGCAGCAATGTATAGGATGGACTAGAGTAGGGAGATACTTGAAGTGGGGAGACTAATCTGGAGATACTTGCAATAATCCAGGGCCTGAACTAAGTTGGTGAGTTTGTGAGTAGAGAGAAGGGACATTTAGAGTTTGAAATGTCTCTGGGTCATCCAGTTTGAAATGTACAATATTGGTCATGCAGGACTGAAACTCTGGGAAGAGCCTGGGGCTGGGTGTATAAATCCGTGAGTCATCAGCATGGATAACATAGACCTTGCCAGACCAACACCAATTGCCAACCAACTGCCACCATAAGGCAGATAAACCCTGGGTGTGGCATCATCTTCCTCCCCCACACCATCAGTCCTGTTTCCAGCCCAGGTCTCAGAAGACATCATCCCAGGAAGCTATCCTCATGGAATGTGACCTGGCAATTGCTTCTGTGGGTTCTAGAGCCCCCTGCCTCTTCGGCATCCAGCGCTACCAAAGACCCACAAAATAAAATTATTGACACCAAAGTTTTTGGCATTGTCAAATAGTTCAACATCAGAAATGGATATGATCATCAGCAGAAATGACATGAAAAAATATACATTACCATCTGCTTCACCACTGCAACCTAAGGACCATGGGACCTTTCCACCTGAGTTGCAGCTGAAACCTCCAATATGTACTATTTCATACATTAGAATTTGAACTCCTTAAAAGTAGGGACTGCCTTGCTTTTCTATTCAGATCCACAGTCCTTATCACAGTGCTTTGCACTTAGTAAGTGCTTAATCAATGCATCTTCATTCATTTATTCATACAGTTTATAATTAAAGCCACAGAGAATAAGTTCATCAAAGAAGAGAGTACAGAGAGAGGGACCCTAATTCAGAGACTTAGGGGAACACCCAGTTAGAGGGCATGAAATGGATGATGGATCAGGAAAGGGGACAGTGGTGGTTAGTTTGAAAAGCCCAGAGAAAAGTACACAGGAAGAGGCCTGAGTCCATTATGAGTATTACCTTCAAAGTTGACTTGACACAAGGTGAAGGGTATCATCCCATGTGTTTGGCTACAAGATAGCAGGCCATCAAGCCCTCTGCAGTGGTAACGATGACATGGAAAGTGATGTACTGCCCCTGTACATCCAGCTTTTCCTGTTACTATTTCCATATTTGTCATGGTAATTTGTCTTGGCATGAGAACTTGGTATGGTGCATGGGAATATTACAAATGGGAACAAATGGATAGGATGGATACAACTGTTTCTTCTTGGTGAAAATGTTCCTAGGTCAGAAGACATATTTTAACCTATTAACATATTATATTTACCCTTTCCAAAATTTGACCTCTCCCACTATTTCCTGAGATTTCAGAATGAAATTCAAGACATTTGATTCCTTTATGGTTCAATACACAATTAAGAATAATCAGTGAGACTGGGCACTTGGGTTCAAATTCTGGTTCTACTCCTTATTAGCTACATAACGATGAGTAAGTAACCTAACCTCTATGGGCATCACTGTCCTTACTTTAAAATGAGGAGGGAGACAGTCTGAATGATGATTTAGATCCACCTAGATCCCATAAGTCTAAGTGGCATTGTGGCTTAATGGATAGTGTGTTAAGACTTGGAATCTGGAAGACTTGGGTTTGACTACTATTTCTGTTGCTCAGCTTTTCAAACATGGTTAAGCCACTTAACCTGAGTCTGTTTCCTCATCTGTAAAGTGGGGATAATTCCTGTAGTATCTATCTCACAAGATTGCTGTGAGGCTCAAATGAGGTAATGTAATATATTTTGTCTTTTTAAAAAAATCTCTGGGCAGCTAGGTGGCACATTGGATAGAGCTCTGGCCTTGGAGTCAGGAGGACCTGAGTTCAAATGTAACCTTAGACACTTGGCACTTACTAGCTGTGTGACCCTGGGCCAATCACTTAACCCCAACTGCCTCACACACACACCCCCCCCCAAAATAAGGGGAAAAAAATGTCAATTACTATGGATTCCAGAGTACCTGGAACAACTTGAGAATCTTTAAGAAGTCCCTTTCACAAATAGTTGACATGATTTCATCGAGAACAGGTCATGCCAGAATAACCTCATTTCCTTTTTTGATAAGGTTACTAGACTGGTAGATCAGGGGAATACTGTAGATATAGCATTCCTAGATATTAGCCTTACTTTTTGTAGTAGCAAAGAAATGGAAACAAAGTAGATGGTCATGCATTGAGAAAAAGCTAACCAAACTGTGGTACATAGAATGCAATGGAATATTACTTTGCTGTAAGAAGCAATAAACACAAGAGAAGCATGGGAAGACTTATATAAACCAATAAAAACTGAAGTAAGTAGAACCAGGAAAACAACATATGACCACAACAGTTCCTAAATGGAGAGAACAAAAGCTGCAGAACTGTAGAATGCTGTGAAACATTAATGATTAAGCTTGTACCCAAAGAGATACAAGAATATACCTCCTGCTGTTCTTCGACTAGGTTGGGGGACCATGCCTGTGGAACATTATACAGAGCGTCAGACTTTTCTCAAGATGTTGGTTAGTTATGTTGAACTGACTGCCATCCCTCCCATATTATTCTTAATTACAAGGGATAGCTCTCTGGGAAAAGGAGAGGGGAGCCATGTACTGGGAATGTAGGTGATAAAGTTATCAATTAAATTTATTTGAAAACTTGAAAAAAAGGAATATGATGACTACATGCAGAAGACAAACTGATAAAGAATAAAGGAAGGAGACAACATACACAATGATTACAATTTAAAGGGAAAGAATAAAAACAACTGAAACAAAATGCTTTAAAATTACAATGCTGGAACTTGGCCTGGGTGACTGAATGAAAAAGCATTTATTACTTGCTGTATACCAGGCACTGAGTGTACAAAGAGAAAAAACAATATGGTCTCTGCTCTCAAGGAGCTCACACTCTACTTGCAGTATATAACACAGAAAAGAAGGTTCAGTCCTAAGGGCGCAGCAGGCAGCAGAACGGCAAAGCTCAGAGGTCCTCAGGTTACATTTGTAGGTCAGATGACAGCACTGGAGGTCTTGAGAGCATACCCCATGATCCTGCATTTCACCAGAAGAAATAAGGTTGGTGACCTTCACTGAAACTGTGTGAGCAGTCAAGTGGCTGGGATGGGAGCTGGATGGTCTGGGTCTGAGTATGTGGGTAAAGAGAAGGCAAGGGGCAAAGTAGAGGAAGCACCAGCCTTCCCCCTCCCCACTTTTTCTAAATGGAAGTGGAAACCATGAGTGTGGACACCTATACACCTTGGACCTGGTGTGTTCGTTAGTTTTGCTGAAATGCTTTTTTCTGTTAAAAAAAAATTCTTTGTTATAAAGGTTAACTCTCCAGGAGGAGGGCAGAGGATTATAACAGGAATGTAGATAATATAAAAATAAGATCAATAAAAATTTTTTGAACTGTATGGTCATTCAACAAATAAGATTCTATTAAGAATTTTACCACTGACAGAAATGGAGTGATTGGCTTTGTTTTCTCTTTATGTGTCTTGTTTCTAAAGGAAGTTTAAACTATCAGAAATGCCCCTTCCCACAAGACTGGCATATCAGGGCTGTGCCTATTATTCATCATAAAAACACTGACTATTCTACTGGCTCAAAGAATATTTGTTGAAAGCATAATTCTTAATCATCTTCCGAATCACAGAGCTGAACACATAGCAGGTGCATCACAGTACCTTGTTTACCTGCCTAATGCTAGTTTCATCTCATATTTTTCAGACATCCTAGATATGGCAACTTCCTGTCTATCTGAGGTTCTCAAATGCCAATGGAAAAATCTTCCTTGTCATCTGAGTACAAGATAACACACAATAATCGGGAAACACTGGTACAACAGCATAGTTAGGCACTGGGGAGCAGAAAAATTCAGATTAAATACAGACCGTTTCCTCAAGGAACGCGCAGTCTAGTAGGGGTATGAGCTGTAACAGAACTTCTCACCAGAAGGAATAGGGTTGGTGACGACTTTCATAGAAGCCATGTGAGCAGTCAAGTGGCTGCCTTGGGATGTGGGTGGTCTGGATAAGGCAAAAAGAAGGAAAAGGGCAAAGTGGAGAAAGCAACCCTCCCTCAAAACCCCCCCCAGCATTAGTGGGGGTTGTGGGTATGGCAACCTGAATACTTCGGTGTGTTGGTTAAATGCGCATGGGGTCCTGAGGGGAAGATTCAGATAGGAGCTGGGGATGGGGAGATGAAGGAAATCTTCACGAAAGGAGGCATTTTAGGGGGAATTCGTTAGAAGTAACTAGCACTCAAATTGCGCTTTAAAGTTTGCAAACTATTCTCACTTGATCCTCACCACACAGTGAGACTGCTTCTACTCAGACTGGACCCATGGTGGATGAGGAAGGGAGGGCTGGGACTGAATTCAAGATCGACTCGCTTAGGATCGCACAACTACGAACTGAAAGAGGATGAATTCGAACTCGGGACTCCCACACTCCAAACCCACCCACAGAAACGCCGTGGAAAAGAGTGCCATTGTTAGCCATCCCGGCTTTCCCAGCGGCACGCTCCCCGACCCGGCCCCGACCCCGCTACAAGGTCGTGGCACCCGCACTGGCCCTTCGGCCACCCGCGGTTCCTCCTCCCACGTTTTCAGACGGGGCCGATAAGGCTCGACAAACGCGACCGTAAAAACGGAGGAAACCCCACTCCCCCTTCCAGGTTTCGAGGACACCCGCAACATGGCGCCCAGCAAGACCCTTCCCCGCCTCCACCTCGGGGAGCGACGTCAGCGACGTTCCTTGCGTCTCCGCCTCACGTTCGGGGCAAGCACGCTCGCACGCACGGGTTGGGCAGGGGGAGGGAGCGGAACGGCCGCGGGAGCGCGCCGTGGGAGAGGGAGAGGCGGGCCGCCGCCGTGGGCGCGCGCGTCACGGGGAAGAAGGCGAGAAGGGGAAGCGCGGCGGCGGCGGCGGGAGCGCGCGCGGCTCCGGGAGGCGGCGGCGGCGGCGGCGGCGAGGGTGGCGCTCGCTCGCTTGGCGGCTGGTCTAGGGCTCCGAGGAGGCGGAGGCGGAGGAGGAGGCGGTGGCTCTCGACTGGGGGTTGGCTGGGAGGGCGGGTGGGGGGTGGTGGGAAATTTGCTCCTCTCCTGGCTTGATCTTGGGGACCGCCCCCTTTCCCCCCACCCACCCTGCCCCGGTGTTTGGAGTTTGTGGCCCGGAGGCTCGGACCCGGGGATCAGCGGCGAGCCCTTAACCTTGAGGAGGAAGAGGAGGAGGAAGAAGGCAGGGGCCGGGGCCGAGGCGGGGGGCGGACTCGGACGGGCTGTGGCGGATCCTTCCCCCCCCACCCCCCGGTCGCTGGCAGGAGATGTCGAACCCCGGGACTCGGAGAAACGGCTCCAGCATCAAGATCCGGCTGACAGGTACCGGCGCGCGGGGGGTGGAAGAGGCGGGGGAGCCGGGGGGCGAGACGCCCTCGGGGCGAGGGCGGGGGGGGGCGTCTCTGGCCGGACCCCCGCCCCCGGGCCTCTGCGGGTCGTGCACTGCGTGCGCCGCTGCCCGGGTTCCGGTTACTCGCGTCCCTCTCGCGCCCCAGGACTCTTCCCTGCATCCCCCCTCCCCATATCCCTGCGCCCAGGGGCAGCCCGCGCCGTGGCTCCCTTGCCTTCTTTCCTCCCCTCCCCCAGCCTCGGGGCTGGCAGCTGCACAAGTCCCGGCTCCTCGATTCACTCTCGTTTCTTCAATGAAATTTCCATGTTTCCCCCGTCAGCTCCGTAGTGATCCCCATAGGGGTGAATGGGGAAGCCCTGGGGTGCGCATGCGCTGTCGAGGGGAGGGGGCGGGGTGGTGCCGGCTGTGGGGTGGAAGGGGAGGGGGGTGTGGTGTGGACAGTGTCTGCTGCTGGAAACTGTCTCTGCCTGGCAGGCTCCAGACATCCTGTGTCCAGCGTCCAGCCCCAGCATCCTTTTTCTTCCCCCCACCTCCACCGCTACCACCCCTCTCCCTCCATTTCTCTCCCCCGTCCCTCCCCCGCACTCCCCTCTCCACACACTGCAGGCCCTGGGATTTGCGTGTTGAGATCTGTGCTTAACACGGAATCATTACTCTGCAAATATATTTCTGCCAGGGGACTTTCCAAGCTAGAAAATTTCCTGCCAAAAGTTCTGTCCGATCTCTATCAGGAGTTTCCCCTCTTGATTTTTCTTTTACTCTATGGCACACGCAAGAAAAGCCCTCAAATCTGTATTTGTTCAATTCTTGCCAAAGGAGTTTGATTTGGGGGGAAGGAAGGAGAAGATCGAGCCCTAAGGACGAACGCATAGCATGGTTAGGGCATTTAAAAGTATTTGTAAAAACATCTGTAGGTAATTTTTTTTAAACCATGTGTTCTCTTTGAAAACCCACTGTTGCCTGTTGTAGGATCTGTTTCCTGTTTAAATAAAAGGACTTGTGAGTTCTGTTTACAAAGCTGACAGAATAATGAATTATTAATGATTCGGGCCCAGACTGGGGTTTTGTAAGGCAACAGGTGTATCCTCAAGGATCTTTGTTCTTGGAGGAGCCATTATGCTGTACTCAGGCTTGGATATAAAGCACTTCTTACTATTTTTAAGTTGGGTTGTTTTTATGGGTGCATAAAATGTCATGTTTTTGACAATGTAATACTTGTAAAGTTTAATTACAAGACAACCTTAATTTGCTTCCCAGTTACAATGCAATCTATTTATAGACACCACATCAGTTACTCTGTTACTGTTAACTGCATGTGTGTGTTTTGTTAGAAATGCAGTAAGGTTAGTGTTTTGTTTCCGAAATAAACATTTTACTTTTTTTGCATTAGTTGAGTGTGTTTTTATGAATTGTAGTTGATGATCTTCGACCTGTACTTCTCTTCCCCACCTCCCAACTAAAAGAGACTCCGGGGTTTGTCTTTCTCTTCTCTCCACCCCCATATACTGATCTGTTCAGGATTTTAAATGTGATAGCTGCAGAAATACTTTTAAGAGCTTATGGATGGCATTTGATATTAAAGGATTAAATGATCAGTATTCTTTCCAAAGTGCTTTCCCCTTCCTCCCTCCCAGCCTAAATTGCTGAATACCTAATGGATTTGAGGCAATCTGTGAATGTAATTGTTCTTGAAACTGGAATTGAGAGCTTAGTAACAGTTGTGTAACAGACATGATGGCAGTTGTCTGTTGAACATTAACTCGTGTGAAAAAGTTGGAGATAAATAGTTTGAAAATAAAATTGGTTTTAGTCTATTTTTAAAGTTGGGAAGTTTGAAGTTTTTTCACTTTTGGTTTGTTGTGCATCTTAATACATTAAATGTTTTTGATAAAAAGGTTGCTAAGTTACTTCGATGACATTTGAAAATATGGATTTTAGAGAGGTGTTTTGGTTAGTAAATAACATGCAGCATAATTAAATACAGAGAATGAAGACATTAGGGTTGGAAAAGATATTTAGGACTTTTGGCTGCAGAATTTTATGGTAAGTGAAAAGTGTTTTGAAATAGAAGTGGAGATCTAAATTCTGGTCCTAGGCCTGCCATTGACCACCTTTGTGACCTCTTTGGGCTTAATTTTCTTCATCTGTAAAATAAGGAGATTGGACTAGACTGGGGTTTCTTAACTTTTTGTGTCATTGACCCTTTAGCATTCTGGTGAAAACTGTGGGACCCCTTTTTCAGAATGTTTTTAAAAACATTAACTGCATATTATTACAAAGGAAACAATTATATTGAAATAGTTATCAATATTTTTTAAAGCTGTTATGAACCACACATTAAGAACCCCTAGATTAGACTAATATTCAAGGTAGTTTTCTGGCCCTAATGGGCACATTATAGTCACAAATTACTGAGGTCTATGCATTTTTGGTTATTAAATTCCATGCTCTTTAGCCAAGCTTTAAGAGATAAATCTACACTATGACTTTTGGAATACCCTGTCTGCAGAAATTTTGGCTTAAAGTAAGTTATCTTGAATTTGATTTATGATAAACATAATTTAGTCTAGTGACAATTTCTAATAATTTTTGCTATGATGGTGAAATTTCTCTATTTTGTATTTTTGAAAATGATTGTATAAATCCATTTTATGATGAATTTGCCTTCAAGTGATAATTTACAAATGTGTACTCAATATTAGTGGACATCCTTAATCTTTTATATTTAGATACAAATTTGAAATAAATGCTGCCATAATTATGTTAGTTTGAAATAGTTTATAATGATTTCAGTAGTTCATTGAATATATTTGATGCAAAATACTTGAATAATTATGTATTTTAAAATATTTTGCAAATACCCCAATTAAATTACGATCTTGTTTTAGTCAGGGACTGGCCTTTTTTATCCTCTTGCTTTGTTCGGTGCCCGGCACATGGTATGAACTTAATAAATGTTTGTTGAATTCCTTTCCACAAAAACGCAGACAACTATGTTTCAGAAACAACTTGATTTTAAATTTAAGCAGGTTTTACAAAAGCTTTGTTCTTATGTGGCACATAAATGAATACCAGACACTTTTATTTTTGTCCGTTTTAGGTAAGAGTGGAATTTTTGTGAGCTCTGAGTGCTAAGAAATCTAGTCCTTTTCTTCAAAGGATAGCTTTTTCCTATTGTTACCAGTCAGTCAAAATCCTGGATCTGTTACTTCTTTTGTTGTCTTTTTAAAGTTCTGACTCCAAACTTTCTATATAAGGGGAATTTGAGGGTGGATAGAAAATTCAAGGTAATAGAAGATGGGTAGTATTCTGATATGCTCTGACTCCATGAAGTGTGGAGAGTTATTATTTTTATAAATTTTCTCATATTTGAAGTTATGGTGATTTAGTTGTTGGTTTCCCATTAATGTGGCTTTTTGATATATGTTTGTAGTAATGACTGCCGATAAAGTGTTTTTGATCAATAGCAGCTAACAGTAAGCTTAGCTCTTTTGGTGTCTGCTCAGAAATGTTTACTAATAGTAGACATACTGGATGTCTAAGAGGTCCATGACTACACTGCCTCAGTTCTGTGGGAAGTACATGAATTTGTTTTTGGTTTTTTGCTAGGCAGTGAGGTTAAGTGACTTGCCCAGGGTCACACAGCTAGTAAGTGTCTCAGGCCGGATTTGAACTCAGATCCTCCTGACTCCAGGGCCGGTGCTCCATCCACTGCGCCACCTAGCTGCCCCTCCCCTGTTTCTACTTTAAATTTTCACATTGATAGTCCCTAAGACACAGATCTGATCATTTCACCCCTTTACTCAGAAATCTTTAGTGGGTGGGTCCCTATTATCTCTTAGGATAAAATATCATTTAAAGTTCTGCACAGTATGACTTCCACTGGTTTCATATCCTTTATATATGTATTCTATTCTAGTAAGACTGACCTAGTTCCTGGTATAAGACATCCCACCCCTCATCTCCTTGTCTTGGCACTTTGGGGAGTCACAGTGTATACACCCTTGCTCTCATTCTCCTTTTTGGAGGGCCAGCTTCCCTCAAAGCATATTTCAAGTGCCACCTCTTAGCAAAACTTTTCTTGGTTGACACCCCACCACTTCACCTTGTTATTATGCTCTCCTTGAAATGATTATATATTTACCTTCTGGGAAGAGAGAGTTCATGCTTAATCGCTACCCCCCCCCCCCGAGAATGGAAGCTCCTTGAGGACAAGGGCTCATTTCTTGGCTTTGTATCAGTAGTGCTTAGCTAGCACACGATACCTTTTGCTCTTCATGGGCCTTTAAATGTTTGTTTAATTGAATTGAAATCTCTTAGCCAAATTCCCAAAGGCTGGGGTGTAGATTGATCTTGGGACTGCTGTAGAAACGTTCATGTTCTTGATTGTTCTCGTTTGGTGGCCCCAGACCCCTTCTGACAGACTTAAATGTAAATAGGGTCCAGAGTTGCATAGGATGGTCTAGTTACCTAGTGTGAATAGAAGGATCTTACTCTTGGGTGGAAACATCCGTATCAATGAGATCACACATCCTTTTGGAGGAATTTAGTATCATGTCAGCAATCCTATCAGTTTTATTGATTCCTCCTATTTGTTTTCTTAAAGTGGCTAAGCCATTTTCCCCATTGAATCTTCATGGAGTGATCATGGGATGATTTTCAAGTGTTTGTAAATGATTTTGCTCCTAGATGATTTTTTAAAAATCCAAACCCTCTGTTTTTTTAATGTTCTTAATTTAAGCCATCATTTTTTTTATATCATTCTTCATATTAACTTTGTTTTGTATCCTTAAAACTTTTTTCTTCAGGTCATTCTATTTATACCTCAAACACCACAACTCCTATTCTGAAGCATCTAAATTTTATTTTGCTTTTCTATCCTTTTTTCTGAAAATTTTTGTATTCTTAATACTCTTCTTCTCCTAGTCACATGTTTCGAAACAACCTGGTCGTGAGAAATCAGTGGGTTAGATGGTGATAAATGAATCTTAGTTATTTGTGAAGGTGACATTTCCTTTTCCAGAAAAAAAAGTCTGTGCCATAATTTTTCAACTTGGCCCATTCAGTTTGGATTAACTGTACTTCTTGTTCACTTGTGTCTGATTCTTCAAGACCCCATGAACCATAGCACACTAGTCCCTTTTATCCTCCACTACCTCTCAAAGTCTGTCTGTCCAAGTTCATGTTGTTGTTTTCATGATACTATCTATCCATCTCATCTTCTGCTGTCCCCTTTTGCTTTTGTCTTCAGTTTTTTCCAGCATCAGGGTCCCATTTTGCCAAGCTGCTTGAATAAAGGGTATTTGTTAAAATTAAAATGGCTATTTCAAACTTGTTTGTGGGAAAGAAAGGAAAGTTTTTCCTTAATCTGGAAAAATAACATTTTGATCCCTTTGTGTTGCCATTTTTCTGCATGAGAAAAACTTAAAAGAATTTCAGTTTGAGAAAAATATTTTAAAACACACACTGATGAGTAAATCAGTTATTTCTCACCAGAGAGCTTAAAAAATTGTTTGCCGTTTTTTAGTGAGTGAATTTTTTTTCCCCCAAACAAAAGCCTCCAATTTAAATTGACTTATTGGCCTGGATGCTGTGGCTACTGTAGGCAGAAATGCCTGTAGGTAGAAAGCCATTCACTTAAAAGTCCAGAAGTATTTTATATGAGTAGAGCAAGATTTTAAAACAGATGAGCAAAAAATGTTTAAACATTCCTGCACAGGCAGGAATTTCTTACTGTGTCTCCACATGCAGTGTATGTAACACCATTAATGTGTTTAGACTAAGTGGAATGTTGGTTCCATATTTGTGGATGAGACAGCCCCTTTTATTGTTTCAGAGTAAGGCCAAAATAATGCACAGCCAGTGAGTCTATGGTGATGCACATCAGTCCATCAATTCCAGCTGTGTTCACCTCTGTCGAAGTTGAAAGGAATTCTAATTGGCTAAGGAATGTCTGTAACATCATGGATCATTGAGCATGAACCTATTTATTATGCTGGATGCTGTGTGATGCACTTCAGATGTTTTAAGATCATGAGCCTGAACCTTGTAGTTTGCTTTCAAGAGAATTGGGAAAGATTATTGTAAATCTAGATATTCAGAAGAGAAATTTGTTTTTTTCTTGTGTTTCAAAAATCCACTGAATAATCTAAAGGAGATAGTGCTTTGTGGTGACTTGAGCACTATATTAGAAGTTTGAAAGTCTGAATTTTATTTCTTGTTCAACCAGTACTTTACAGAAGATACTTGAGCAAAATATGATTCTTTTATGCCTGTTTGCCCATGTTAATGGCAATAATGCTTGCTTCCTACTCAGTCTTATAAGGATTTCTAAGGGGAATGATTAGAAATTATTTAAACTATTTTATTTGTTTTAATCAGCCGAAGTCGGCCTTCTTGCCTCACTCCCCATCCCCCTTCCCTCTGTTCAAAACACAAGTAAAGCAAAACCCATTAGAAACAAGTATCAATCAAAACTTCAATCAGAACAAATTTCCACATTGGGAATGTACCAAAAAAAATTGTCTCATTCTGAGTCTTTTATCTCTCAAAAGGTGGTATAACATGTTTCATCATTAGTCCTCTGGAATACTGGTCACTATGCTGATAAGAGTTTAGCACAATAGTGTTCAATCACGTTTATATACTATAACTTGTTCTCCATTTCACAGTAAATGGGCACTCCCTCAGATTCCCATCTTTTGCCACCTCAAAAAGAGTTATAAATATTTTTGCATATTTTTGGAGTTTGTTTTGCTTAGAACTAATCCCTTAATCTGACCTCCCTCTAATTCCCCCTCCTGGTTTCTTCCATTTCCCTTTTGTTTTCTTATTGAGTAAAATATATTTTTGTGCCCAACTCTGTGTGTATGTATTCTTTCTTCTATTGACCATATGAGAGTGAGATTCAAGTGTCAGCCACTCCTTTCTACTCCCTCCTGTTTGTATAGGTGTCTATTTGGGCACCCTAATTGTGAGATAATTTTCCATAATCCTAAAATCCCCCCTCCCCTAGTGTTCCTCCCCGCTCAGTTTTTTTCTTAAGGTCATCATTTTAGCTCTTGTCTAATTGGACTCCTACGAACTTTGGTGATTGAGAGAGGACACATGTATCATTTCTCCATACTTGAATGTAAGCAATTTATCCTTGTTTAGTTCATTATTCACTCATGTTTACAACTTTTTATGTTTCAATTCACTCCTATATTTGAATTTCAGAGTTTCTCCTCAGCCCTGGTCTTTTCATTAGGAATGCTTGGAAATCTTCTGTTTATCAAAGGTTCAATTTTTTCTCCTGTAGCATTATCCTCAGTTTTGCTGAGTGAGTTATCTTTGGCCCTTTGCCTTCCAGAATATCATTCCAAGTTCTCTGCTTCTTTATAGTGGTGGCTGCTAAATTGTATGTGATCCTCTTTACTTGAATTCTGTCTTTGTGGCTGCTTGCGCATTTTTTTCTTGGACCTGGAAGCTCAGGATTTTGGCTATGATATTCCTGGAAGTTTCATTTGGAGGTTTCTTTCAAGAGATGACCAATGAATTCTTTCTGTTTCTACTTTGCACTCTGGTTCTAAGAGATTTGGACAATTTTTTTTTTAAGATTCATTAAAATTTGATGTCTGGACTCTTTTTGGTCATGGAGTTCAGATAGTCCAGTGATTGTTACATTTTTTTTCTCTCTTGGATCTGTTTGCTATATGATACCTTACATTTTCTTCTTTTTATCCCCCAGCTTTTAAATTTTGCTGTAATATTTTTTGTTGTCTCATGAAGTAATGAAGTTATTGGCTTGTTTTTCGTCCATTCTAATTTTTAGGAAGCTTCATGCTTGGATGAGGTTTTGTACCTCTTGTGCCAAGCTGTTCGTTCCTTTTCCAATTCTTTCTTTAGTACTCCTAATTTCTTTTCCAATTTTTTTCTCAGGCACTCTTATTCCACTTATAAAAACATTTTAAAACTTTTCTTTAACTCTTGCTTCATCTCTTCTAGGAATTCTAGTTCAATTAAAACATACTGTGTTTATATCTGAGGTACTGGTTATAAATGTTTTGGAGTTATTCTCTTCTGGATTTGTGTCTTGAGCATCTCTGCCACTATAAAAACTCATCATGGTGGGGATCTTTTTTTGTTGTTGTTATTTGTTTGTTTGTTTGCCCATTCTTCCAGCCTACTTTCTGACTTTGAACTTGGTGTTAGGGCTGGATTCTGTCATACTTCAGGAAGTAAGGTGTGGACTGGTTCTGTTGCTGCTTTCTTAGGGAATTGATTGTTGAGACAGACTGGGAACCTGTAAGCTTTCATTGCTCCCAGAGGTCTGATTCAGGATAAAGTCTGATGATTGCTTCCCCCCTGGTCTGAACATTGCAAGTTCCAGAACCGGGTTTGGGTCTGTGCAAAAATAGACTGCTGTTGGTTTCAGTCTGTATCAGCCAGCTGGAAAGTTTTATTGGTTCAGAGTGGCTGAATTATGTACTCCCTTTGGCCTGGAATACCTGACTTGGTTATTTATTGCTCTGCAGGCTGGGCTAGATGCTTTAATTGAGCCTTTGCCCTCTGCTTGGAATCTTAGCCATACTAATGCTGTTGCTTATTTCTGAACTTCCTGCTTTCTCTATATACCATTCAGGGCCTCCTTGGACAAGAATTCCACTTCCCTGAACAGGTCACCTTTGCAGTTAGCCCTGCCAGTTTGTACCTGTCTTCAGCCTATTTAATGACCTGGTATGAATCTGAGACCTCCTCGTCTTGGTGCACAGCCTCTCCCTGGGCACTGGAATGCTTCTCATAGTTTTCCTGCTTGGTCCCCAGTGTCCACAGACCTCACTGTTTGTCTTCCTATGTCAAAGCTCAGCTGGACAAATGACTCACTGTGTCTTTTTCTGGATTTCCCTGTGAGGATTCAGCCTGATGCATTTATTCTTCTTTTTAAAAAGTTTTTGTTGACAGCTTCTGTTTCCTACATCGTCATAGTTATCCTAGTCATTTGTCCTCCTCCACTTCTCAGAGAGCCATTGCATACAGCAGTGTTTTTTAAAGAGGAAAAAACAATTAGCCTAACTGATGGATACATCAAAAAAGTCCAAAATGACATTTGATTTGCAACACCTGTGGACCTCTCACCTCCATGAATAGGTGGAGTGGGAGTGTCCTCTTATATCTTCTCACTTGAGTCCTATTTGAATCATACAATTTTGTTACATTTACTTTTGATTTTTTGGTGTGTCATTATTTTTTCCATTTACACTGTTGTAGTCACTGTGCGTGTTGTTTTCTTGGCTCTTCCCACTTCACTCTGCATCAGTTCTTACAGATCTTTCCATGCTTCTCTGCATTCATCACACCTATCATTTCTTACAGCACAGTAATACTCCATTGCATTCATGTAACACAATTTGTTCAGCCTTTTCCCAATTGATGGGCATCTCCTCCATTTCTAATTCTTAGCTATAACGAAAAGGGTTGCTATAAATATTTTGGTGTATATAGGATTTTTCTCCTCTCAATGGATTCCTTGGTATATAAGTTCATTAATGGAATCTTTGGTTCAAAGGATATGGACGTTTCAGACACATTACTTGCATAATTCCAAATTACTTTCCAAAATGATTGTGCCGTTTTACAGCTTTACCAACAATGCATTAATGTGCCCATGATTCCACAATAAACCTCTCTCCTCCCTCCCCCAACATTGGCCACTACTATCTTTTGTCATTTTTACTAATCTCCAGGGTGTGAGGCAAAACTTTACTTTAGTGATTTGGAACACTTCTTCGTGTGGCTGTGAATACTCTGCAGTTCTTACCTGAGAATTGTTTGTTCATAGGCTTTGACCATTTATTTGTTGGGGAATGGCTATTAATCATATATATTTATTAACTATTTACATGTCTTGGATATTAAACCCTTATCAGATAAATTTGATACAAAGATTTTTTTTCCCATTCAATCGCTTCCCTTATCCTAGGTGTATTAATTTTATCTGTGCAGAAGTTTTTCCATTTCAGGTAATTAAAAGTTACCTATTTTATCTTTTCTAGTTACTTCTATCTCTTGTTTAGTTAAAAAATACATGTCCTACCCATAGCAGTCAGAAGCATGTGATCTGTTTCTCTTCTAATTTTTTATAGTATGATCTTTAATTTTAAGGTCACATATCCATTTAGAATATATTGTGCAATATGGTGTGAGGTGTTGGTCTTAAGCTCAATTTCTTCCAGACCGCTTTCCAGCTTTCCTGGCAGTTTCCATCAAATAAGGAATTTCTTCCTGGTCATTTCAAAGTATCAAAGACAGATTATTGAGTTCCATTGTCTCCTATTCTCCCTTGTCCAATTCTATTGATGTCTCCACTTTTCAGCTAATATCAGATGGTTTTGATGACTGCTGTTGTGCAGTACAGTTTTAGTTTGGAAGTGCTGTTCCTCTTTGTCTCTGCCTCTTCTCATCATTTCCTTCAATATTCTAGGTCATTTGTTTTTCCAAATGAATTTTGCTATTACTTTATCAAGTATATAAAGTATCCCTTTGGCAATTAGATTAGTATAGTATTAAAAGTGTAAATTAATTTTGGTAATATTATCATTTTATTATATTGGCAGAGCTTAGACATGAGTTCTGAATATTCCTCCAGCTGTTTAAGTTATTCTCTTGTCGGGTGCACCTTCTGGATCTCTTTGGAGGAGTGTGTGGAGTGAAGCTCACTGCACTGCTTCCTGTTATTCCTCCCTTCTTGGCTCTGCCTCCTGATTAGATTTTTTTTTAAGTGTGTTGAGCTTTTTGGGGAAAGCTACTATGCAAATAAGTATTTTAGCTTATTTCCTATTCCTAATCCTATCACTAAAAGATAAAATTAGGGGCAGCTAGGTGGCTCAGTGGCACCGGCCCTGAAGTCAGGAGGACCGAGTTCAAATGTGGACTCAGATACTTGACACTTAATAGCTCCGTGACCCTGGGGCAAGTCACTTAATCCCATTGCCTAGCCAGAAAAAAAGAAAAGTAAAATTAATGAAAGTTCATGAGGAAAATGGATTGCCTTGCCAAGTTTTTCAGTACAGTTGTAGTCATTCTGTACTCAGAAAGTTTTTATAAAAGTACAGTATTGTATTGGGCAGCTAGTAAATTAGTTCTTGGTATTAAGAAATGAGGCTTTTAGATGTTTAAGAGGAGACACAAAAGACAGTAAATTACCTTTTTTAACTTTGCAAACAAGAATGTCATAGTTTGGATTTAACTTTTTTTTTTTCCCACCAGAAAAAGTGTATGGATTCTCCCAGAGAAGTAAGGACCTGTTGATGTAATGAAACATTAATGCACTATAATAAATAAATATGATGAATTCAGAGAAGCAGGTGAAGACTTATATTAGTTAATTCAAAGTCGAGTAAGCAGAACCAAGAAAAAATAGGCTAAAACAATAGAAATGGAATCCTATGAAATGGTAATGTTACCTAGCTTGTACAGTAAATAGAGTGTTGGATTTGAGGGCTTTCTGGGAACAGACGAGGGGAAAGGATATATTAGAAAATGTAGGTGATATTTTTAAAAATGGCAAATTAATAAAAAAAAATCATCCTGCTTCTTTTCAGTTTCAAAACTTGTCTGCCCTAGATTAAACTTATGTCATAAACTAGACACAGGATTTGGATTAGGAAAATTTTCTTTAAAGTTGTGATTTATGTAATTTATTTGGAATTTTACTTTGGGGACATCTCAGAACTTTGTGCAAATTTCCTCATTTCTAGTTAAAATTCTAAGAAAGAAAAACTGTTGCTTTCTTAAAAGTTGTTGAGTATTTCTTATTTGTTCAAGGAGACTGTTTTTTCTGCCTCTCGATATGGTTTACAGCCTGATAAATTTTAGTGGTATATTGTATGTTTTTTGATACTGCAGCTTTCTGTTGACTGGTAACTCAAAATTGGAAGGCTTTTATATATTTTGCGTTACATTTTTTCTGTTATTTCCGATTTTGGAATCTAATTCCAAAGTCATTCTAGGTTATATTCCCAAATACAATGCCAGCAGATTCCAAAATTAGGATATGTGGAGTCTTAGCTGGGCTTGATTGTCATCTTTGGTCTCCTTTTAAGCCAAAATCATCACTTCACAGAAAGACTTCTCTCCTCCATTTTTAGACCTGTTGATCTACTTTATTCTTAACACAAAGCACCAAAAAATGGTGATTAGTCTTTTGGGAGGTTGTTGTTTTGTCCTTGTTTTGTCCAGAGACTGTTATTCTGGAAGAGGACCATGACATCAGGGAGGTGATGCCATGACTTGCAAGTGAACTGGATTTAAGTGAGGGAGGGCTGTGCAAAGTCACTAGCCTCACTCTCTCCTCCAGAGCCATCTGGGTACAGTGGCCAGACATGGATCAGGACAACTGGAGATAGCCCTGAGTCTTTTGGGAGGTGGGGGGACATGAAAAAGAGGGGCTCATAGCTGTTGGTCTAAGTGAATTAAAGGTTCCTATGCATAATCACAAAAGTATTGAGGTATACTTAATTCAATTATAATACTTTTCTACCTCAGAAGGATTTTAGTCCTAGGAGGGACCTTAGGATCATCTAATCTAACTCTCATTTTACACGTAAGGAAAATGAGTCTCAGGGGAGGAAAAGTGACTTGTCCAAGGTCATAAAGCTAGTAACTAGTAGAGGTAGGATTTGAACCCAGGTTCTCTGACCCCAAACAGGCTCCATGCTGCTTCCAATTATTTGAAAGAATCTCTGATTTCATTAATATGTGGGCATGCCCTTAACTGAAGTAAGTTTCAGTATCACCTCATCCTAGCTGTTAATTTTATGAGTTGCTGTGACTGAAAAATTCATTACCTAGTTGCCAAACTCATATGATGCCATGTCCCTGCAAAGTGAACCCGATTTCAGTTGGATAACAGCCTGTGGGCCATGCCCATATTCAGAGCCTTTCAATTCAGTGGGTTCTGCCAGAGATAAGGTCAAAGACATGTGATTACTATTATTTAGGCATCAAAGTAGGATTTTAGTGGAGGAATAAATTTATATGCTTACAATAAACAGTATTTTTAAATGACTAAGTTTGTTCATAGTGCATTTATTTTACCATTGTCAGTTTGTAAAAAGAGTTTTCTTTGGTTCCCAAATTAGAGAAATAGCTCTTTTTTGTGTATGTGGTACATTTTACTGTGATTTTTAGTATTACCCTAATAGTAGTTTTCCTCTGCATTATTTAGTTCAACAAAAGTTTGATAACCATCTGCTCTGTGCAGTACAAGTTTGGAGACCTGAAGTTCTTTTTTTCAGCCTCCTTGTATTCAATTAAACTGTTATCAAGGGCCTGCTATGTTCCAATCCATTGTGCTAGACTCTGTATTTACAAGGATTAAAAATAACAGGTACCTTGCCCTGAAAGAGTTTACAGTAGGATAGAGGATAGAAAACATATACACAAACAAGTATGATGCAAGGTAGAATTTTGTAGGAGAAAGGGCACAAGTCATACAAAATACTATAAGAAAATTTGAGGAAGGGCCACTTTCAGTTGTTGAGATCAGGCAAGGGCTTCATGCAGGAGGTTGCATCTGAATTAAACCTTGAAAAGGGAAAGGATTTCAATTGATAGAAGTAGAGGAAAGATGTACCGCAGACGAAGGGAACGTATGAGAAAAATCAAAGAATAGCTTAAGTAGTCGTCCAGTTTGCTTGGGCCCTAGAGTGTGTGAAGGGGAGCAGTGTGAAATGAAGTTAGAAAGGTAATTTGGAACCAGATCATGGAGGGCCACAAGTGTGGGACTTAGAAGTTTGCGTTTTATCTTTGTAAATGTTCTTTAACAAGGAAGTAATATGGTCAGAATTGTGCATTCAGAGATTATTTTGGCACCTGAGTACAGAATAGATTGTTAGGAGACTATTACACTCATTTAGGCAAGAAAAAAATAACGTATCTGGAGTACCTTGCTTAATCTTTGACATCTTACCGCCAAAAAGAAAGGTATACACTACAAAATTTAGGAAGAGGAAAAAAGAATGGAAAAAAATCACTTTGAAAAAAATGATCTTCCAAGCTGTGGCCCTCTGGTACCACCTTATATTCTGTGGCATATCAGTAGGTAAAAACAGAACAAATAGGATAAAGTCATGAGAACATTGATCAGAAAGTGATTTCTTCATTTATATCCCCATTAATATGAGGGCAAAACCATTATGATTATTTAACTGTCTCAAGCAGTGTCTTTTTTTCATTTGCTCTTTCTCAATACATATCTTGTTATATACTTAGTTATTTTCCGTCTCCCCCACCAGAATGTGAGCTCCTTGAAGACAAGGGACTATTTTTGCCTTTCTTTGTATATCTAGTGTTTGGCGCTGCACCTTGCCCGGCTCATAATGAGTCCTTAAGCAATATTTTCTGACTGATTCTAAGGCCTTCTCAGCGGCCCTTGTTTACAGACTGTTTTCCCAAGAATCATTGGAACTTCCCCCACTTGAGATATTTAGATAAAATAATCATAGTGGTTTCGAACTCACAGTAGTAGGCATATAAGTGGACAAATCTTTTCCTGGTACTAGTTGAAATATGGAGGGGAGTAGCTAGAATGAAAAAAATTAATTTCTTTAATATGTCTGAGATGTTTTGTGTTGTCAGGGTAGAAAAAAGCTGACATTTTTATCTTTAAAAATATAAGCTTTGAGTTTGAACACCATGGATGTAAAATAATGCTACCTTATAATAAAATACTGTTGAAGAACATGTCTGGAACAGTTATTTGATGTAAAGTCTTCCTTTCAGCAATCTAAAGCCAAAAATATGCTTTAAAAAAGAGGTTGTGAATTTGAGGGCAGCAGTAGGAATATTAACACTGTATGGAATCTTCCTGACATGTTTCATGGTTGACTTGTATTGTAGATTGTTTCTGATTTTTTTGTGTAGTACTATAACAAAATGGTGACATTTTTAATGTAATGTACCTCATATAGAGGATTTCTTGTCCACTGCCTTCCTTTTTTTTTTTTTAAAAGGAAAATAGTGTCTAATCTATACTGTAGTAGGATACCATGGGTTAATATCTACAGCATAGTTGGAGCGTCATCTCTCTAACCTCTACCTAGCAAATTCTACAGAGGATTCAGTTAGCCAAGCTGGAATTTGAACCTGTGCTTTTTAGGAATTGTAAGTTATCCAAAAGCCCTAAGCTATTCCTTTCTGGCTGCCCCTGGATTAAAAGTCTTAGAAATTGTTTCAGGCCCCCAAACTAATGCCATCTGTCTTTAGTTTCGATATAAGGTATTACTCTGTCTAAAGTTATTTTTCATGCTTGTATTTTGCTAAAAATTACCGGTCTTGGTCTTTTGTACTGTAAGACTGACCAGGAGGCCACTTTGTTTTAATAATAGATTTTGGAGGGCTAGGATGGGCCTGCCAGCTTTGTCTCATTTGTTGTCAGTGATTTTGAACATTTGGGAACTTTCCCCCAAATCATTAGTAATGATCAAATGAAACTATTTTGGAGAAAAGACATTGTTTTGCCAGGAAAATAAGATCTGTGGAAGAAGACAGTTGCAAAAATGGTGTTGCTATAACAGCATATTCAGTTTGGAAAGCACATTAATTCTTAGAAGAATTTCATGCTGGTTGGTTTTCCACTAAAATCCAAATGTACTGAGTACATTGTGCTTGAGATAGTCACAGGCATTCAAGTGCTAACTTGGTTTAGAAAAAAATGGCTGTCATTTGTTGAGCCAGAGTCTAATGGCAAAATCACAGTCCCGTCAAGAGAATGCATTTCTTTTAGGAGCTTGATGTTTCCGCCCACTTATTTGTGTTTTAAAAAGTTGTGAGTAGTTTGGGTCTGTTTTGTAATGTTAATCTTATATTGAATGAATGACATAGCTCTTAGTTGAGTGTTTACTTTTTTGCATTATTTATGTGTTGCCTCATTAGCTGAAATGTCAGCAGAATCCTGCTTTTGTTTAAAATGACCACACCAGAGGAGTACAGAAACTTTTTGAATTGGATTATAGGATTCTTAAGAATGGTTGGGTGAAATTGAATGCTGGGACTCTTGGTTGCCTTGCTGACTAAAAAATGTACACCAATGTTACATGCCCATAGTTGGGGGGGGGGGGTCGAGTGTATGTTATAAAGTTAATGTATTGAGGAAAAAGTGTTGCTAGGATGTCATCATGCAGGTTATTTTTCAGGCTTTAGTATTATGTAGCAAAAGTGTGTGAAGACATAAATATTAATTGATAGTGATAATATGTAAGGAGTTGTGTTCTAGTCCCATTGTATATTTTAACACCATAAAAGCAGTTTTTTGACATACTTAGTGAGACTTTATTTGGTATATTTTCTTTTGGGATGTATGGGGTCAATTTAAGGTGCAGTTTTTTTTTTCTATTCCAGAAAAAAACCTGCAGAATGATACGTAAGTTACAATTAAAGAAAAATTTTGCCTTAGAAAGGGGAGAGAATGTTTAATGTATAACCTCTAACATTTTGTTCTTTCTAATCGGCTTAATGGTAGTGATGTTTATATTTGAAATAGGTTTAAAGCTTTTAGCAAAGCTTTAGATACATGAATGTCAGATTTTATGTGGTCAGGATCAAGGATCTGGTCCTTCAGATAATTCATAGGAGTATAGATTTTGAACCAGAAGGGGCCTTGGAAGTCGTCGTGTCCAGCTTCTGCATTGTGGAAATGTGGAAATGAAAGTGAGATGGCATCATTTGCTCAAGGTCATCTCAGCGGTATGTGGTCTGTTCCTTAATTTGGACATTATACAACAAAATCTCACTCATTTGAAATGTCTAAGGCTTTGAATGAACTTAGTTGACAGTATTTGATATTTTGTTAAAGAACAAAGGCTATCTAGTTGACTAAAGAAGAGTATTTGTTTTCAGTTGCCTGCCATATTGAATGTTCTCAACAAGGTTTTAACTTAGGTTTTTTGATCCTGAGATGTAAGTAATATATTTTGAAATAATATGCTTATTGAAAATTTAAAGGAAAAATGAGAATTTCATTATTTAATGAGATGTTTGTTTAATGCTTACTTTATATCATTACTTCCATTGGAATTTGAAATTATTTTTCACCTGATAGGTACGTTTTAAGGAACATTAGACTGAACTAAACCCAAATTTTTATGACTTCTAACACTGTTGTAAGTTAAGGAGATCACAGATTTTTTAAAAAAGCCTGTTTCTGTGGTTTTAGACCTTTATGCCATCTGAGGGTTTTTTTGCCGTTTCTCTGGTTTGTTGATACTAATATAATTGTGAATGCCTTCAAAAAACACTGAAGTATTTGGTATAGTCCAAGTAGCCTTTTCCTTCATGCTGATCCTTGTGCTTTCTCTTCAAGGGTGGCTGTTTGCCCCAGGAGCACACTTTGAGGTTTCCTTTACTTGATTTTTTTTTTTGTGCGTTAGCTAGATTTGGGAATTGAAAAGTGCAATAGGAAGTTGTGGCCTTGAGAGAAAGGATGAGAGCAGAAGAGAAATAAAGGCTGAGAGCTGTCTAATGTTTCAGTCTCTCCCTTTGACCATTCCTGTTCTGTTTGCTAACAGGAGTTTCACAAGAGGGTCCTGGCATGGAATTGGGCACACTTAGGTACCATAGGGAAAACTGGGCATAGGCAGACAAGAACATTACAAGAAGTAATCTTGGCAACTACAGCTTTCTTTTGCCCTTGCTGTGGAGACCAAAGTAGTCTACAATAGAATTTTTCAAACAGTTCCCTCAGAAGCAAAATCTCTTGACTTGGATTCCGAAATATCATTGTCCTGATTTTATTGACTATGGGTCTTTTAAAATAGGAATAATGATACTCGTGTCTGCAGTGCATTATGGTTTACACCATACTTTCCTTGCAACAGTGTAGAGAGGCACATTCAAATGGCATTATCTCCATTGTACACATGAGGAAATTGAAGCTTGGAGAGCTTTGAATTTGTGTTAAGAGCTCAGGACTTGAATTTAGGTCTGCCCCAAGTCTGGTGTTCTTTGCAGTGAATGAAGCCTAATTATTTTTACACTCTCTGTCCCACAGGATTAGTGTAAGGATGAAATAATATTTCTGAAAATGCTATTTTGCATTTGTATGCTATTACTATTTTGCAAGTAAAGTTATAGGCATATTTGTGGGGTTTTTTCCTATCTGTATGAAATTTCTGTGATGATAATCTTTTTGAGGCAAGTTCCTTTCTTATCTCCTAGTTATCCTCTTATTGTCACTTTGTACATTTCTTCTCAAGGCATTCAAAGATGAGCAGAAAGTGAAAGTGAACAGTTTGAATGTCACCTATGTGACATTAATTTAATTATGATGTGCATCATAAAAGGGAAAGAGAGAATATTTATTGCACACAATTTATTTGGGCCCCACCCCCATGTATTTCCTTTTTTTTGGTTACTCACTTTCACATAGTAAGAGTCACTGGCCTTAGACACATAATTAAAATTTCACCTTTTTGATCAGGATTTCCCAAATACATAATACATACATAAACTTCAGAACTTCTATATCTTTGTGGTCTTATTAGTGTTGATCCTTCTGCTGTTGTACATTAGTACCTTCTCATGCTGTTTGATTCTTGTCCATGTTTTTCTATAAATTCTCCAGAGAGGGGGGCAGCTAGGTGGCACAGTGGATAGAGCACCAGCCCAGGATTCAGGAGGACCTGAGTTCAGATCAGACACATAACTCTTACTAGCTGTGTCACCCTGGGCAAGTCACTTAACCCAATTGCCTAGCCAAAAAAAAAAAATCCTCCAGAGAGGAGATGCAGAACACATTGGAATCCTTTCTCTGGATATTAACCAAGTCTGTTAGCCCTGTCTATGTGACCAGTCCATCTTAATTTTCATTAATATATGTCCTTGATGATTTTTTTTGGCCACTTTTGGTGTGCACGCCGCCTTTGGCAGCTACTACACCATTCCTTTTTCTGTTGCCCTTGGTTTACATCAAGTAAATATATATATAGAACTATGTGTCTGTGAGAGACATAACTGGCACAGTCATAATGAGCCCTCCTGTGAGTCAAGAAGGACCTGGATTCAAGTCCTATCTCGAATACTTATTAACTGGGAGACCCTTCACCAGTACTTTTAACTTCTTAGTGCCGCAGGCAAGTCTCCAAGACTTCAGTTGGTTAGAACTGTTGCTGAACTGAATTGGTTCTGTGAGCTCCCTAGGAAACTAATGATGTCACAAGTCTAGACCCTCCCCCCCCCAGACACACACAATCGAATGTACATGTGTACTTTCATATACAGATTTTTTTGAAGATTCAGGGTAATTCTGCTCGGTTATAGTTTCATCATCAGGATTAACTCCTAGTTAACCTTTGTAGAAGAGCTTTGTCTTTGGAATTTCCTTCCTCTGATTTCAAAAGTTCATTGCCCTTCAATTTTGGAGACAGACTGTCATGTGTTTCTGGTCAACCTGACTTTTGAGTAACAAACGTTTTATATATTTAGGAAGTGATTTTTGGGGGGGTAAGGCAGTTGGGGTTAATTTGCCCAGGGTCACACAGCTACTAAGTGTCAAATGTCTCTACCCACTGTACCACCTAGCTGCCCCTACGTATTGGACCTTAGTGATGATGGTTGCCTTGTAGAGGGGCACAGTGCCTTGGATACAATACTAGAGATTCAAAAAATGATTTGAAGTTATGACTTACTAGGTAGGATGCTGTTGATGCTAATCAAGTCAAGTGGCACTGTTTATGGTCAAAACTGTTTCACAAATAATAAAACCAGCACCTCCTAATTATTTGGGGAATGTGGTGTAGTGGAAGGAGCACCAGACTAGAAGTGTGATAACCAACCTGAGTTAGATATTTGGCTCTCTCACTAGCTATGTAAATTACTACCTGAACCTCAGTTTCCCTTTTTGTAAAATGGGGATGCTGATAATCATTGTACTGCATACTTCATAGCATTGTTGTGAGGATCAAATGAAATAAAATATGTAAAGTGTTTTGTATACCATATAAAGTTCTGTTATTGTTGCTATTATTTTAGTTGTATTAAATGCAATAAGTTGTCAG
Organism: Phascolarctos cinereus; assembly: GCF_003287225.1. Classification (NCBI taxonomy): domain Eukaryota; kingdom Metazoa; phylum Chordata; class Mammalia; order Diprotodontia; family Phascolarctidae; genus Phascolarctos; species Phascolarctos cinereus. The sequence goes on along the minus strand of NW_027555847.1, from coordinate 226,505,184 downwards.
CAGCACCAAGGAGTCATCCAAATGACCAGATAGTCTCCAACAAGGGCTAACTCCCCCCAACTGCTGGTTCTTTATGAATTGATGCTAACTGAGCAAATACATATTTATGATGGGTTCTCACCTAACTGCATAACAAACCTTTTATTCATTTCTGACTGATTCACTATCATGTTTTTCATGACAGCTGTTCCAGGCTTCTCCTCAAGTCCCTCAAGTTTTCAGCAGACACCCAAGCCCTCCCCCCTTTTTTTTACTCAGAGGATATCTCACTTTTATATATTACTTTAAGCTTCACACTGTGCTGTCTTAGAACACCTTTTTAAAATAGGTAGTGTAAGATGCAATTATCCCTATTTTACAAATGAAGAAACAGATTTGAGCTAGGTTTATCAACTTGACGGTAGTTACAGAAATAGAGGAAGCATAGCGTAGTAGATAGGTCCCTGGATTTGGAGTCAAGAATACTTGGGTTGAAATACTGCCTCAGATACTCTTTACCTGTCTGTGGGACCCTGGGCAAGTGATTGCACCTCTCTCATACCTCAGTTTTCTTCTTTGTAAGAAAGGAAAGTATTCAATTCAGTAGACTTTTAAGGAACCTTCTAGCTCTGAATCTGTGATCATAGGATTCTAAGTGTCAAAGCCAGGACTGGAACTCAAGTTCTCTGATTTCAAGCCAACCACCCTTTTCCACTCCTCTAAATAAATCTATTTTTTCACCCATTTCCTCCTTAGGTGGTGGTAGCCTTTTTGCTAAGGCTAACCCCTCCATTTAATCTTTTGCTCTCATCCCTTTCTGTCTTCTCCCTTCACCTAGATCCTTAATAACATCCCCTCCTGTCTTTTTCAATAATCTTCAATTATCAGTCATCCTTTCATATGTATCTTCACTCTTTCCCATTAGTTTATAAACATTCTCAGGACACTCTTATCCTAAAAACACTTGTTCTTGGCCCTGTATTAGTAAGGTCAGATTCTTGTCCTATCACCCTTTTCCCCTCTATTGCCAGACTTCTGTATAAAGTAATTTATATTTACTCTCTCCACTGCAGTTTTTCTAGATGTGTTACCTTGGGCAAATAATTTAACTTCTCTTGGACTCTATTCATCTGGAAAACAAAGGAGTTGAACTAGGTGCTTTCTAAAAAGTCCCTTGCCTCTAAATCTTATCTCGCAATCTGGCTTCAATCTATGTTTCCAGCTTTATCTCACATTAGTTCTCTTTATTATAGCAGATAGTTTAGCCAAATTGAGTTCAGTTCCTTTTCATTTTGCCTGCTTTCATCTCTTTTCCTATACTCATGCTACTCCTGTGCTTGGAATGAAGCTCAAAACTTCTGTCTTTCCTTCCCCTCATGTTCTCTTGTTAAAGTTCCTTCTCCCTTCAGGAGAGGAACTTCCAACTCAGCTGGGGTGCCACCTCCTCTATGGTTCCCTCTTCTCCCTCCAATCTGGAAGTGATGTTCCATACCTTAAATTTCCATAGCATTCTATTTGGCCCTCTTTATATTTGCTACCTTATGCCATGTATCAGATATTTTCATACATGTCTTACACTGTCATATCAAATGTTCTGTACTGGTAAGGACTGGGTCAGGGGTAGGGAACCTGCAGCCTCGAGGCCACATGTGGCCCTCCAGGTCCTTAGGTGTAACCCTTTGACTGAATCCAGACTTCACAGAACAAATCCCCTTAATAAAAAGATTTGGCCACACCCCTGGAAGGTCTTATTTGTCTTTGTTTCTCAAAGCCTAGTGCACTGACACAGTAGTCATTTAGCAAATTTTTTAAATTAAATTATGCAATATCACAATCTAGCAAAACTATTCTTATTACCCACACCACTCCCTACATTCCTGGAGGTATCCCTAGTGTTGCCTTGAAACTGAAACATTCTCAGAGGGTGGGAGGCTTTTTTGTTTAACTGCATTGTTGGACCTTATGTAAGGCAATGTCCTTCCTGTCCTCAGAGTTTGATTAGCTTTTTCTTGGCTGTGGCATTTTACCAACTAGTTTTGTTTGGAATCTATGATTTGATCTATCAGCAATGTTTTAGGAAATTTCAGTATAAAATTTTAAACTACTAAAATGCCTATCAAACTGAATTTGCAGAAAAAAAGAAACCTCTGGGAAAGGATAAACCAAATATTCTAAGTAGTCTGCGATCTCAAGCATTTCCTGTGTCGGGTGTTTATCAAGTCTGAGCTTCACTTCCAAACTAAGCTTGAAAATCTGGGAATTATTCCCAGCTGATTGGGGGTGGGGGGAAGAGGAGAATTACAGGCATGTAAAACAAGGGACCATATTGCTTTTTTTTTCTTTCTATAAGTATCCATCCAAAATCCATCTGTAAGTGTTAAATGCAGAATTAGAAATCTTTGGAATTTAGAATCAGTGTGAGAGGTCTAAGGATGACATTAGAATAGGTCAGCGTTACTATCACAGTAAAGAATAAGTGCATAGAAAAAATAGCATTGTTTCCTTGTTATTCATCAGTGATCTCAAGCCTCACTGTTTTCTACTAGGATTTTATTATTTCAGAGTGCCTGGGCTGCACTTAGATCTCTGGGAAAGGCCCAGGTGCGACAGGAAATAACAGTGGTGAATAAGTACGTGGTTGTCCATTACCATATGACTCAGTATGTCAGAGAGTTCCAGCTTTAGAGAGTATTTCATAGAGGCTTTAACTGTTTTATGCCATCTGATACGTAGGACAAAACCTTTGCTACCTTGTTAATAAAAAGGAAAAAATCTCATTAATTTTTTCCTCTGGACTCTTCCCCTACCTCCCCCCACCAAAAAAATAATAAAGGTTTTTTTGGGAAGGCTTAACTATTTTTTCCAGGTTCAAGATGTTTATGGTAGAGTCAGAAGAAAATAGCTTGATATCTTTGAGTAGCAGCAGCTTTACTTCTATCAAACCTGAGACATATAAGAAGCTAGTTTGGTACTGAGCTGCTGTGCTTGTATGTGAATTTCCTAGTTGAGGTGGCTGGCATTGATAGTGAAAGACTTTATACTTAAATTTAGTCACTTTGGAGATTTCCTGGAACACTTATTAAGAAAGACTATAAGAGCTATGCTGATAAGCTTCCTAGTACACTATTCATGGATGGTCCAGAAAGAGAAAAAGGACTAGCCTTTCTTAACTACCCCAGCCTCTCCTTTTAGCACAACCATTGCTGTTGTAATCAGTAGCAGCATCTTTAAGAAAGAGTGCTGTAAGCTAGGCATGGGGGCCCATACCTGTAATCCCTGCTACTGGAGAAGCTAAGGCTAGTGGATGCCTTAAGTTTGGAAGTTCTGTGCTGCAGTGGAGTGAAAGCCATTCAGTTGTCTCCACAAAACCTGGCACCTGTGGTGAGCCCCTAGGAGGGAATGGGGAAACCTAACTGCCTGAGGAGGTGTGAACTGGACTGGGAACAGGAGGTCAGAGTTTTGGTGTGGACCAGCAGTGGGATCAGGTAAGTGAGTTGTCTTTTCACTTGCAGCCTGGGCTAGATGGGAAGACCCACTCACCTTCCCTTCCCCTCCCTCCTCCCCGCCAAAAAGGAAGAGTACTGTGAGAAACTAAAATGTTGTGGAGTTGGAAAGAGGGTAGTATGATAATGTCTGAGTGGAGTATATGTAATAGAGGAAAAGTGGTTTATTGTTAGGTCTAATATTTGCCCCTTGTATAATGGCATTTTCTCTCTGACATGTGTTAATGAACCTAGAGGCTAAATAACCATGATTGCAACCAAATAATTTTAATTTCTAGGAAAGGGGATGTAGTTTGAAGACTTTCTAAGCCAAGAGAATGGGTTGACTTTGTCTGCTAGACTATGCCTGTGGTGGGGGAGATTCTTTTAGGCTGTCAGCTCTCTCCTTGAACCATAGGGACATGAGGTTTCAGGTTAAAAACCCTTGCTATAGATAGTGAACTCCATCCATGGTGTGTGTTTTCTTATAGTTTCATAGGATTTGGAAGTAGAAGGAACTTTGGAGCTTATCAAGTCCAATACTTTCGTTTTGCCAGTGAGGAAACTGAAACTTAGAGAAGTGACTTGTCCAAGGTTACGCATATAGTAAGTAATAGAACTAGGATTTAAACTCAGAACCTCTGATTCTAACTACTATATTCTTGCCAATATATCTTTGGATTTTTTTTTTCACATTTATCATGCCGTGTGGCTTTTTGTGACCTTGGGCAAGTCACTTGGGCTCTCAGAGCCTTAGTTTTGTAATCTATAAAATGAAGGGCCTGGCTGCACCTCTTAACATCCCTTGATAGCGTGGAAAGAGCACTGGATCTGGAATCATAGACCAAGGGTTTATAGCATGCGTTAAAATTCAGAGGTTCCCAAACTTATTTGGCCTACCACCTCCTTTTAAAAAAAATTACTTAGGGGCACCCCAGGGCAGTCTCTCTTCACCCCCCATCAGTCCAGGTCCAGCACCTCACAGGGGGCAGTATCACCCTCTTTGGGAACCTATGCCTAGATGCTTGCTATTTCTGTGACATTGAGCTCCCTTAACCTCCCTGGGACTCAGTTTCCTTATTTGTAAAATGAGAGTGGGAGTAGATGGCCTCTGAAGTCCCTTCCACCTCTAGATCTATGATTTTGTGACCCTGAAGTAGTTGTTTAATCTCTGTGAGCCTCAGCTACATTTACAAATTGAGGATATTTCTACCACTTAACTGACAGGATTGTTGTAGGTAAAGTTTATTGTGGATTGTGAAGTGCTATTTAAATTAAGTAAGCTGCTATTATCATCATCATCATCATTATTATTATTATTATTGTTGTTATTATTATTATTATTATTATTATTATTATTATTATTATTATTAAAAATCAGGTGCTTCAAATGCTATGGATTGGTTTCCAAAATAGTTGTATAGATTCACAGTTCTACCAACAATATACTAGTGTACCTATCGTCCCATAACCCCTCCAACATTGACTGTTATCATTTTTGCTAAGTTGAAAGGTGAAAAAGGTTGTTTGGATCCATGTTTCTCTTATTGTTAGTGATTTGGAGTATTCCTTATATGATTGTTAATAGTTTGCAATTCCTTTTTTAAAATAAATTTTTGTTGATGTCTTCTGTTTTTTACATCCTTATGGTTTCCCCTACTATCTCACCCACTCCCTCTCTCACAGAACCATCTCATATAATAAGTATTATTTTTAGGAGTCAAAAACAAAAAAGAGAAGAAAAAAATCAGCGAAACGATAGCTTAGAAAAGTCCAAAAACATAAAGCCTCCATGAAAGGGTGGATTGGGTGGGGGTGAACTATCATTTTTTCATTCACAACTTCATGCTTGATCTTTATAATTTTGCTACATTCAATTTTGATTTTTGTGTTTGTGATTGTTCTTTCCATTTACATTGTTTTAGTCATTGTGTATCTTGCTTTCTTGACTCTGCTTACTTCACTGTGTATCAGTTCATGTAGATCTTTTCCAAGTTTCTCTATATTTGTTGCATGTATAATTTCTCAAAGCACAGCAATAGTCTGTTATGTCCAGTACCACAGTTTGTTTAGCTGTTTCCCAGTTGATGGGCGTCTAGTTTGTTTCCAATTCTTTGCTGTCACAGAGAGTGCTGCTATAAATATTATGGTGTATATGGGCACTTTCTTCTTATTGAGGGCTTCCTTGGGGGTTAAGACCACCAGTAATGAAATCTTGAGGTCAAGAGAGTGTGGATATTTTAGTCATTGGATTTGCATAATTCCGAATTGCATAGTTCCATCAACTATGCATTTGTGTGCCTTTTATCCCACAGCCCCTCCAGCATTGACTAGGGCCATTTTTTGGCATCTTTGCTAATATGCAAGGTGTGTGGTGAAACCTCAGGGTTGTTTTGATGTACCTTTCTTTTATTATTATTAATGACCTGGAATATTCTTTCATGTGGTGAATACTTTGCAATTTTTCTTTTGAGAAGCTTGATCATGACCTTGGACCACTTATCTGTTAGGGAATGTCTCTTAGTCTTATATGTATTTAGTAATTGTATATCTTAGATAACAAACCCTTATCAGAGAAATCTGATACAGTGTGTTTTTTCCCCATTTGGCCTCTTTCTTTCTTAACCTAAGTTCACTAATTTTGGCTTTGTGGAAGCTTTTTAGTTTCATGTAATCAGTTATCTGTTTTATCTTTTGTAATTTCTTTTATCCTTTGGCTAATAGTACAATTTCTGCCCATAGCTGTGAAAGGAATATGATCTACTTCTCCTCTAATTTTTTTATAGTCTTTTCTTTAGATTAAGATCACATATCCATTTAAAATGTGTTGTGGAATGTGGTTTTATGAGTTACTGCTTGAATGAAAAATGCTAGTCTATTTTTCCCCAACAATTTTTTGGATTTAGATTAGCCATGTATATAGTTCTCATCTTAAACCTCTTAATTTACTAGTTGCCCTATTTTACGTCTTAGCCATATTTTACCATTTTTCTTCCTAACTCCCCTGTTAATTAAATAGTTGCCAAATAGTATGAGTAGCCCAGTGGGAATAAGCATGGTTCATAGGTGTCAGGCTGTTGCCAAATTACATTCCTAATTTTTGGCTTCCATGGTCCAGTGCTACAGTTCTTGGAATTGGAAAGGAAATTTTTGACTAGTTGGTATTAAATTCATATCTCTGATCCTAAAACCCTTTTCAGTAGCACTGTTCTAGTTTAGAAACTTGTCTGAAGTTCTCAGAAATTTGTCGTCCTGCCTAGAATAGGTTACTATACAAAAGAACCGGACTCATAAATTTATGAAGTGGGAGTGGTTGGAGTTGTAATTAGTTGAGGAAGGGATATGTGATTGAAGAGCTTCTAAGAAAAATATTCATCTAAAAAGACTTTCTTAGATGCCGTTGTAAAATTCATTGAAATAACATTGTGCTTTTTTAAAAGTGAAGCCCTAATTCTATTCTAAATGGAATGCCTTTAGTGTAAGGGTGTAACAGGGAATGCCTGGCATGAATCAGTGAGTCAACATTTGTTGAGCTTAGGTTCCTTCACAGCAAACAATGCCTACATGTTCTTCACGTTGTGAATAGTAGCATGGATTCCATTGTAGTTTGTCTTGGTTAGCTCTCCCCATGCACTTGATATTTTGTTTCCTCAGGGTGATTTTCACACACTTCTGAGAGATTTTCTGGTATTTTGAGTGAATTCGGGATATTTGGGTATATGCACATATATTGAATTTCCAAGAAAAATGACTCTTGTCATTCTTAGCCGCCTATTTTGGGTTGACAAAACTCAGTATTCCTTCTTAAATTTAAGATGTTTGTCACACATTTTCTATGATAAATGTGAGTGAATACAAGTACTTTTACTGTTAAATAAGTAGCAAACTTAGTCTTGCTAGCCTAATGGTCCCAAAAGATGTTGCCAGTATTCAGAAGAACAAATGTGAGGTTACTCTAAATAATACCTCTTTTCCCTGAAAGTGCCATATAGTATAACTGGAAATTAGCACATAGGTGACTGCTTGCTATGTCATTGCTAGTGTGGGATAAGACCATGGTTTCATTGTTTCCTAAGAGGGCAAACACTTATAGAGCTTTCCTAAAGGTCACCATTTACCCCCCCCCCAGGTCTGAGAGATCATCTGCTTAAGAGGCAAGTTTTTGGTTGTTAGACTACTTTCGTATTTACCTTAAAAAAAAAAACCCAACAATAATAGTTCATAGTTAGATAGTGATTTTCAGGTTTAGAAAGTACTTTACGTAGATTCTCATTTGAGCCTCACGATAGTGCTGATTGATTCCTTATCCTTCTTTTACAGATTAGGAAACTGAGGCTAAGAGAGCTTAGGTGGCTTGCCCAAGATCGTGGAGTTAGTCTTGATGAAGCTAAGCCCAGCACTCTCCGCTTTACTATACCGAGCAGGTCCTGTTCCATTGTGCAGACATGAGTTAGACTAAGTGGTCCCTGAACTCTCTTCCAACTCTGAGATTCTGTGATTAGATTGGGAGTTTTCTGGGAGGTTGCAATGAAATCTGGCATGTAAGGAATAAACATAAGCCCATTGGCCTTTTCTCAGTTCTCATCATTCATGACCAGTCTCTCCTCAGAATTAGCTTTTTCTTTTAGGTCTTTGACACTGTTCTCTTACTGGTCCTCTCATTTGTCTGATCCATCTTTTTCCATCTTTGCTGGAGAACCTGTTTCCTCTAGGTCATGACTCCTAACTCTAGGTGTACCCCCAAGACTGTCCTCAGCCCTCTTCCCTTTTTCTTCTGTACTAGCTCACTTGATCATCTCATTAGCTTCTATGGATTCAGTTATTTCAATATAGTTTCCATATCTATATATCTGTCTATGTCTATATTCAGCCCTGGTCACTCCCCTCAGCTTCATTTTTTTCTCCTGAGTGTCACTATTTGCTTTCCTGACGTCTCAAATTGGTATCTCAAACTAAGCATGTCCAAACAGAACTCATTATCTTATCTCCAAAACCCTTCCCTCTTCCCAACTTTCCTATTACTGCTGAGGATACCACAGTTCTTTTAGTCATCCAGGCTCGAAACCTTGTTGTCCTTGACTCCTCAAGTTTCACTCACCCCACATATCCAGTGTGTTGTCAAATCTTGTCATTTCTACCTTCAAAACATCTCATACATCCTGTTCTTTCCATTTACAGCCACCACCCTCCTTCAGATCTCATCACTTTGAGCCTGGACTATTGCAGTAGCCATCTATTTGGTCTCCCTGCCTTGTCTTTCTCCACTTCGGAGTCATTTTCCTTGCTCATAGGGGTGACTGTTAACTTCCTCTTCTCCCTTTTCAATAAACTCTAGTAGTGCCCTATTCTAGGATCATATAGAAAAAGCTCTGTTTAGCATTTAAATCTGTTCCTGACCTATCCCTTCCTTACCTTTCCAATCTTTGTATACTTTACCTCCCTCCACATACTCTGCTATCCAGCTACACTTCTTACTCATCCTTACACATACATGATACTCCATCTTCCATCTCTACCTTTCTCCTGGCTATCTCCCATGCCTGAAATGCTTTTCCTTTCCCACTCTGCCTCCTGGCTTCCCTGGGCTCCTTCAAGACTCAGCTCAAATCCCACTTTCTGCAGGAGGCCTTTCCCAGTTCCCCCTACTACTTAATGCCTTTCCTCTAATACTGCTTTCCATTTATCCTGTGTATCTCTTGTATGTATGTACTTGTTTGCATGTTGTCTGCCCCATTCGGATGTGAACCCCTTGGGGCAGAGACTTTATTTTTGCTTTTCTTTGTATTCCCAGTGCTTAGCACAGAACCTGGTGCTGCATCTTCAAGCACTTAAAAGTACTTGTTGACTGTCATCAGAAACATTTTAATGTATCCTCATAGAAGAGTTCATATAAGGGTACAAAGATTTGTACATTTTTCCTTCTTGTTAGCTGAAAGCATTGATATAGGCTAGGTTTGGTCTGGAGGCAATTTGGTCAGGAAATTATTTCCTTTAAATCTTGTTTTTTTGCGGTGGTACAGAAATATGCTTCTGAATAGAAATTGACCACCACATAGTATTCTCATGTAATATGCTTGTATTCAGTTTGTAATTGGAGTCACATTTGGATTTCCTCCCACTTCCTACCATCTCCTCAACCTTCCTTTGACTTGAAAGGAGGGAGACAAAACAAATGCTACCTTTTCAGTTCAGTGATGCTGCTGATAAATGCAATCAAGAATAGATAATTTATCAAAATAAAGAACCCCTTGATTTTTATTTAATTCATGTGCTTTGTAAGGCAGGAGGCAAGGAGACTGATTTAGGAAAAGAGCAAAACTCCCAGGAGGCATTTAGATTTTTGCAGATCAGATCCTATGATAGGCTGCCACCTGTCTAATTTGCACGGATGCATTAATCAGTTTTTCTACTATAGTGGCAGCTGGATTCCAGATTCATCCTTCTTTGTGATTCTGTGACCTCATGAATATTGTTCAGCAAATTTTAAATAATTTATTGTATTATTTCCTTATTCGTTTCCTACAAGGGATTTGTGATATAGCATTCCATACTTGGCCCATTGACAAAAGTGTTTAAATCTCTATAAATTCAGAGTTTTATGTTATATGGATATGTTTCATTTGAAACACCTACTTAAATTTACTTCTAGATTACTGCATGTTGATAGAGAGGTCATCATGGCACACTAATTTCTTTGACATTTTTGAACATCCAAGATGTAGTGTATTATCCCTTTTGTCATTTGGACCAAAATCTGACACATGATTTGGATAGAGTTTAACACGTGAATAAATTGGAAGGTATTTAGTCATAAGAGGAAAGTCAAATTTATTTATACTACTTTAATGTAGAATGGTATTTGAATTTCCCCCCCGGGAAAGAATAAATTAAACCCACACCAGTATTTTCTATTGCCTGTATATTCTAAAATTTTTGCACTCAAGAAATTGTAGAAACCCAGGATCTGAAATACAGGATGGCTGTCATAGCAGTTATTTTCAGTAGGTTTAGATTATAATGAGGAAATCCATCTTTCTGAGAGCCTCTGTGCTCTGCATTGCAGCTGTCTAGTTTTACTAGCTACCTCCTGGGATATAGCAAGCCCTGTAGGATGTTTGTGGGGTTTGTTTAATCTTTTTTTTTTTCTTTCTTCTATATGAAATTTTCAATGAGACAATGTTGAGACACTGTGAGTGGAATTTTCTAGAAGTAAATGATATCTAATAAGAGGCATTCTTTTTTTTATTGAGTTAAATGTATCAAGAGCTATGGTACTGTGTAAGTTAGGATTCCACTTGAAGTACTGTATTGTATTTACTGAAATAGACAGTTATGTTAAGAAATGGACGGGGTTACCTTCTGCAAATTTCTTCTTTTTTCACATGAAATAAAAAACTCCCAACAGCAGTTCACCCAAGTTTCCTTCTTGAAAACCTCTGTGTGTCTCCTTAGGTGCCTATTATGGGCCAGATACTATGCTAGTCACTGGTGATACAAAGAAAAGTAAGACAGTCTCTGCTCTTAAAGAGCTCACAGTCTAATGGGGAGACAGCATGCAAACAATAAGCCATACAGGACAAACTGGCAATAATCAACAGAAAGAACTAGAATCAAGGGGGAATCAGGAAAAGCTAATAGAAAATAGAATTTTAGCTGAGCCATGAAGGAAATAGGTAAGCCAGGAAATGAGGAGAAGAGATCATTCTAGATATAGGGGACAGCTAGTGAAAATGCTCTGAAGTGGGAGATTGTGTCTTGTTTGAGGAACAGCAAGGAGACCAGTGTCATTGGATTGAAGAGTAAGTACATGGAGGGATGTAAAATGTAAGAAGACTGGTAAGGTGGGAGAGGGAGGCAGGTTATGAAGACCTTTGAATGGCAAATAGAGGATTTTATGTTTGATCCTAGAGGTGCTAAGGCGCTACTGGAGTTTGAGTTGGTGGATTGGCACAGTCAGACCTGCACTTATTTGAAGATGGACTGTGATAAAGGGAGAGACAGATGGGGAGTGGGGGTAGCCATCATCCTATAGGTTTTTTTAATCCAGTACTAGAGTTACCAACTTGCTACTTTTGTGTTTTCTGGATTAGTTTAAAAGGATGAAAATTTTGTGTTCTGCCATTTTGAGGTTTATATGTATATGTTATGTTCTGGTGTAAGTGAATTATTTGTGATGGCCAATTTATGAAAAGTTCTATATGCATACTTGTATTTAAAACACCTCCAGTCACTGGTTAAAATAAGCAGTCAATATTATTAGCCATATTCATTTACTTTGTCTTATCTTAACATTTTAGAAAATGAACTAAATTTAATGTTTGCAATGATAAACAATTTACAAAATACTATCAGTCTTTTGTTGTTTCTTCCCTCTTCCAGTCCCCATATATTTTCAGTTGTTTAGTTTTCCAAGATTCTTTTATTGGCCTCTGAGTTTGCATTGGTTTCAGGGATACAGATGATATATGAAGGTATAAAGTTAAAAGTAGAACCTTGAAACAGCACTTAGCATAATATTCAACAGCATAGCTAATGGAGAGATACTGGCATGATGTGGGTAACTTAAGCCATTTATTGATGGAGAGTTTGACTTTCTAAAGATATTCTTTATTTTTTGGAATCCTCAAGGCAGATAAATTTGATGTTTTGAGGATTTGTATGTTTGTATTGACTTTGACAAAAGATTGTTTGAAATCTGTAGTCTTTAGTGGTGTCTTTTTTTCTCTTTACATAAAATCAAACTCAGCTCTGTGCCTCAAAATCTTAAGTCCATTCCTAGTTCTGTTGTTGTTTATCCGTTGTTCTCAAAGAGGACCATGACATCAGGAAGGTGATGCCGTGACTTGCAAGTGAATTGGATTTAAATGAGGGAGGGTTGTGCAAAGTCACCAGCCTCACTTCTTCTCCAGAGCCATCTTGCCCAGTGGCAAGATATAATAGATCAGGACGACTGGTACCGACTCACAGGTAGAGATGGAAGAGTTGGAATACTTAGGACTTCCTTGGAATATTAGCCCAGTAAGGGAACCTTGGGGCCAAAAGTTATGGACATTTTAGTCACTTTATTCGCATAGTTCCAAATTGATTTCCAAAATGGTGATACTGTTTCCAGTTCCACCAACAATGCATTTGTGTGTCTATTATTCCATAGCCCCTCCAACATTGACTATTGTAATTTTTTGTCATCTTTGCCAGTCTGCAGGGAGTACAGTGAAACCTCAGGCTTGTTTTGATTTGTGTTTCTTCTCTTTATTATTAATGATTTGGAGCATTCTTTCATGTGGTTATGAATACTTCCTGCAGTTTATTTTTGAGAAATGTTTGATCATGTCCTTAGACCACTTAACCATTGAGAAATGACTATTAGTCATATATGTCATATCTTCGATACCATATCATACCAGAGAAATTTAATACAAAGATTTTTTTCGCCGTTCAGCCAGTTCCCTTTTTATCCTAGGTGCATTCATTTTGTTTGTGCAGAAGCTTTTCAGTTTCATATGATCAAAATTATCTATTTTATTTTTTGTAATTGCCTCTGTTTTTAATTTGGTTGAGAATATCTTTCCTACCCATAGCTGTGAGAGATAAAGGATCTGCTTCTCTTCTAATATTTTTATAGCCTGATCTTTAATATTAAGGTCATTTAGAATGTTTGTGAACTATGGTGCAAGGTGTTGGTCTAAGCCTGATTCCTGCCAAACTGCTTTCCAATTTTCCCAGTAGTTTTTAATTAAATAAGGAGTTTTTTCCTAGGTAACTTATTTTTTCCACTTTATCAAACACTGGGTTATTGAATTCCATTTTTTCTTACTTTCCCTTGTCTAGTCTGTTCTATTGACTATTTTTTGTTTAAACCAATACCAAATGATTTTGAGAGGTCCGTCCGGAAGTGTTATTCCCACCTTCACTCCACCTCCTATCTCTGCTTCTTTTCATCATTTCCTTTGATATGCTAGATCTTTTGTTTTTCCAAATGAATTTTGCTATTATTTTATCGAGTTCTATAAAGTATCTCTTAGTAATTTGACGTCATTAAAAGTATAAATTGACTTTGGTTTTTATTATATTGACAAGGCCTAGCCATGAGCACCGAATATTCTTTCAGCTATTTAAGTTCTTTATTTCTTTAAAAAGCACATTGCTTTGGTATATTTGCTATAAATTCCATAGTCACTATACTTTTGACATGGATTTTCTGCATTACTGAGCTTTGCATGTTATGTATCTAGGCAAAAATTTTGTGTATCCATCCAAAAGCAGTGTAAAAGGAAATTTGCTAAGTGATGAGACTGAACTTTTAGTTAGATATTAAAACATACCACTTTGTTACATTTTTTAAAAAGAATATGCCTTTTGTGTGTCCACCTGTGATTCTGCTCTGATTGTTAGCTGCCTAATCATTTTAGTTTATTCAGCCAAGTAAAAAGGAAAAGTTCTTTTTCTCAGCAGTCTTTTGTAGTGTTGTTGTTAAATGAGTATACATATTGTCATCTTCTATACCAACCTCAATTTATTTATATTATAAATATCATTTATTTTTTCAAAGTTAGTCATCAAATATTTCTCCTGAAAGAACATATATATAATTTCAGGTTTTGGACAGAAGTATATTACTTGCTTTGTTTTTATAGTCAGTCTGGCTATTTTCACTACCTTATAAAACTACTAGATTGGATTTTTCTCCCCTTTAGAGAAGTATTACTATTTATTTATTTATTTATTTATTGGTGATAAAAAACAAGTCAGAAGTTGTATTGTAGAAAATCAGTTTCCTCTTTTTTATGAAAGCAGGTACATGGAAAGAAATTTAAAATGCTTCCATTACTTTTAATTGGGCTGTTTAAAACCAGTGTTGGCAATGAATAGCAATTGATCATTTAATTATTTTCTGACAAGAAGACATCTAACTGGCATTTTATCTCGCCTTCTTTCTCTCCCTGTCCTTCTACCTCCTTCTCTCTCTTTTCTTTTCTCTCTCCCTCCTCCCCCCTCCTCTCTTCCTCTCTCTTTTCTCCTTCTCTCTCTCTTTCTCTTCTTCTCTCACTTTCTCTCTCTCTCTTTTCTTTTCTCTTTCTCTTCCTTTCCCTTGTCTTTGGCTTCAGATGTGAAAAGGAAATAAATTTGCATTTGATAATTCAGATTTACAGTATCAGCAAATTCATAAACTAAGCCAAAATGAAGAGATTGCAACTCACTCTCTTTTTGTAGAAGCAAAACATTTTGGACTGTTCAAGAACACATTAAGAGTAAAGGTCTATTACGAAGTTAAAAAAAAAGAAGTAATAACCTTGAATATTTACCACAAAGGGAAGTAGTATATTGATAAGCTGCATGTCTTACATTTTTTTTAAGGCTTTATTCATGTTTTCTGTTTTTATATATGCTGTCTACCATTTCCTACTTCTCAAAGCCCTTTCTTGTTATAAGGAAAAATAATTAAGCAACACTGACAACATAACATCCTTAGGATACACCAGCACTTCCCATATTCAAATGAATTTGTGATGTTTTGAATATGGATATTTCTTCCAACTTTACTCCACAACCTATCCATGCCTGCTCTATACTGTATGACTCTTATATAAGTCTTCCATAGACTGCCTACCCAACATGCTGGGGGCCTTACTTGCTTTTTCTTGGTATCGTTAGGACAATGGAACTCATAGGCTTTCTGTCACGAGCTATCCCTTTCTTATCGCCATTTGGCCTACCCATTCTCTTCCTCATTCATTTTACTTTATGTCTTTTTTCATCATAATTCCATACTTGTGATTTTTTAAAAAAAGTCATCAGACAAGAAATGCATGGTATTTTATATTCTCTACAGATTTCACTTCGTTGTGTGGTGGTAAAGATCTACTATGGAACATCATTTGTGAAAGCCTGCCTATTCTCTTCTAATACCCTAATCAAGGATATTCTCTGTGTGTGTGTGTGTGTGTGTGTGTGTGTGTGTGTGTGTGTGTTCTCATGAAGATTTTATAAAGGTGAGAAAGTAAGCACATAGGTCAGTAGTTATTGATGTATTGTTGGTCAACTTTTTTTTTAATAAGGTCTGAGATTTTCCCATACTCTTGGTGTCTGTTCCTCTTTTAAATGCCATAAAGATTGATCTCCAACCCTCAAAATTGTGTCAGCTCTAGCAAAGACCTCTTCTCTTGTATTCTTGCTCTATTTCAGTTGTTTTTCTTTTCATCTGTGATTTCTTTCTCTTTCTATTTCCATTCTAAAAACATCTAAAACTGTGATATTAGAGACTCTACTGTCCTTGATAATGAAAAGAATTACACTTTTGCCAATCTTTTCCAAGTTGTCTATCCTCTGTATAGTCTCATTCTTAAGTACCTTCAAAATATATCTGCTTAATTACGTCTCTCTCTCTCTCTGTCTCTCTCTCTCTCTCTCTCTCTCTCTCTCTCTCTCTCTCTCTCTCCTTTTTGATGAGGCAATCCGGGTTAAGTGACTTTGCTAGTGTCACACATCTGAGGCAGGATTTGAGCTCAGGTCCTCCTGACTCCAAGGCCAGAGCTCTGTCCACTGCGCCACCTAGCTGCCCCTCTTGATTGTGCCTCTTGCCAAGCCTTCTTTACACAAAATTTCCCCTTCATGATTTCTCATTATTTAAGAATTGGTACAGCTCATGATCTTCCATCCTTTACTCTAAGATTCTCCAAAAGAAGTTCTTATTGGCTGCCATATGCTTTCTACTTGGCAAGTAAGTGTTATATAACTAAGGCAATTTTTGGCTCTTCTGGTCTTCCTATTTGTGACAGTTGATTTACTTAGATTGAGCTTCTGTATTAAATTGCTATGGCCCACATTGGTGTCATTTTCTCCATCCATATTCCCTTTTTCAGTGTTAATAATTTATTTAAGTAGGTCAGGTTTTATGTTTTGATCACCCTATTTTTCTAATTTCCATTCTAGCTTTCAATTAATTTTGACTAAGCAGCTGATTCAGGAATGATTTGTGCTGTTTCAGTAACAAGTATTTTCTTGTCCATTAAAATGTGACCCATTTGTATATGTGTGTGTCTGTGTGTGATGGTATCTGGTACTCTTAATGTTCAGCCACCTCTCAATTCTTTTCTCTTTTTTCTTTTTTTTTTCCCAGTCAGAGACCAGTTTCTCGCAATTCTTTTCTCAAAGAAAGCATTCATACTGTATGAGTGTGAGGGATTCTCTGTAGTTTACAGATCTTGGGTCTTTCTATTTTCTGGTCCCAAACTATGTTTTCCAACACATTTTTCACAGTTCTTCTCTGTTTCCATATTTGTGTTGAACTCACCAGATATCAAAATATGTGTTGATTTAATCACCAATATCAAAATACATGCTTATTTGGAAGGTCTTCTTGAGCTGTTCATAGAATTTCTCTACATTTTTATCTTCTGCCACAGATGTTGATGCATAAGTTGTAATTATTTTCATGGTGGTCCTTTTGCAAGTACTTATAATGAACACTAGAACATGTTGCCTTTGGATGAATGTTAAAATCAACTCAGCAAACTTTGCCTCTTTAAGTATCATCTGTGACATGTCTTCCCATTATTTCCTTCTGGATTCTCTAATTCATCCTTTGCACAGCTGCCAAAGTGATACAAGAGTGACTGTGTTACTTTTCTGTCCGGTAAATTTTATTGCCTCCCTATCACTTCTGGGATCAAATGCAGACCTCTGTTTGGCATTTAAAGCTTTCATAGCTTGGCATCATCCCGCCTTTGCTACCTTATAATATGTTACTACCCTTCCATTACACCAAAGTTCAGCCAAACTGGCCTTCTTACTGATCCTCACATGTGTCATTCAGTCTCTCATCTGTATGCCTTTGCATAGGCTATTTTCTATTCCTAGAATACACTCATTCCTCACCTCCACCTCTTAGAATTCTCATCTTCCTTCAAATCTTAGCTTAAACCCCATCTTTTACATAAGACCTTTTGTCATCCTCTTGAAATTGCCTCGTATTTGCTTTGTATATATTTTGTTTGTGCTTATACATACATGATATTTCTAATAGAATGTAAGCATCTTGAGTAAAAAGTATTGCTTCGTTTATCTTTGTGTCCCCAGCTTAGGGCAATGCTGGCACATAACAGGGCCTAAATAAATGCTTGTTGATTAATTCTGGTTTCATTTATAGAGAGAATGTCAAGATTTCTATGATTTAGCTCTGTTAGCAGTATGTCTACTTGGTCACTGGGGCAAGGATCTTATATTTAGAGTATCAACAGCTAAGTTAATGTCTGTAGATGTTTTAAAAATTGTTCCTTACACCGGCCCTGATGTCAGGAGGACCTGAGTTCAAATGTGACCTCAGACCAAACACTTGACGCTTACTAGTTGTGTGGCCCTGGGCAAGTCACTTAACCCCAATTGCCAAAAAAATTTAAAAAAAAATTTTTTTAAATTGTTCCTTAGTTCCACTGCTATGCCTTTTTTGCTGTAGAAATGGAAAGAAGGCTGCATAATACTGGCAGCCTTTAATTTTTTTTTTCACATCACTCCCATATAATTTAAGATTGAACTGTTTCCTATTTGTATTGTTGGCTTGTGTCCTCAACTGGATTGTAAAGACCTTTTGAAAAAGTCTTCCGACAATCCCTAGAATACTAATCATATAAGACACTCAGTTAATATATATATTTTTAAACAAGGGAAACTTAAGCCCATCTGGGAATATACCCTTCGAGTGGTCTGCTTCTGTCTCTTACATTGACTTGTTGCCCCACAATGAACTCTTCTCCAAGGACAGAAAATAAAAAAAGTTCAATCGTTTCCCATTCAGTGGGCTGCTGTAGGGTGGATTGGAACACAGATCTTATCAGCTCTACACGCATCCTCTATGAATACTTTTTGACTGAAGATTGTATTTGTCATATGTTAAAAAGGTTCCCATTTGAATTCTGTGCAGTGACTATAGGATCGTAGTTTTGAGCTGGAAGACCATCTTGATCAGATTTAACTATTTGTTTGTCTACTAGTAAATAAATAAAGATCATCTTTTTCCATAAATTCCTACTTGTCCACTTCTAGTCAAATTCTAGTCCTTACTTTTCTATTGTTCCTTGTTTCAGTCACTATAAATCTAGATTCTGTGACTTCAGGATAAGGTCATGGGACCAGTCTCAAGTCAGATCTCCACTTAATTCAGTTTTTTTAAAAAATGGATTGAATACCTACTCATGTTCAGGACATTGTAGGGGATAGCCCTTTCTGTGTAAAGCCTTTCTCCCAACTGCTGGGGCTCTCTCTGTTCTTGCTAACTACCTTGTATTTATTCTGTATGTAGCTATTATACATATACTTACATGTATATATTGTCCTGTCCTAGTCACTCCCCTCCATAATAGAAATTCTTCAAAAAGCCAGATTTTTTTTTTGTCTTTGTAGCTCCAGCATCCAGCACTGCTGTATATTGTTGTAAGTAGACACTTAGTTAATGCTCCCTGATTGATTTATATAAAGAAGTTATCTGCCCCTGCCTTCATAGAGCTTCATTTTTTATCTCTGAGCGTGAAGGCTTTGGAAACTACTTTTCTTTTGATCTGTACAGTAAAATTGATCTGCTTAGGAGTGAGGGGGCAGAGTTTCTCCTCTTCTATTTTTTGCATTTTTTGTTTCTAAATAAGGGACTTTAGTTTTCTGCTTAGATGCTTATGTGATGGGCTAGTGATTTTTCATTCTTGATGACTAAGATAATTTTACTTAATAGTCATTGTAATAATAATAGCAAGCATTTCTGTAGAGATTTAAGGTTTACAAAGCACTTTACAAGTATTATTATCTCATTTTATCCTCACAAAATCCCTGGAAGTCGTAGAGGCTGTTATCCTCATTTTATAGATGAAGAAACTGAGGCAGACAGAAGTTAAATGACAAGTCTTCCTGACTTCAAGCTCAACACTATTCACTGTGCCACCCACCTAGAGGCATTTGTTTCATTTGTACAGTTCAAACATACTTTGTGTTGAATTTTTGATTAAACTCAAAACTTAACCTTTGTACCTAGAATCTGATTATTTATAGAACATAAATTCTAGACTACAAAGTACCTTGATACATTTGTCTTGTTGCTAATCAATATCTAGGCATTATATTTTAGCTGATCTAATTTTACTCAGTTTATATTTGAGGAATTTGATTTTTAAAATGCTCTGGAGTATATTTGCTTTTTAAGTTAAAAACAGTTTCCAAAAGACTGATACAACTGCACGAGGAAAAATAGATCATAAACACAACTTGGCTTTGACATTAGATGTTACTTGCATAAACATTTCAGGAATTAAACTACAAAAACTGTTTAGAATTCGAATTAAATTTTTGCAGGGCTCTGACCATTGGGCAATAATTTAATGTCATTGTTGGTTAGCTGCTTTGTTTCATTTTAATGAAAGCTTTGAGTAGATTTTAGAAGACTCTTTATAGTCCAACAAAACATACAAAATCTGTGTAATGATAATGCATAGCTATTCTTTCCCTTTCTTTCCCCTTGCCGTTTCTGTGACTGAATATGGAAAATGGAATACCTGAGTCCTAGGTACCTTTATTTCAGATGATGAAAAATTAAAAAAGAAACTGGTACCTTTCACAAAATGTCACGGTGAAGACACTGACCAGCTTCACTACTAACCAATCTGTTTTCCACAAAGTTGCTTAAATTTAAGGATTATAGAGACCATAAGAGCTTTTGACAACAAATGTTTGAAGTGGTCATAGAATGGGGGAACAAGAAGCAGTTCATCTACTTCTTCTTTTGGTGATTGCATTCCATTTCCCACTTTTAAAAAGATGTAGCTCTTTCACTAGAATCCCTTATGCTTTGTTTTGCTATTCATCTTGTCCGTCCAAGCTTGTTGGGTAGTGTGAAGTTAAAAGTTCTCCCTTGTAATCTATATTAAATGACTACTTTCCATGTTAAATGTAGAGCATTTGTTTAAGGGTAAATTAGTTGTTGGAAGGGCTGAAAAAAGACTACTTAGGCACAGCTATAGACACCCTTTGTGAAACTACAAATTGGTTCAGTCATTCTGGAAAGCAATTTGGAATCATGCTAAAAAAAAAGTGGCTAAAATATCCATTCACTTTGAACTAGATATCCCACTTTAACACATGTGCTATAAAGCGGTCGAAGGCAGAAAGTTTCCATATATAAGCATGAGCAAAAAATTAACAGAAGCACTTTTTGTCATGAAGAATTGGCAACAAAGTAGATACTTATTGATAAGTGCTTATTGATAGGAGATTTTAACGCCAAAGCTGGAAGGGTTCTTAGAATCTAAGCCAACCTCTCCTTTTATTTATTTGTTTATATATTTTTGCACAAAATTGATATCTCTCCTTCCTACTGCCTCTGCCTCCCCCAAATAATAAAAACAAAAATCCTCAAACAAACTCTCAGTAGTCCAGCAAAACAGATTCCTACATTGGCCGTGCCCCAAAATACATGTCCCATTCTGGATTTTAAATTATAAATTTTTTTGTGCAATTAACAGGCATTTTTTCTCTTCCTGTTGTCCACCCCCTGAAAAAAAATCAAAACTCTTATGACAAATATGCCTAGTCAAGCAAAACAAATTCTCATATTGTCCTTGTCCAAAAATGTCTCGTTCTGCATATATAGTCTATGTTTATCAAGAAGTGGATAGCATTTTCATCATGGTTGGTCAGTGTTCATTTTTATAAGATAAACTTCACCTATGTAATGTCATAAAAAAAGGATTGTAAATGAAACTGCATATTTGTTATGTACAGCTTGTTTTTCTTTAACTTGTAGCTTTTGTAGCTGGTCTGCTTGTCTGTGCTTTTCTGTCCCTTCTGTTTTCTGCATTAAAAAAAAAAAGATGCTTCAACATTCTTTTTCTTTCTTTGCTCTCCTTTCTTTGTCCTTTCTTACGTACCCTTCTTGTCCTCTACCCTTGGTGGGAAAAAAAGAAAAAAGAAAAAGCCCATATAACAAGTATAGTCAACCAAAATAAATGCCCACACTGTGTCTGAAAATATATGTCTGATAATGCATCTTGAGTCTATAATATCTCTGTCAGGAGCTGGGCAGCAAGCTTCATCATCAGTCCTCTGGACTCATAGTTGGTCATTCCATTGATCAAAGTTCTCAAGTCTATCAAACCAAGCCCTTTATTTTACACATGAGAAAACTCTGAAACCCAGTGAACTAAGTTGCCCAAGGTCACAAAAGTAGTGACAGCAGCAAGATTTGAACTCAAGTACTTTCACTCCATAACTGGCACTCTCCCCTCTACCACACTGACTCTGAGGAATGTATATAGAAGTTGTGGCACATAAGTTTATTGGAATATTATTGTATTATAAAGAAGCAATAAATAATGAAGAATTTAGAGGAGCCCAGGAAAAACTATATGAACTGATACAGTCTGAAATAAGCTGAACAAAGAAAACAATATATACAATAACTATAACATTGTAAGTGGAATTAACAAAAAACAAAATATGTAATTATATAATAACTAAACTTGAACCCTGGAGAACAGTTGAAGAAATGTACCTCCTTCCCCTCTTTGCAGAAGTCTATATAGCTATTAATGTGGCATTTCGCATTATGCTGTTGGATGTGGTAGGTTTGTTGGCTGTTCTTTGCTGAATTTATTTTCTCCTTAAATCTGTTACAGAGTATGGCTGTCTAGGTAGAGGAAGAATTTCAGAAATTAAGATGATGTAAAAACAAAAGATGTTAATAAAAATAAGTTTTCTTAAAAGACTCAATTGCTACTGCGTTAACTAAGCCACTAAGAAAGTCTGTCTGCAGGCTGGGGTGCTCAGAAAAAGAATGATTTTTCTAAGAGGCAGTAGAAAATAGGATACCCCTGCTACTGAGAGAGACAGCAGAGCTGGCTTAGAAGTATAGCTCAGCCTGAATCAAGAATAGACTCATAAGATTTTAGGATTGTTAGGATTATAGATACAGAGTTGGGATAGACTTTAGAAGTCATCTAACCCTCTCATTTTATAAATGAAGAAACTGAGGCTTAGAGAGCTTAAATGACTTGCTCTGAGGTTGTCTTTTCTCAGACTTTCCAACAACCAATTACTCTTAATTGCTCTAGTCTTAACATAGTCATTTATCAAAGGGTCAACAGGCAATGTAAGTGTCAGAGAAGGGATTTGAACCCATGTCTTTCTGATTCTTGATATTCACCATATCAAGCTTCCACCCCATCTAATGGTAGGGAAAGCCCAGCTTAGCCTGGAGTTCTACTAAAAGAGAGGAACTTCCACTTAAGGAGAAGGGACCAGTCTATTTGTATGTAGTTCATGACCTTATAAAACCTTGTACTTGTTGTAACTCAACCTGATTGGCCTGAAGATGAGATTACTTTTCAAGCATTTAGAACTGAGAAGGGGGCCTACTAAAGTCTGCTTGTGCCAAAGAGAGGGAGCTTAGGTTAGTTAGCTGGAATAAGAAAACTTAACTTCAGTCAGTTGCTTTTTAAAATGTGTGGGTCCCCTGCCCCTTCACCCCACGCAGTAGCACAGAATCTTTCTGAGAGAGCTAATTTTATGAAGGCTAATCCAAATGTTTGAAACCTAAGCCCTCAAGGTAGGAAGGTGAGATGAGAGAAAATAGCCCCTTGGCCCTAGTGTGCAAATGAAAGTTCTACCTTTATCTACTTGGCATTCTGTAAATATTTTTAAACTAAATATAAACACAGCAATTTTAAGAAAATGCTTCAGTGTTCATGTAAGGTTCTTTCTTATTGTACGTGGATATAATTCAGTGGATGTGCTACATGAACTTCACAAAATCATATGTGTTTAGATTTGATATAAATGAATGAATGAATGAAATTTGGGATAGTATTTTGGACATTTTTTTACTGTCATTGTGGTTTCCTTCAGAAATCTCCAGCTCACTAGGTTGCTCTCTATTCAGATTTAGTGAAAATTCACTTCCTTATTATTTTGGGGTCCGAAACATGCTTTTTACTTTGAGAAATATAAAAATAATGTGCAGTTCAAACCTGAGTTAGGTGGCTGTAGAATTTGCGGAAGAGGGGTTATATGTATTTGTTCTTTTAATTAGCATATTTGTAACTGGCACCCTGTTAATAACATTGCAAAAATTACTTGTTAGCCGGTACAGTAGCCAGTTTTTGCCTTTTGGAAAAAAAAAAGAAATTGAGTGAAGTAGAAAATATTTCTGTAAAATATTACGTAGAAATAAGCACAGGAATTCTCTTAACAATGTAAAGTTTGTTGAATTTAGGAGAAGAATGGTAGATACATCAGAAACTCCCATGCAGTACACAGTAATAGAATGCACAGTAGTAGAAAGAGTGAGAATTTAGACTGGTTTTGAATCCTTTCTCTACCAGAGAAAGCTGTGAAGCCCTTGGACAAATCTTTTACCTCTCTACCCTTAGTTTCCGCTTCTATAAAAGGAGAGGGTTGAACTAAATAACTTCTAAGGTCTCTTCACCCTTTAAATCTATGGACATCAATAACTTGGCTTTTTGCATTACAAATTGAATGTTTAGATTGAGTACATTCTGTTTCACGTAAGTAGTCTGAAAACAGGATTCTGCCTACAGCCTTTTTCAATAGAGGATCAATTTAGCACTAACTCTGAAAGGTTAGGGGCAGGCAAGAGGAAGATTAGTATTTTAGAGGTCAGTTTATAGAGACAGTGTTGCTGACTCAGCATCTTCCTGAGACTTAAACCATTTTCACCGGAAAAGGATGGATTCCCAGTAACCTTCCACATGCCCCAAAAGCCTCAGGGAAGGAAACTGTGTCGGTGGCTATTTGCCCTCTGGGATTCAGTTCTTGAAAATAAGCCAACTTTTATCAACTCATTGGGAACCTTTGTCATAAGGCCTTGATTTTTAATGCCATCACTTCTCAAGAGGCTTCAGAATCTCATGTCACCTTACAAGTTGTGTGTGTATATATATGTACATACATACATATATACACTTTGCTAAAAGAAAATTCTAGTTAAGGTGGTCCTATAATAAAGGAACACTGCTTTCAGATAAAAACGCTAACAGTATTAGCACATCTAGCACAAATCTAAATTTAGAGGGAAAGCTTCAGTTTGAAACTTACTACACTTGGTTTACCACTTAATTTTTAAATTAGATAAGCTGATAGGTTTAAAATCTTTTTTTTTAAATTCTGAACTTAAGGGGTTTTTTTAATTAGCATTTTGCTTGGCTAAGCTCATTTGTTACAAGGATGTATTTGTTACAATAAAAAGGCCAAAAGGGGGGAAAAAAATCCTTGTAACAAATAAGCTTAGCTGAGCAAGATGAATCTACGTGATAGTGATGACAAAAACATATGTTTCTTTCTGCACCTTGAGTCTGTCACCTCTTTCTCAAGAGATAACATACTTCATCATAGGTCTTCTGAAGATATTGGTGGCCATTGCATTGATCAGAGTTCTTAAGTCTTTCAAAGTTTTTTTTTTTTACAGTGTTGTCGTATGCATTGTTCTAGCTCTGCTCACTCATTCTGGATCAGTTCATAATTTCCAGGATTCTCCAAAGTCGTCTTTTGTTATTTCTTAGACTATAATGATATTCTATTAGTCATATAATAATTTGTTCAGCTGTTCTCTAATTGATTGGCATGTCCTTAAATTCAAGTTGCTTTTCTTCTTCCTTCCCCTTTTAGTCTCTAGCTAGTAGGGCTTTTTTGGTTTGTTTTTTTGCAATTCATGTCAATCTTATCCTTTTTAACTGATTTATTCACTATAATGGTTTTTAAATTAATTAATGATGTTAAAATCATTTCTCCCTTTAATCTCTAAATGATTTATAGAGTAATCTCTAGTGCCTAGTAGCATTCCTGGGTTCTCATGAGATAGAAAGTTGAGAAAAGAAAGCTGCCTGAGGAGCCAGCAGATCTGGGCTTCTGGTTCTCATCCTGGCTGGGCCACCACCTAGTTGTGTGACCTTTGATAGTTCATTTCACCTTTTCTGCATCCTTCGAGTTTCCTCATCTCTAAAATTAGAAGGTCCTTAACCTTCTTTGTGTCATGGACTCCTGAAAATAATGTTTAATTTTTCTTTGAGAATAATGTTTCTAAGTGTGTAAAATAAAATACATAGGATTACAAAGGAAACGGGTGTACAGCTATCAAAATGTTTATGGAGAAGCTCAGATTCCTCATTTATAAAACAAGGATAAGAATAGCACTTACCTCCCAAGGCTGTTAAGAGGATATAATGAGATAATATCTGTAAAGCAGTGAGCATAATGCTTGGCACATAGTAGGCACTACATAAACTCTAGTTGCTATTATTGTTGTTATTATTATTATTAAGCACAGTGCCTGTTATCTTATCATAACCTTTTGGAATTCAGCCAAACTGACCGTCTTCCTATTCCTCACACACATAGAAAGGTACAACTAAAACATTCAAACTCTCAAGTACTCCAATGGATATGTGATTCATTCAGGAGTTCCCTCCAGTGACATAAACCACACCTTACCCATTCCTGCCCACCATCTTTTTTTTTTTTTTTGGTAGTTGGGGTTAAGTGACTTGCCCAGGGTCCCACAGCTAGTAAGGGTCAAGTGTTTGGTCTGAGGCTGTATTTGAACTCAGGTCCTCCTGACTTCAGGGCCAGTGCTCTATCTACTGCACCACCTAACTACCCCTGCCCACCATCTTTTACTCTCATCCACATCCTCCTAAAAATTTCCCACAGGCCATCCACCCAGTGTGCCAAAGCTGAATTCTTCTGATATTAAGAGGGTACCAATGAAGCAATCTTACCGTCTCTTATCCCTTAGTCCTCTCATGTGATCATCCATTGTCTCTTTCTGTCCTGTAATTCCTTGATGGTATCCTTTACTCCTGTTCTTTGGAGTTCCTCATTGGTTATATATGCATCCTGCTCACACCTACCATGTACCTTACTATTGCTCTCCTTTAGTCCTTTGGAGACAGTAATGTTCTAGGTCTCACTATCAAATATTAATACCAGTAAAATGTTTGTATTGAAAAGATGGACCTTTCCTTTTCCGCCCCCCCCGCACCACTCCAGCTGCATCGCTCTCACACCGAGCTCCGGGCCCTTGCAACGCTAGCGCCGCCGCCACCGCCTCCCTCCTTCTGCCGCCATGATGAGATGTTCTCAGACATTTACAAGATCTGGGAGATCGCAAACGAACAGGCTGTGTCTGGAGGTGGAGGGGAAGATGGTCAGTAGGACAGAGGGTCCCACTGATGATGATTCACTCATCGGTGGAAATGCCTCTGCTGAAGGTCCTGAGGGTAAAGGAACAGATGCCACTGTAATCACTGGAGTTGACATAGTAATAAACCATCATCTGCAAGAAACTAGTTTCACAAAAGAATCCTACAAAAAGTACATCAAAGACTACATGAAATCAATCAAAGGCAGACTTGAAGAACACAAGCCAGATAGAGTAAAACCTTTTATGATGGGAGCTGCAGAACAAATCAAACACATCCTTGCTAATTTTAAAAGCTCTCAGTTCTTCATAGGTGAAAACATGAATCCAGATGGCATGGTGGCTCTCTTGGACTTCTGGGAATATGGTGTGACTCCATATATGATTTTCTTTAAGGATGGTTTAGAAATGGAGAAATGTTAACAAATTCAGCTGATTACTTTGAATCACCTGTCATCATAACTGGCTGCTGCTTTTTGTCATCTACACAACACTAGGATTTGGACAAACTTGGACTGGTGTCATCTTGAGCTTTATTCATTTATTTTTGACCTTGATTTATTTGGAGTGGAGGCATTGTTTTTAAAAACATGTCATGTAGGTTGTCTAAAATAAAATGCATTTAAACCCCCCCCCCAAAAAAAAGATGGACCTTTGCTGTTATGGGAAGCTTGGGTTCAGTAAAAGTGCTTTGTAATTCCACAAAAGCAATTCAGACTGTTCTCTCTTTTCTTTTCAGCTCTGGGACAGGCTCCTTGTCCATCTGTATCATCTGACCCTCATATGCATAGAGTTGAACAAGCTATGTGGGGTGTCCATTCACATCTGAGCAGTAAACATTTTTCGTCTGTTTGGTTTTTTCTGTGTGGATGGACAGTTCACATTTCTTTGAGTTATTACACATTTCTTCTAGAAAACTTCTGCAGTCTCTTTGGGATTAATGTAGTCTGCCCAGTGCTCTCTACAAACAGGAGAACCTAAAGCAAGGAAGACCTCCTTGACTTTGATTTTGCTGTGTCTTCTCCCTCACAATGGAACATGCTTTTGGGGAGCATTTATCTCCCTATTTTATGCTTTACCTATGCTTATTATCAGAAGGTCATTGAACAGGTTTATTTCTGTTGTTACCATCTCCCAGGAAATCGTGAATGATCTTCTTATAAGGATGAAAGACACCTTATAGTAAAAGAGCTTGTGAGGCAATGCTTTGATCTACTCAGTTGAATGTGATTTTTTTCTTAACATTAAGCACAATGACATCTCGTAGTCTCCACATCTTTCAGTCATATGTGGGATTTTAAAGAAGTTGTGTATTGTTGAATATCTTCTGCAAAAGCCTGCTTTGGTCATACTGATATCTTCACAAATGCCCTCCATTTGTGTATAGATGACTCTCATAAAGATTTTGTATAGATAAGAGAATTAGTTATCTAGGTTGATAGTTGTTATTTTCTGGGTCACCTTTTTTTGGAATCAGTAAGGTCTGAGGTTTTTTACTACTCTATTGGAATCCACAGAAGTCCTATTCCAAATCCTCATTGTAGTGTCAAGGTGACTCTGGATTCTCAAAGGCTATGCCAGTAGAATGCAAACTCCAGCAGGTTCTACCATAACAGAAGGCTTTAAGTATGACCCCAGGAAAACATCCAGACATACATAGGAAATTAAGGTCTGATGCCATCCGTTAAGCAGGAGCCACGTAAAGAAAGAGGAATGGATTTGTGTTAAAACGTTGCTGCTGAGTTGAAATCAGACAGTTCGGTTTTCCTAGTTTTCCTTTAGATACAGTGAATATCTACATAAAAAGCAGGACATCTGCTGAAAAATCGTTATGATTGCCCTGTTCCTCAGGACAATAAAAAGGATTTTTCAGAAACGATGAGATCTGTTCAGTCACATTTTTCTCACTAAAATATTATCAATAACTTTAGTGAGCAAAAATTTTTATTACTAATGAAATGCCTTTCAAATATTCTTTATTTCATATTTATTCATTTTAATTTTTAAATATACATAACATATTAGTACAGTAGTCTAGGTATATAATTTATAAATATGTGTGTGTGTTTTTGTGTCTGTGTGTATATACACACACACGCACACATATATATGGGAATTGATTTTTTAACAGTACTCCAAAGGATAGTGCTTCTAACTAGAAATAATACTTCATTCTTTTCATATGTAAGATATTAAGAAGTCTTTCCTCCAAGATTATCAAAATGTTCATGGACTAAATATCTCCCTCGATAGTTCAGGCTATGAATTGGCCAGTCTCTACATGTAGTGGAAATAGGAACAGTCTGTTTTTGGCTCTGTTCTAATACTTAGAAGAAACTGTGAGATTCAGTGTAACTCCTAAGTAATAGATTTACAATACATCAGACCAGCAATTAGTAATTCCTACATAGACAAGTATATATCGAAATTAATAATACTTAGAAAAAACTCTTTAAGTTTCTCAAAAAATTTCATCTCTGTAGGAAATGCTACTGCTGATCTGGTATATTGTAAGTCTGTATTACATATTTTGTTGTTAAGTCATTTCAGTTGTGTCCAATTCTTCGTGACCCCATTTGGGATTTTCTTGGCAGAGATCTGGAGTGGTTTACTGTTTTCTTCTCCACGTCATTTTACAGATGAGGAAACTGAGGCAAACAGGGTTAAGTGACTTGCCCAGGCTCACAGTTTGTAAGTGTCTGAGGCCAGATTTGAATTCAAGACGATGAGTCTTCCTGACTCCAGGCAAGGAGGCTCTATCCACTGTACCACCTTGCTGCCGTATTACATATGTATTATGTATGTGTGTATATGAATTATTCTTAACATTATAGGATGAATGCATATATTAGTGGACATAGTATTATAAATACTTGGCTCAAATGCTTAAAAATACTTTTTGATATAACAAGATAGAACATTTACAACATAAGATATCAGTAATACATCAAAATGTCTTTTGAGCTGATAGTTTATACCAGTATCTAAATGTGTTGATTTTAGGGGAAAGTAAGTAATTAGGAGTAAATATTTTGTTTTTACCAATTATAATTTTACTTACTCTTATTTCCATTACTAGTTTTGACATCTTATGAAGTTTTTAACTCCATTTTTAATAGTGTAGTGTGATTGTGATGTTTTTCTTAAGCATAAAACCAAAACATCCTAACTAAAACCTGAAAACCACTAACTTTAATAGTAAAGCACTTTGCAATTTTGGAAGAACAATAGATGCCAATTTCAGTGATTGTGACAATGGAACTGGTATCATTTGGGTTTCCAGTTGTAAACACTCTTGCTTTGCCATATCATAGACAGTATGGATCTTGACCATTAAAGGGGGGCTCCTGGTTGGGAACTTGATGGGTTTGGAAATAGAAATAATGTGGAAGGTTCAGTAATTACCAGCCTTCCCTCAAAACTATACCATTTATTCCATAATCCTAAATTTTCTCACATTTAATTGTAAACTTTTCTTGTCTTTTGTTTTTTAGATTTGAATTTTTTATGCTTTTTTGTGATGCTTTTATTAATACATAAATTTAGGATTCCCACTGCCCTTATTCCCAAGTCAAATGAACAGGAAAAAAGATTTTACCTCAGTATCGGAGATCCAGATGTGTTTGGAGAAAATTTACCCTGTTACAGGCTAGAAACTTCGAGACTTATGTTCCTGCTTTTAAATTTATTCCTGAATTTACCTTATTCTGTGATTTAGGGCAAGACTTTAGTTCATTTGAAAGTAGAAGGAACCTTAAAGCCACCTACTCCAATCTCCTCATTTTACGGATGAGGGAACTAGTAAGGCCAGGCTAGTTGCCTGTGGTCTCACAGATTGTAAATTATAGAGCCAGGTTTTGAACCCATATGCAAAATCTAGTGCCCTTTCCATTGTCTAGGACTTCAAGGAAGTCAGGAAGAAATGCATTCTAGGCTTGGAGGATAGCCATTGAAAATACTTAAGAGTTGAAAAATTAAGTGTCTTATTCCAGGAACAGCAAGGCCAGTGTCACTGAATCAAAGAGTATGGGTTGGGGTGTAAGGTGCAAGAAAATTGGAGTGGGGGCAGGGGAGAGGGAGAAGGCAGGTTATGAAGGCCAGAGGATTTTAAATTTGATCTTGTAGGGGAGAGGGAGCCAGTGGAGTTTATTGAGTAGGGGGGTGGGAGTGACTTTGTCAAAGCTGCACTTGAGGACATTGCCTTGAAGCTGAGTGGAGGATTGAGTAGAGTGGGAAAAGACTTGTGGCAGGAAAACCAAAGACTAGGCCATTGCAGTAGTCTAGGCATGAGGTGATTAGGGAAGGCCTGCTCCAGGGTGGTTATAGTGTCAGACAGGAGAGAAAGGGATATAAGAGAGATGTTGCCAAGGTAAAAAACAAAAGACCTTGCCATCATATTAGATGGGGGGGTGGAGGGGTGAGAGAGAGGAGTCAGGGAATAAAGCCTGGATGATTGGGAGGAGAGTGATACCCTGGACCAGTGGCATCAAACTCAGTAAGAAATGGATCATTAAAAAAATAAAAAACCACAAATTAGCATTAGCTTTGTTATGTTATACTTTGATTTATTTTATTAAACATTTCTCCAATTATATTATTCTGGTTCCTCTAGGAGTTTGACATCTGTGCCTTAGATAGTAATAGGGAAGCTTGGAAAGGGAGAGGACTTGGGGACAGGGGATAATGAGTTCAGTTTTAGACATGTTGAATTTCAGGTGTCTATGGGACATCCAGTTTAAGATATCCCGCAGGCAGTTGAAGATGCAAGACTGGAAGTTGGTGGAGAGATTAGGTTTAGCTGATGGGCTTGAAAATCTTCAGCATAGAGATGATCATTGAATTCATGGGAACTAATGAGATCACCAAGTGAAACAGTATAGAGGATAAAGACCCAGCCCCACACCTGTCGGACGCAGTTCCAGTAATGACATTCCTTGGTGATCGTCACCTCTTATTAGGCATAGTATTGTCCTGTCTTTATTTATATTATTATGTATGTGTTAATTAGTATGTCATAGTATATGTGGTGATTTATTTCTTGTGATTTAAATACCCCATTAGATTTCAAACTCTCTAAAGAGCAAGACTGTCTTATCTAAATTTTGTGTCTCCCTGTTTGGTCCTATGCCAAAATAGGATGTTTGTTGAATAAATAAGCCTCACTGGAATGTCATTCAGTAGACATTTATTAACTGCTCAGTACCAGGTACAGTGCCAAGCCATGGGAATACAAAAAGAGGAAAAAGACAGTTCCTGCTCTTAAGAAGCTCACAGTCTAATGGGAGAGACAGCAAGTAAACAAATATGTACAAACAAGCTACGTGCAGGATAAATAAGAAACAGAGAGAAGGCACTAGGATTAAGAAGAATTGGGAAAGACTTCCTGTAGAAGAAGGGATTTTAGCTGGAACTTGAAGCCCGTGAAGCTAGGAGGCCAGTGTTACTGGATGGAAGAGTATGTGGCCTAGCAGAGAATAAAGTATAAGGACTAGAAAGGTGAAGAATTGGGGTTAGGTTATAAAGGACTTTGAACTTTAAAAAGATTTTTATGTTGGTCCCTTAGATCACAGGTGTCAGAATTGAGGCTTAAAACTTCTGAGTGCTGCCTGAGCCAGATTAAAATGTAATTGGGAAATGGTTAACAAAATAAATAAAAATACAATACGTAGAAGATGCTGGTTGTGAGGGTTGGGCTAGATGTAGGACTAGTAGTTTGGGAAGTGAAAAAGCAAGGGAAGGGAAGAAGGTAACTTAACAGGACATGCTAGTGAAGTCTGGAGGGTCACAAGCCAGAACCATGAGGGGAATGAAGGACAGCTGGACCAGGTCCCGAAATGGAGTCTCCATTGGTGAAGCCACAGGAACTAACCAATCAGAGAATGGGACAGGCATTCAGAGAGAGATTCAGGTTGAGAAGACAACTGAGGCATCGATAGTGTCAAAAGTTTTTTGAGTAGGGAATGACCTGATGAAAGCTTTGTTGAAATAATACGAACCTGTCAGTGATGTTCAGAATAGATTGAAGTATGAGAGAGATCAGAAGCTGGGAAATCAGTTTTGAAGGAGTTTCAAATACTTTGAGTTTATTGTGAAATTATATGTGTTAGGTAGTATTTGTTAAAATAGCTTAGAAATTTTTGTAAATTACAAAATTTTTACAATTTTAAAATTTACAAAAACACACAGTTGACTTTGTTTTGTTCTTTGGGGTTTCCACCCCCCTTTGGTAGTTTTATATAACTTCTGTCTTTATGTCAAACTTATTTTTTATCTTAGGGTAATTTAACTGGTGGTGGAGATTCCAAGTAGTTCATGTGGTTTGACTTACAATAGTGTCTTGAAATTGCCTCGGAGAAATGGAACTTCTTTCCTACTGAGACAATGTTTCTTCTTTGTTTCAGTCCTTAGTGCTGACTGACTCTTTTTGTTCCAGTCTAAAAAGTACAACACAGTGTAAAATGCTAATAAATTGGTCCTCTTCAATAGGATTCTTTCTGATATTTTGTACTTAGAGACTTTCTGGGTAATTCTGATACAGTTGTGAAAAGAGTACTTAATCACCTCCAAGTCCAAACTATCCCTTCAGTGATACAAATTCAACATATTCCCAGGAAGTTTTTAAAAAATATGACCTTAAATTTTTAATCTTGAATGTTTTCTTTGCCCTTCTGACACTGAAGCTACTATTTAAAAAAAAAACTATTTACAGGCAAGCTGAGGCAGTATAGTGTGGACAGAGTACTGGGCCTGGACTATGGAAAACCTGGTTCAGACCTTCACTGCCTCATGGGGGGGGGGAAGGAGGGTAGACAAAATGGTCTCCAAGGTCACTTCCAGCCCTAAATCTATGATCCTAGATCCCTGCTAATTCTAAATCTTTGATTCTTTTATGCTAATAATTATTGAAATGGGGGGGCTGTTTGACTTTGACTGTGTTCGTAATCTGTCAACTCTCTCCAAAGCTTAGGGTACAAAATTGTCTTTTGCTATCATTTTTTGGTATTAAGACTTTTGAAAAGAATGAAACCCTTAAGCCACAAAGTATCCGGTAAGAAAGTACAGGAAGAATGACTAGAATTGATACCTCTGGGCCCTGTACTAACAGTTTAATTTCCTTTGATTTCAGAATAAAATGAGTGTTTTATTCCATCCTCTGGACAGTCTTAAGAGCTTTATATTTTTATATACTTAGTGCCTTTAGCAACATACATTTTCTATGGGCCCATTTTTTTTCTCTCACCTAGAACATAAATAACCACCAACCTGGAATAATACTATTTCAGAACCTTCGTGAGTTGCCCAGCGGTGGAAATCCAAAGTGGGACATTTGATGGCCTGCACAGAAGATAGAAAGAAGCAGCAGAATTGATCTCAGTGACTGCGCTAAGAAATGAGTTAGGGGTGCTTGCTTCAGGCATTAAAATATCCTTCACAGAAACCACTAAACCATTTGGATGTGATGTGATTTTTAAAAAAAAACAATCTGCCAAGTTCATTGTTAGTTGCTTTACTTTGGAGACTTTTAACACAACAAAACTTTGCTTTATCCTTTCTGCCCAGTTGTCTTTTTTTTTTCAATTTATTTAATATTTTCTTTTTCCCCAGTTAATGTAAAAACAATTTTTAACATTTATTTTTAAACTTTTGAGTTACAAATTCTCTCCCTCCCTTCCTCATTGAGAAAGGCAAACAATTCAATAAAGGTTATGCGTATGTAGTCATGCAAAACACATCCATAGTAGTCTTGTTGTTCAAGAAAACATAGTTTAAAAAAAAACTTCAAGAAAAAGAAAGTTTTAAAAAAATGCTTCAATCTGTATTCAGACACCACCAGTTCTTTTTGTGGGAATGGATAGCATTTTTCATCATCAGTCCTTCAGAGTTGTCTTGGATCATTGTATTGCTGAGAATAGTTACGTCATTCACAGCTGATCATCTTACAACATTGCTGTTACTTCGTCATAGTGCGTTTCACTTTGCATCAGCCCATGCAAGTCTTTACAGGTTTTTCTGAGAGCATCCTGTTCATCATTTCTTCTAATACAATAGTATTCCATTATAATTACATACCACAACTTGTTCAGCCATTCCCCAATTGATGAGCATGCCCTCAATTTCTGATTCTTTATCCCCCAGAAAAGAGTTGCTGTAAATATTTTTTTACATATAGATCCTTTTCCTTTTTGTTTTTAACATATCTCTTTTGGGTTACAGACCTAGTAGTGGTATTGCTAGGTCAAAGGGTATGTCTGTTTTTATAGCCCTTTGGGCATAGTTCCAAATTGCTATACAGAATGGTTGAATCAGTTCACAACTCTGCCAACAGTGCATTAATGTCTCAATTTTTCCCATATCCCCTCCAACATTTGTTATTTACTTTTTCTGTCCTATTAGACAATCTAAAAGGTATGAGGTAGTACCTCAGAAGTGTTTTAATTTGCATTTCTCCAATCAGTAGTGAGTTAGAACAGTTTTTCATATGTCTGTCCAGTTGTCTTGATAAAGTAGCATGATTAAATGAAGAGTTGAATTTTGATTCATTAAACTAAGTCCTCATCTTGATCTCACTTGCCTGGTTAACCTTAGACTAGTCTTGCTTAACTTCTTTGCTTTTGCTTTCTGTCAGGTTTTAAACTGGTGGAATTTTTTATTTTTCAATCACACAACCATATGAGAGAATCCAGCACCTAAGAATTTCATTTTAAGCTATTAATAGTGCATGATATTTAGTCTGCTTTCCTCCAAACCTACTGTAATCAATATTCAGTTCTAAAGTGAATCTGCTATGTAATAGGACAGACAGCCTGAAAGCAAAGACAAGACTTCCAAGCTGTGCGGTATGGACATGCTAGCATGGTTTTATCATGCATTTTGGCTAAAAACTGTATAGAGCATGTGGTTGTTCTGGAAGCAAACAGCTCCCAGTGGTTTGGGGAAACTGAAGTCACATTAGTTCCTATTGGAAAGTCACCATGAGCTTGTCAGAAAATGAACTTTTGGAGACCTAGAGATTGAGAGTTGTTTGAGAAGACAGTGTCCTTAAGCAGTGCCATTCATAATGCCATCATGTGGATAAAGGAGAAAAAGAAAGGGTGATATATAAAAGAAAAACACAAGCCAGTTAAACATTTTGGGGGGCCAGCAACAAATAACTAATATAGTAAATACTAATTCTAAAGAATTTTAACTTAAATGAACTGATGCTGAGTGAAGTACACATTGTATACACTAACAGCCACAATGTTCTATGACTAACTTTGACAGACTCATCTCCTGTCAGCAATGCAAGGATCCAACACAACTCCAAAGGACTCATGATGGAAGATGCTATCCATATCCAGAAAAAGAACTATGGAGTCTGAATGCAGATCAAAGCGCATCATTTGATCTCTCTTTTTTCTTTTTTCTTTTTTTTTTTGTTGTTTTGTTTCTTCTTTCTTGTGGTTCCTCCTATTGGTTCTAATTCTTCTTTACAACATGACTAATGTGAAAAATGTATGTGTAGAGCCTATATCAGATTGTATGCTGTCTTTGGGTAGGGAGAGGGGAGAGATGGTGAGAAAATTTGTAACTCAAAATCTTATGGAAGTGAATGTTGAAAACTAAAAATAAATAAATTGCTTTCAGAAAAGAATTTTAGTTGAAAAGTGCTCAGAAATAAAAGCCCCTTTAAAAAACTTAATTCTCCATACAAAAAACATTAGGAAGGAAAATGTTTCTGTTGATGAAATTGTATCAGAAATGCACTGTTGATAGCTGTGTTCTTTTCTAATGTGGAATTAAAAAATATTCCATTTAGTTTATAAAAGACCCATGAACTACTGATAGAGATTGTCCTAAAGAAACACTTTAAGGTATTACAGTTCATTTATTTTTCTTTTTTTCTTTTTTCTTGTTAAATTAATTTATTTTTAGTTTTCAACAATCATTTCCATAAACTTTTGAGTTTTAGATCCCCTCCCCCCCATCTCTTTCCCCAAGACGGGGATCTGATATAGGCTCTACATATACATTCCTATTAAACATATTTTTACATTAGTCATATTTTAAAGAAGAATTAGAACCAATAGGAGGAACCACAAGAAAGAAGAAACAAACCAAAACAGAAGGAAAAAGAAAGAGCAAATAGTGTGCTTCGATCTGCATTCAAACTCCATAGTTCTTTCTTTAGATGTAGATAGCATTTTGCATCATGAGACCTTTGGAGATGTTTTAGATCCTTGCATTGCTGAGAAGAGCTAAGTCTATCAAAGTTAGTCACCATACAACATGGCTGTTACTGTGTACAGTGTTCTTCTGGTTCTGCTCGTTTCACTCAGCATCAATCCATGCAAGTGTTTCCAGGTTTTTCTGAAGTCCTCTTGCTCATCATTTCTTATAGCACAATAGTATTCCATTACATTCATATGCCACAGCTTGTTCAGCCATTCCCCAATTGATGGGCATTCCCTCAATTTCTAATTCTTTGCCACCACAGAAAGAGCTGCTATAAATAAATATATGTGAGTAAAGGTGTTACAGTTTAGAGGTATTCCACAAATACTCGGTCATTCTTGTACTTTATGTCAGCCCAAGAGTATTACATTTACCATGAGCCTACCATTTAGAAGGTTTGGGGCAGTGGCAGAAATGGGAGAAAAAAAAACATTTTCCAGTCAAATATGCCTCTGTTATATTCCCTCAGGATCTAAGTGACTGACTGTTAACCTAGTTACTAACCCATATGGTATAGTAATACCTGACTTTATGGGGTTTCTTTCAGCTGAAGAGTCCAAATGCCTCCAGAGTTTACAGCCTCTGGCCAGAAATCCCATTTCATCTACCATTGCTGTGCTCTCCTCCAGGGTACAGCAGTAGTCATATAAGAATGCATAACAAGACTGCTCACTAATTCTCAAACTGAAGGAATAGAATATTCTTCCTGTTGAAACCATTGGAGAAGATTTTTCTACTTCCAAACAAATTCCAACATGAATATGCCTAAAACCTCATGAAGTAGCCCCTTGTAGAAATGAACAAACTCTGAAGAACACCATTTGCAATGTTTTCCCCACTCTGACTACTTATTCTAAGTCTCCTTTGCTTTTTATGGTTTTTTATGCTTGGGTGGCTCCCAAGGCTCTGTCCTGGGCCCTCTTCTCTTCTCATTCATGATTTTATCAGTTCCTACATGGGTTCAACTATCATTTCTATGCAAATGATTTTCAGGCCTATATATCCATCCCTAATCTCTTTCCTGAGCTTTAGTCCTCTGTCACCAGCTACATTTTGTACATTTGGAATTAAGGTATTCTGCAGGCCTCCAAAACTCAAAATGTCCAAAAGAGAATTCATTGTTTTCACCCCAAATCCACTCCTCATCCCAACTTCCTGTTAACTGTTGAGAGCACCTCTAATCCTTTCAGTCATTCAGGTTCACAACCTCTGTGTCTTCCTCTATTCCTTGCTCTCACTAACTCCACATATCCAGTCCATTGCCAAATTTATCTTCTTCTCTCCATGTACACAGCCACTACCTTACTGTAGGTCCTCATGCTCTGTGGCCTAGACTACTCAAAAAGCCTTTCTACTTGTTCTCCCTGCCTCAGGTCCCTTCCCTCATTCAGCTGCCAAAGTGGTTTTCTAAAGGGTCAATAGCACTACGTTGCCACCTTCACTCATTGAGTTCTAGTGGCCTCCCCTTCTCCCTAGGAAAAAATATAAAATCCTTTAGTATTTAAAGCCCTTCACAACCAGTCCATTTCTCATCTTTCCACATTTATACTTTATTCTCCTCTATGTACTCTGTAGTCTGGTTATGCTTACCTACTTGTTTGTTCTGCACAGATGACCCTCCATCTCCCTTCTCTCTGGCCTTTTTGTCCAAGCTGTCTCTCATGCCTGGAATATTCTTCCTCCTTATCTCTGCCTTCTAATTTCCTGGTTCCCCTCCCAACTCCCCTTCCCCCGCCTTGGTCTTTTCTATTTGTATCTATCTACCTAGTTAATTTATGTGTTGCTATGTACCTACTGTCTATCTATGTAGTAATTTGTATGTTGTCTACCCCATTAGAATGTGAGATCATTTAGAGCAGGGGCCATGTTTTTGCTATACTTTATGTTCCTAGTGTTTATTTAGCACGGGATCTTCTACATAGTAAGTGCTTAATAAATGCTTTTGACTGACTTACTGACTGGTATTTATACTAAGCCGCCATGTTGTTACTAAGGTAATATGTAGGCTACTCAGTCTCTGAAAACTTTAAAGTTTTATCGTTACGGCCTCAAATACTTAAACCCCTTGTTAGACACTTGTCATGTAACCATGGGCAGATTATGTAACCTCTCATAGCCCCCATTTCCACAATTTGAAAAAGGAAACAATAATACTTTTATTTCCTACCTCTTGGGGTTGTTGTTATTTGTTTTTAAATAAACTTCAAAGCACTATACAAATAAGAGTTATCTCCACTCAACCCAACTTGGGTTTCTAAGAAAAGGGGTAAGGAATTAATTGTCTCTTCTCTCTGCTTTTTTTTTTTCGGTCATTATTTAAAACCAGAAGTTCTTACTTTGGGAGTGTGTGATTTTGTGGCGTCTGTGAACTTAGATAGGAAAAAATTATATCAATTATTTATTGATGTAATTATTTCAATGTAATTATTATCATTTCAATATAATTGATTTCTTTTGTCATCCTATGTATTTTATTTTATGCACTTAGAAACATTCTGAGAATTGAGTCCATGACACAAAGAATCCCTGGTCTGAATGCTGCCTATCGTATAACTCCATAGATCATTCAGGCAGGAGAGGCCAGAGGAGAAAGACTTCTAGTCTAACCTTCTTTATTTTACTCATGAGGAAACCTGGTTCCAGAAAGGGGCAGTGTGGTTGTTGCTTAGAGGTGGAATAGCACAGTCATCTACAAATGCAGAGAAGTGTTTTTATGATTATTTCTATACTGAGTAGTTGACCACAGGTTAATTTAGCTCCACAAATAAATAGAATACTAATGGGGCTCTTAAAATGTGTTTTATTAATTTGAGAGGCTGGTGATGTATAAGATAGGGCATTCACCTTCCTTGGAATCAGAAAGACCTGAGTTGTGACACATTCCGAGATTTTGACTGGGCAGGTCCATTCACACCACTTTGTGGTCTGAGGCCCCAGGGTGTCACCCTCAACTAGAAATGAGGCCACTGATCCATACTGAAGGAACCCTGCAGGACACATAGTGACTTAGCTTTAAATTGTAATGTTATCTATATATTTTTTGTATTTTCAAATATTTTGTTAAATATTTCCCAATTACATTGGGCCACTTCAGGCTGCTCAGGAGTTGAACTACAACTACAAGTTATAGAGAAGGTACTGACCTGCTTTGGGAGAGGGAGTTCCCTCATGTGGAAATTCCCTGTGCCAATGACTTCCTACCTTGTGATGCTTACACATCGCAGTAAAGAAGCCATAAGATTTAGAGTCCCAGGCAACTAAGACTGTACGCTACAAATAAATGAAGGTATTTTGGTAGGAGGAGTTCTACACAGGAAGTTCATCCACATTGATGAAATCACACATCCTGACCTTAAAAAAAAGAAAAAAGATATTAAAGACTCCTCCCTCCAAAGAGGAGGTAGTTTTGCCTTTTTTTGTTGGCAGAATTGCATTTGGGGATACCTACATATATGTGTGAAATCCAAATCCGGTGATTTTTTTCTCAGCCCTCATTCTCCTTGACCTCTCACTGTTGATCACTCTCTGCTTCTTGATACTCCCTTCTCTCCAGGTTTTTGGGACATCATTCTTTCCTGCTTTTCTCCTACCTATCTCACTTCTCCTTCTGTCTCCTTTGTTGGGTCCTTATCTGGATCACACCCTCTAACTGTGTAGGTGTTCCTCAGGGTTCTGTCCTGGCCCCTATTCTCTTTCCCCTCCATCCTGCTTGGTGTTCTCATCAGTTCCCACGGATTTAATTACCATCTCTATGCCAAAGATTCTCAAATCTACCTTGCCCCGCCCCCAGCCTCTCTACTGATGTCTAAATCTCACATCTCCAACTATCTTTCATATGTTTTGAATTAGATGTACAGTAGACATTCTAAACTGAACATTGTCTAAAATGGAACTCATTATCTTTACCCTTTAAGCCACCCCCCCACCCCAATCCCCCACTACCTTCCCTATTACCGTAGAGGGGAACACCATCCTCCTAGTCTCTCAGGCTTGCAACCTAGGAGTCATCCTTGACTCTATACTATCTCTTATCTCCCCGCCCTCCCCCCCCACCAAAAAAATGTTGTCAAGGTTTGTTGATTTCACCATTGCAACATCTCTCAAATAGGCTCCCTTCTCTGACACTGCCTCCGTTCTAGTGCAGGTTCTTATCACCTCATGCCAGTAGCTTGCTAGTGGGTCTAAGCATCTGAAGACTTTCCCCACTTCAATGCATTCTCCATTCAGCCACCAAAATGATTTTTGTAAAGTACAGATATGAAAATATCACCCTACCCCCCCACTCCTGTCCCCCGCTCAATAAACTAGTGGCTCTCTATCACCTGCAAGAACAAATACAAAATGCTCTGTTTGGCATTCAAAGCCCTTCATTACCTAGCTCCCTCCTACCTTTACAATCTTCTTAAACCATACTCACTTTTTGTTGTTATAGTTGTTCAGTCACGTCTGACTCTTTGTGACCCTGTGGACAATACTGCCCATGGGGTTTTCTTGGTAGAGACCT
This sequence comes from Phascolarctos cinereus, assembly GCF_003287225.1. Classification (NCBI taxonomy): domain Eukaryota; kingdom Metazoa; phylum Chordata; class Mammalia; order Diprotodontia; family Phascolarctidae; genus Phascolarctos; species Phascolarctos cinereus. The sequence continues at coordinate 226,463,816 of NW_027555847.1, read as the reverse complement.
AATTCCCTAGCATTGACACTGGCTTCCTGGCTGCTCTATGAACAAGACACTTTATCTCTCCACCCTGGGCATTTTCTCTGGCTGGCCCCCATACCTGGAATGCTCTCCCTCCTCAACTCCTACTTGACTTCTCTGGCTTCTTTTAAATACATCTTTACAGGAACCTTCCCAACCCTTCCTAATCCCTTCCCTGTTGATTATTTGCTGTTTTTCCTGTATATAGGTTGTTTGTTTATATTTTCTAATGTGCCTGTTGTTTCCTCCATTAGATTATAAACTCATTGAGGAGAGGGACTATCTTTGCCTCTTTTTGTATCCCCAGGGTTTAGCACAGTCTCTAGCAAAATAGATACTTAATAAATATTCTATTGATTGCAAAAGCACTGGCCGCAAAAGAATTTTTGCTTCATTGAATTTAGTAAGCAAATAATAGAATGGAACCTCAGGCATAGTTTAGGTTTCCAGTTTCTCGTGAGATTCATTTATAGGCTATATGTGTGTGTGTATTTGCAAGTCTGATTGTTTTAATGTTACTAGAAAGTATCATTCTCCTCACTGATATAATAAAAAAAAATTGAGGGTTCATCACCTTTGCTGCTTCTAAATTGGCAAATGAGTGACCGGCACAGCAAGCTAGAATCCAGTACAGTATGAACATAACAAACTTAACACATAACACCTTTATTCTGAGTTGTCTACCATTTATTCCTTTTGGCAGATTAAGGGAAATTTTTGTGACAAAACAAATGGAGTTTTTGAACTTGGATAAGAACTTTCTGATAGGGGAATTGTCTTTAGTTTTATAATGAATGAAAATTTTGCTTAGGCATTTCAAATTATTGGGGTGATTGAACCTGGTTTTTTCTCATTGTGCTCTTATATTTTCTCATTTGTACTCTTAACAAGATTTGTTGGAGTAGCATACTCTAGGTTCCATTCAAGCTCTAACTAGTCTCTAGTAGGTATTGAGTATCAGCACTTACTACTCTGCTAGGAAGCTATAAAACAGAAATAATGATACCAGTTATACCTACTTTGCAGAGTTGTAGACTTACATGGGATCATATAAACTTTGCAAACTTTAGAGTGAGTGCTATATAAATATCACTTATAATAATAATGGAAAATGGCAGGAGAAACATACTCTGCTTTTAAGGAGCTTCCAAAATTACCATCCATAAACAATTTGAAAACAATTAAGTAGTTAACTGTTATTTCTTATGAATGAAGTAGTTCAGAAAAGGAGAAAAGGATGCATGTGGGTTAAACTAATCAGAAAGCTTATTTAAGTTCCCTTTGATGGATAGGCTTTTAGGTAGATAAAGGGTGGGTAGGAGAACATTTCAAGTCATAGGATCTCGGCTAATAGATTGAGACTTAACATTGGCAGAGGAGCCCTGTAAGCTATCTGGCAGGTGGCCCCTAACTTTACAGATGAGGAAACTCAACCCCAGGATGGGTTGCCTGAGATTCCACAGCAATTAAGTGACAAAGGCAAGGTCTGAATTAATGTTGTCTTAACACAAAAGACAGTGTACTTCCCACTGGACCACACTGCCTCTGGGACTAGTATGAGCAAGTCCTGCAGTAAGAGTGAACATGGAATGTGTGGGATCAAGTGTTGAGGAAGTGGATATAACATAAGGCCAAATTGTAGAGGACATTATAAGCCAGGTGGATGTGTGGATTTAATGCTGTGAACATTATAGGAAGCCACTGAAGAGGGGAGTGACATGCAAAAAGCAGTAGTTGAGGTAGATTTAATCTGGCAGTATATACAGAGTTGATTGGAGGGGAGGATAAAGTTAAGTCACAGAGACCTATTTTGGTGGGTTTTTTTGTTTTTTTTCTTTCAGGCAGTTGAGGTTAAGTGATTTGCCCAGGGTCACACAGCTAGTAAGTGTCAAGTGCTTGGTCTGAGGTCAGATTTGAACTCAGGTTCTCCTGACTTCAGGGCCCGTGCTCTATCCACTGCGCCACCTAGCTGCCCCGACAGAGACCTATTTTAAGAGGCTATTGCAGTTGTCTGTTGGAGGTGATGGGAGATTTAAGATTAACCAGAGGAATAAACAAACAAGGGCAAACCCAAGAGATAAACTGCAAGCCACACAGTACATATAAATAGAAATTATTGATGAGGAAATGACAACATTTGGGGGGTGGTTGAATTTAGGTTTAAGGAAAAGGGAAGCCAGAGATCAATATTGGGAGTATTTCCTGAGACAAAAATGTTATGAAAATATACCAGGAGCCAAGCATGTAAGACCACAAGTGGCATTTTTGTAACCCCTGGGTCTTGTTGAGGGAGCAACTGGTAAAGGCCTATCTTACTAATTGAATATGCCTTTTACTTATAAATCACCTTCCACAGACCTCACACAGTCAGCAGACATCGTCTTATTCAATCTCACCACATCTCTGCCATTAGGAAGTTGTGGGAATGTGATTAGGAACCTATGGGGGTATATCAGTAAAGTGATTCACCCAAGGTCACATAGCAATGCAGAGTTGGGCTAAGGCAGCAATAAGTGTTCTTTCTTGTAGTTCAGCTTGATGTCAGCAACCACTCACTATTCTCTATGAGACTCATTGGTGAGTTTTTCTTACATTTTTAGGTCTGCATGTGGATGAACTTTATGCTGTTTAATTTACCTTGCTAATTACTTTGCCGTATAAGCAGCTTATTTTGGTTTCATCATCTTACCTACCAGCACGGGTGAAGATAATTTTTCTTTCATTGTTATAAAGATGTTTTTTAAAAGGAGGTTGTATATCATAAACTAAACCAGATTCAATATGACCCTAATTAATCTTTGCACATAACCAGATTCTAAGATTGCTATCAGATAACACAAGTGTGACCTCCTCTCTTTATGATGTAATCAAATTCCACTGTAATGAGCCTTAAATTGATAGGACGTGTAAAAGATTGTTACCTTCTAAATATGAGCAAACTGATTTATTTGAAGACTATGTTCAGAATTCTTAGAATTATAGATTTTAACATTGGAGGGATACCTTAAGATTTCATCCAGTCTTACTCTGTTGTCCCCTGTTTTCTTTTACAAATGGAGAAAATGAGGCCCAGAAAGTCCAAGTAACCTGCCCCCAGGTAGTGGCAGAGCCAGAAGCTCACGACGCCCTCTCTTCCAGTGCTGTTTTATGTTCTCTTCACAATATGGCATTGAATTTCTAAAATCACTAAAAAAAAAATCTCTTCTAGAACTTATTGGGGTTAGCATTTCTTTCAGAAGAATTTGTAGTTTAAAAATACACGTATTTCTGATTTTACAAAAGCTTTTTATCACTTTTGCAAAAGCATCACCAACCTGTTCCAGACTTATTGGAATTATGTCCATTTTAGGCATCTGACAAGAATGAAACATGTTGGTTGGCCTAAATTACTACAGTGTTAATGCCTCAGGTTATAGTTTCACTTTTTATTAAAAGTAATTCATAGTGTGACTTCTTTTTTTAAAGACTGGTTTCTTGTTTTTATTTTATGTTGGTTTTTAGGTTGTAGGCTTGATGTTCCATGCTACTTTGCAAAAGTACAATATCAAATCATAATTTCAGAAAAAATAAAAATCTAACTTGAAGCTTAATAGTAAAATAAATGTTGGTAACATGACTTGAAATTCCAAAAGATCTAAATGATGATTAAATTTTTGATACATGTAGTTCAGTAAATTTTAGCTTCATTCAATATTTTATATTAATTAGAGCATTTCTTCTCTTTTTGGTCTCAGGACCCCTTTGCACTCTAAAAATTATAGCGCTCCCCCAGCTTATGTGTAGATGTGTGATAGCTATTGCTCTTTACTTATATTAGAAACTAAAACATCCTCATATTATTATAAAAAATAGTTTTGACCTCACAAACCTCCTTACACAATTTCTGGAACCTCCAGGAGACCCTGATCTGAACTTTGAGAATGGCTGCATTAGAGTAAAGCTTAAAGAGTAAAAATAAAGAGAGAAAGGAAATCTGAAAGAAAACAAATTACATAGATGTCCATGGCAGTTGTGAAGTATGAGTCACAGATCAAGGGTGAGATTATACTCAGAGAATCTGCTTCCTCTATAGAGGTTTCTCTCAGAGTAGCACAATAGAATTTAACAACTTTTAAATTAGAAAATGTTATTATGTTCATTTGTTCAGTGAGCAGTAAGGCTGTCTTGTGCTGGGCACTGGTAATACAGACGTAAAGAAATAGTCCCTGTTCTCAAGCGTCTTGTATTCTATTGAGTGGGAAATAAAATGTTTACATATAGACTCTGTGTGTGTGTGTGTGTGTGTGTGTATGCATTATTATAGATCATATTATACATTATATATTACATATAAATGTTATATAAATTAGTATATGCAAAGTAAATACAAAGTAATTTTGGGTAGGGGAAGGCATTGGATACTGAAAGAATTGGAAAAGTTCTTATGTAGAAGATAGAGTTTGAGCTGATCCTTGAAGGAAAGTGGGAATTCTCAAAGATGGATGAGGAGAGAGTACATTGCAGGCACAGGGATCAAAGAGGCATAATCTAGAATGTTGAGTATGAGGAACCAGGGAGTAGGCCTGTTTGGATGGATCATAGCGTGTGTGGTGATGGTGGTTAACATGTAATAAGCCTAGAATGGTAGGCTTGAAGATAGATTGTATTGGGCTTTAAATGCCAAGTGGAAGAGCTTCCATTTTATGCTCAAGGAAATAGAAAGCCACTGGAGCTAAAGCAGACAAGTGATGTGGTCAGACGTGTGCTTTAGTAATATCAGTTTGGTCATTGTGTGCTCACTAATTTTTCCTTTGTTAAGTCAGATTATAAGGAACTTGAAAAAATAGCTAAAGCTGTAGAGGCCTTTTACAAAGACTTTATGTTTTACAAGAGGGGGGTGGGTATGTGTGTGGGTGTATGTGGGTGAGAGAGAGACACAGACACTATACTAATGCTCTAACAATGACAGTCTCTGTTGATAAGGTGGCCCTTTTGCCTACCAAAGCCAACCTTCTATATACATCCTTGATTGCATCCTCTTCTAACATCTCCAGCAGATTGCCTCCATCATCCAGATCCTTTCTCTAGTTTTCAGTCTCTCTTACTTCTCTTCCCTGCTACCTACAAACAGACCTATGTTTCTTCCATCCTTTAAGAACATAAACAAACCTCAGTAAACCCTACCATGCCACCAGTTATTGTCCTCTCTCTTCCCCTTTTTTAGCTAAACTCCTTTAAAAAACTTGTCTAACTGGTGCCTTTCACTCTTAATAAACCCTCTGCAATTCTGCCTTACAGCCTAATCATTCAGCTGAAGTTTTTCTCTCCAAAGTTATCACTTATGAGTTGGGTTGGTTTTTTGTTTGTTTGTTTGTTTGTTTTTTGAGGTTCTAATATGCATTTATTAGGCACTGTGCTTAGCATTGGGGATACAAAGAATGGCAAAAATTGTTCTGCTGTCGAGGACTTTACATTCTAAAGGGGGAGACAATTTTTAATAAATTTGCACATAGAGATATCGCAATAGGTATGGAAGGTCACATTGTGGGGAAGATTGTACAGCTGAATACCAGGATATGAAACATAGTTTACAGTTCTATAAGGTCCTTCAGGACAGGGTACTGTGGACCTTCTAGGAATATCCATATATCTCTTTCTTGACTATTACAGTAAATTCCTAATTGGTCTCCCTGCCTCAAGTCTAGGCCCGCTCTGATCTTTTCCCCACACACCTGCCAAAGTGATCTTCCTTCCTTAAGAATTAGCCTGACATGTCACTTTTCCTACTCAATAAACTTCAGTCTCTCCCTGCCATCCCTAGAATAAAATATAGACCCTTGTTGGGCGTTTAAAGTTTCTTACAACCTGACCACCGACCTTTCCAGCCTCATTTTACGTTACTCCTCCTTGTGAACTTCTGTGTTCCAGCTAAAGTGTCCTTCTTCCTGTGGCATATACATGATACTCCATGAACCACCTCCATGTCTTTTTGTTGGTGAGAATACATTCTCAGCTTATTCTGCCTCTTAAAAGCCTCCCAGACTCAGATTAAGTACCTCTTCCTACAGGAAGCATGTCCTGATCTCTCTAACTGCTAGCGCTCTTCCTCTCTAACTGCTAGTGCTCTTCCTCTCTAACCTGCCTTGAATTAATTTTGTGTTGCATATATACATAAGTAGTACCTGTTACTATTACATCTGGCGCCTTCATGTAAACTCTTTAACTGCATGGACTGTTTTATTCTTGTGTTTATTTCCGTATCACTCAGCACAGTGCCTGGCATGTAGCAGACACTAAATACGTTCTTGGTTGTAGACACAGAATTTTACAATTGGAACAGGTCATTTAGTACAACTCTCTCATTTATAAATAAAGAAACTGAGACCCAGAGAAGCTTGCGTGACTTGCTTTAGGCCATATAGCTAGTTCATGGCAGAATCAGGATTCAGAGGAACCCAAGCTTTTTGGTTTTTTGAGCCTTCAATTTTGTGAACTGTTGACATGCATATACTGTTCCTCTTTTCTTGCTTCCCTAGCAGAGACCTTGACATTCAGATCTAACTGATGAGCATGTTTATTGAAGTTCCTAGTTTGGCACATTCGGTTGTCTGGGAGGCAGAGTATGGATCGGGAGTCATTAGATGTAATAAGTGCAGTGTTCCCCAGGGGTCTGTTGTATAAGGAGCTGTTGCTGAATGATAAAAGGGCAAGTTGGATCAGTTTTCCATCTAGAATGGTAAATCAAAGGAAGAAACCATTTTAATCAAAAGACAATCTAATTGGGCCTATCTAATTTTCTGCGTCAAGAAGTATAACTATTGGGAACAAGTAGGTGACATAAAGGATAGAGCACTGGCCCTAGAGCCAGGAGAACATGAGTTCAACAGGCCTCAGACACTTGACACTTACTAGCTGTGTGACCCTCGGCAAATCATTTAGCCTCAGTTGCCTTGCCAAAAAAAACCCGAGTATAGCAATTATTACTTTTTTATAAAGGCATTGAAGCTTGGATTTCAAAGATCACATTATTAATCACAGTGCCAGAAATGCATAAAGAGTTGCTATTTCCTTTTTTTTCTGTTAGCTTAGATAGAAAAGTAAAGGCAGCTGGGAGTAATTTAAACTTTTTTTAAAAAAAAGAAAAACAAAGGTATCGCATAGGGACAGGGGTGTTTTTATATTTGTTAATAAAGCTGTTTGTAGATTTCAGAAACATCACTTGAAAATTAAACTAATGTTCCATTATCTTGAATAGTTGATGTCAAAGGGTCAAGAAAAAACAAATTTTGAATTGCTCATCATTGTATTGCTTAGTATATCATATTTGCAAAACAAATAATAGGGAAAATTGAGTTTCTGTTGATTTTTTTCTCCTACAGAAAAGTAGAACAAAAGTCTTAGTGAAATCTGTTTCACAAGTGCTAACTCTTTTTTTTGTTGTTGTTGTTCTTTTCAGTACTTTGTGCCAAGAACCTTGCAAAGAAAGACTTCTTCAGTAAGTAAATGCTTGTTACTGCTGACCTACAAAATTCTTCACACATATATGTTTATGAACTTCTAAATCTTTTAAATAAACGCCTAAATCAAGTCATTGGCTGTGTTGTCCCTAATATTGTCCTCTATTGAGTGAACTAACATAACCCGGCCTAGACAAGAACCCCTGACTTCATTCTCATGTGGTCACAGATTAGAGATTTAAACTTAGAGGAAGAAAAGCCTCCCCCATCATTCCCCTACACAGAGAATTTTGGCACATACTGGTTAGGACACTGGACTTGGAATCAGGAAGAGCTGGATTCAAATCCTGCTTCAAACACTAACTGTTTAAGTTTAATACTGTGACCCTGGTCGAGGGGAAGGGAATAAGCATTTTTATGGTGCCTGCCATGTGCTAGGAACTGTTCTAAGTGCTTTTGGCAAACATCGTCTCATTTGATCCTCACAGCAATGCTGGGAGGTAAGTGCTCTAATTACCCCAATTTTAGAGTTGAGGAAATTGAGACCAGCATTGATTAAGTGACATGGTGTGGATCATACAGCTAGTACATGTCTGAGGCTGCTGAGGCTGGATTTGAACTCTTGTTCCTGACTTCAGGCCCAGTTCTCTGTGCACTATGGTGCCACCTAACCGCTTCAGTAAGACACTCAACCTCTCTGTACTTCAGTGTCTTCATCTTTAAATGAAGGAAATTGAACTTGATGGCCTTCTGAGGTTACTTCCAGCTCTGAATCTGTGGATTGTATTCATCTGTAAAGCTTGCTATTTAGAGAGATCTCATTGTGAATCTTTTTTATAAAGTAGAAAATTATTTTACATAGTAAATAGTCGCCCACCTTTGTCATTAAGTTTAGATTTGGGGGGTTTTGTTTGTTTGTTTTTAGGCAATTGGAGTTAAGCACTTGCCCAAGGTCACACAGCTAGTGTCATGTGTTTGGTCTGAGGCCATATTTGAACTCAGGTCCTCCTGACTTCAGGGCCATACTCTATCCACTGTGCCACCCAGCTGCCCCTAGATTTTCTTATATATTAAAGCTTCATTAATTCATACTCCATTGTTTAAGAACTTAATTGGACAGGGCCTACACTGAAATTAACTTTTGCCTAGCAGGCACTTCTTCACAGATAGGACAACAAAATATTGAAAGCAAGATTCCTTGATGACATTTAAAGTCAGTAGTCCAACCTGAGCTTTAGGAAAATCACTTTGGTGGCTGACTGGAAGATAGATTGGAGAGGGGAGAGACTTGAGGCAGGCAGACACACCAGCAGGCTGAGGTGATGAGAGCTTTCGCTAGAGTGGTGTCAATGTCTGAGAAGAGAAGGGGGTATATTCGAGAGATATTGTAAAGGTGAGATTGTCAAGTCTCGGCAATAGCTTGAATATGAGGAGTGAGAGATAGTGAGGAGTCAGGGATGACTCCTAGATTTTGAACTTGAGGGACTAGGAAGATGGTGCTGCCCTCTACAGTAAGAGGGAAGGTGGCAGGGGAGAGTATAAGGGAAAAGGTAATGAATTCCGTTTTTGGATATGTTTAGTTTCAGATGTCTACTGGGCATCCAGTTCAAGATATCTGAAAAATAATTGAAGATATGAGATTAGGAGTCAGTAAAGAGACTGGGGCAGGAGAGGTGGATTTGGAAATTGGCAACATAGAGATAGTAATTAAATCCATAGGCTGATGAGATCACCAAGTGAATGAATGTAGAGGGAGAAGAGAAGAGGACCTAGGACACAACCCTGAAGGACAACTATAGTCAGAAGGTGTGATCTGGGTAAGGATCCAGCAAAGGAGACAGAGAAGGAGTGATCAGATAGGTAGGGGAAGAACGAGGAGAGAGTTATACCTAGAAAATCTAGAGAATATGAAAGAGAAGAAGGTATTGATAATGTCAAAGGCTGCAGAAAGGTCAGAAAGAATGAGAATTGAGAAAAGGCCGTTGGATTTGGCCATTAAGAAATCATTGGTGACTTTAGGAAAGAGCAATTTCAGTTGAATGTTAAAATCAGAAACTAGATTGTAAGGGGTGAAAAAGAGAATTCGAGGAGAAAAAGTGGAAGCACCTGTTGTAGATACCTTTTTGAGGAGTTCAGCCAGGAAGGGCAGGGAGAGATAAAAGGTAATAATTATCAGGGATTTATTATCAAATATTCCAAATTAACCTTCATGTTGGAAATAGATTAGACTTGTTTTGTTTGATTCCAAAGGGCAAACATGTCGAACGTGTAGGGAATTAGATTTCAGCAAAATGTAAAGGGAAACTTCCTGACAAATGTGTGTAAAAGTGGAATGGAATGCCTTATCAGGGAGGGAGTGCTTCCTCAGTGGAGATCTGAAAGGGGAGGAGAGGGTTGTGGGTGTGAATGTTTTGAGTGAGAAATGTTGGACTTTGTGGTCTCCAAGGTCTCGAAGATCCCATGATCATGAAACTTTATTCCTATAAAGTTGCCCTTTATTCCCTATAACATTGCCCTGTGGCATGTTTTTAAGACTCTAGTTTACAGTGATTTACTTTCAGGTGCCCAAGAGTTTATAGCATAAATGCAAATATACTTAAAATTCTTAGTTAGGTATTAACTTAGATGAGTTAGATCTCTTTCTTCTTTGAATTTCAATACATGATGTTGTTTGGAGGGGGAACCCCCTCTTCTTCAGAACCCCAAATGAAAATAAATTATTTTACAGTTTCTTCTTTCTCAACTGTGAATGGAATTTATAAGTATATATGTTCTTTCCTGAGCTAGGTGATCTTTAGGATCCCTTGTAGCTCTAACATTATGTCTTTGGTGATAGGTTTATTTAAATTACAGATTTATCTTTTTTCTCTTGTCCAGGACTTCCTGACCCCTTTGCAAAAATAGTGGTTGATGGGTCTGGTCAGTGCCATTCTACTGACACTGTGAAAAACACATTGGATCCTAAGTGGAATCAGCATTATGACCTGTGAGTTGACTGTTCTGTGAAATCACTGATGGAAAACAAAAGGAGATATCCTTATGTGTAAAGGGAAAAGATAAACAAAAACCCTAAGGGATGAACCAGCCATTTTTCCACAAAATTGGTGACTAAATTATAAGGCCTTGAGGGTAATAGGAAGAGGGAGCAAGGGGGAGAGTCCAGACCTAGGAGTTCCTCATGGTACAGAATGCCTCATATAGAAACTCTCTCCACCAAAATCTATCAGCAGTTCATCTGTAACTTCTCCTCTTGGAAGCCTGAGAGGCTAAGGGACTTCCCTGTGGTCACACAGCTCACGTTTGTTAGAGGTGGGCTTGAGCCCAAGTCTCCTAGACTTGAAAGCCAGCCTTCTAGCCATTGTGCTATACTGCTTTTCAGATTAGCTTTGTTAGTTTTAAAAATATATTACTTAAGTTCCAAAATCCCTGTTTATGAAGTTTTCATCACTTTTAGTCTCTGACTGCCATGTTGGGACAGAAGGCTCTATGGCCCACCCCAGTCTGAATCCTGGCTCTGTTACTGACCATGTGACCTTTGGCAGATCATTTAGATTCCTTGTCTTCAAAGTGAGAGAGTTGGAGTAGATGACCTTTAAGTTCTCTTTAAGCTCTAAATCTTATTATCCAAACTCATCGTTTCCCCCCAAATATCTACCCCTCCAAATTTCCCTCTTCCTGTTGGCAGTACCACTGGCCTTCAGATCACCCAGGCTCAGACTCTCAGTGATCTTTACTCTCTGAGGATTCTGCTGTGTGATGCGTTCTCATATTTGTTCCTGACTTCCTCCCCACTGATAGCACTGTCATCTTAGGTCAGGTACTCCTGACCTCTTGCCTTAGCCACAACATCATGGACGGCTCCTATCCTCTTTGCCTCCAGTCTTTCTCTGCTTTAGCCTGTTAGTCACACAGGCATCAAAATAAGCTTCCTGGTAATTAATCCCCACAATGGCACTAATTACTCAAAAACCTTCATTGACTACTGATTGTTTTTAGAATAAAATGCAAATTCCTTAATCTGGCTTTTAAGATCCTCCATAATCTAAGGCCCCAGACTACCTTTCTAGTCTTATTTCACTTTACTTCTCTTCATACACCTGCTTAGCAGCCAACTAGCCCATTAACAATTTTCTGATCTTGTCCTGTTCTTTACTCCACACATTTTTGCTCAGGCTATCCCTCATGTCTTAAATTAATTTCCCCCACTTGTCTGCCTACTGAAATCCTTCCTTATTAAATCCCTACCTCAGATGCCCCCTCATCCACTAAGCCTCCCATCATATTTTTTATAACACTTTGTACTTCTCCTTTCCCATTTTCGTGTTCTCCTTTGCACCATACTTATTTATATGTGTCTTATTCCTTTAAAGGTTGTAAGTTCCTTCAGGGTAGCAATTGTTGTCTTTCGTTTTTGTGTCCCCAACACATCGTATAGAGTTCCTTGAACACAGGAGCTGTTTAAATCAATATTCATTGAATTGAATTATTTGTATTTGGATATACCATTGGCTAAATCCCAAAAAAAACACAGTTTATAAGGCCACTGTTAAAATCTGCTAACAGTCAACATGTATTGAACTCTGATTGTATATACAAGACATTATATTTAAAGGGGTCTGATGAAGAATCTTTTGCATAGTTTTAATCAGATGGCGTAATGTAGAACCAGAACTTAAATTGAGTTTTCCATGTATTATACAATCTTTTCAGATATGTTGGAAAAACCGATTCGATAACCATTAGTGTGTGGAACCACAAGAAAATCCACAAGAAACAGGGAGCTGGCTTCCTAGGATGTGTGCGTCTCCTCTCCAATGCCATCAGCAGATTAAAAGATACTGGATGTAAGAACGAAGGGCTTGTTTTCTCACTTTTAATACAATTTACAAAAGACTTAAACAGGCACTATTTATTTGAATACCGAAAACAAATTTTATACCTTACTCCTCACTTAATGTTTCCTCGAGTTAAGTTTCAAATTGTTTGTTTGCAGACCAGCGTTTGGATCTATGCAAACTAAACCCCACAGATACAGATGCAGTTCGTGGCCAAATAGTGGGTAAGCATTTTCTCCTCTCTGTAAAATCATAGCATGACTTCATGTCTGAAAAAAAAGCATGTCATCATTGGCAAGTGTTTAGAAGGACCTTTCTACAAAATCACAAACACTTTAAAGGATGAAATAGACACCAGGGCTATCTCAAACCATTCGTTGTCATTTTGTAGTGCTTATTACTGTCATCCTTTTCTCCTTTGTGATATCATTTCAAGATGATTATGAAATGACAGTTGTGCTAAAAGGCCTTATAGTGCAGATTTAATGTGTATTTGAATGGGCATTTAATTTTTCAGTGTTTTATGTAGTTATCGATTACAATAATGATGTCTCTTTATGAAGAATTGGGGAAATTATCTTTTTCTCAGAAGGTCCATCATGTTGCATGAATGGCAAAAGAATATTTTAAGGAATTTATTATTAATGTAAACTATAGCAAGTGGAAGTTTTAGTTACCAAAAAAAAGCTGGCAAAACCTTGGCAAACTATACATAACACATATATTACATATGTGGTAGTTCATTTTAAATTATTGCCTTGCTAATAGTGCCACTATTGATCAGGGTACTGGGGTAGATATGACAATTCCTACCCACATTACTTAGGGTAAGTTCCTTGGAGTAGAAAGTGATGGCCATCACCACAGGCAATCAAAGGAAAATTCTATATGACAAGTTAAACAACATTATGACTTTATGCACTGGAGAGATTACAGTGGTAGATTTGGTCATGGTGAGTAAGTTAGGAAGACTACTTTAAATTTTAAAAAAATACCCATTTGCTTGGGATGTACACATTCTTGCTTGTTTCTCTCTTGGTTTCTTTTTGATGTTCAGCAGGAGGAGAAAAAAAAACTGAGCCAGAGGTTTTATCAGTTCCCTTGATGGTGACATCTAGTGGTACTGAATATCCAAAGTTTTGCTTTCCTACATTTTGTCCTTTGTTATCAGTGCCATCTGTGTATCTCTTTAACCAAAGTGAATTATCATCTTTAAAAACTTCAGAACTTGGAAAGAAATTGAGGATCTAGCTTTTCAGAAATAAAATACCTTTTTCTGACCTTAATTTTAGCAGTTGTCACAAAGGATATTCTGTTACAGCAGTGCTGTCTTCTAGTAGGAGAAATTGCTTCCTCCTTGGGGTTATAGGAATGCATTTGCCTTACTTTTTAAGTTAGAAATCCACTGTGGATCACAAGTTACCGTAGGAGGAGATGATGATGGGTGTTAATGCATGATTTCCTTTGCTTTTTTAGTCAGTTTACAGACACGAGACAGAATAGGCACTGGAGGCTCTGTTGTGGACTGCAGAGGACTCTTAGAAAATGAAGGGTATGTATAACTGAAGAGATCACTTCTGAATGACAAGCGGGTTCTTCATATGCCACTGTACTCTGATGAATGCTTGCGAAGTATTACAATGCAATAGAATAATTATGTCATCAAATTCTTGCTCATGAGAGAAAATAGTCTATAAAACATAAACTTGTCTATAAAATTAGCTAGAAATGTAAAGATTTATGTTTTAAAAGTATTTAAAATTTGAACTCCATTATATGCATCCTAGACAGTAAATTACATGGAAAAAATATGACAGTGATTATTTGGATTTTAACTGAGGGAAAAATGAATTCCTATTTCTTGTACTTCAGTCAGTCACATGAGCTTCCTTCACAGAGCAAGCATGATTTTCAGTCACTGATGTCCCTATAGAAGAGTCTTTGGTGACCTAGATGACATTTCTAATACAGGTTCCTTTAACCTTGAATTCTTGAAATACACTATCTTTTCTGTTAAATGATTCCTAGTGAAAGGTTGTAGAACAAAATGATTGGGACCCTGTATTTGACAAAATAAAAGAAATAGGTTTAGTGTATGTGATGAAACTAGTTTAATTTTTAAGATTCCAAATTTGTTAACCTGGAAATTTTGGCCTCTTTTACATTGTGACTTTTCCTGTTTCAGAACGGTATATGAAGATTCAGGTCCTGGAAGGCCACTTAGCTGCTTTATGGAGGAACCAGCCCCATATACAGACAGTACTGGTGCTGCAGGTGGAGGAAATTGCAGATTTGTGGAATCTCCAAGTCAGGATCAAAGACTTCAGGCACAGAGACTTCGAAATCCTGAGGTCCGAGGTCATATACAGACCCCTCAGAACCGACCACATGGCCACCAATCCCCTGACCTACCTGAAGGCTATGGTAAATTTACCCATAATGTTAGCCAAAGTGTTTCAAGTTGCTTCTCTATGTTCATGATTTGTATGCTTGCACTTGTAGTTTGTTAGCGTAAAAGCAGGCACCTTAAGAGTGATAACAGGCTTGAAAAGTTGTGGGTGCTATCTGCATAAATATGAAGAGAAGCAAGTACCTGTAAAAAGGTGACAGTAAATCTACCTGTGACTTGTCAGCACTAGCTTCTGCCCCATGCTAGGAAGAAGAAATAGTAAGTAGAGTTTAGAATAGCAAATGAAAGTGACCTATGAGGCAGCAAGGGAAGATTTATCATGTTCCCTAATTCCAGCGTAGAAAGGATGGTATCAAGGTGGAAATGAAGAGATGACCATTAATAGAAAAGTACAAAAGCAAAAATCTTCACTAAGTGAGGAAAGATTGTAATTTAGATTTGGGAGATGGAAGTAAAAGTAATAGTCATCTGAGGATAAAGAAAGGAAAGCTAAGGTCAGCATTACGTAAGTACTAATTAAGCAGTTAAGTTCAGGAATGTAGCTAACATAAGGTGGTGGATGTGCACCATATCTGAGCAAGTTGGATAAGCATCTTACGAGTAAATTGTGGTCAGAAGCTAGCCGCCATTGTTTTCAGATTGTATTCTGCTGTGGGAGGTATAAATTAGCAGCACTATTTACAATAAAGATGTTCAGACACTTGAGAGAGGAACTGATGGGATTGTTTGAAATTTTTCCTAAATTCACATTTTAAGTAATTGAAATTGCTCTTTTGGTTTTTTAATCTTTTGTGCAGAACAAAGAACAACAGTCCAAGGACAGGTTTACTTTTTGCACACACAGACTGGCGTGAGCACATGGCATGACCCTAGAATACCAAGGTACGTCTCCACAGCTACACATGATCAGAGCTGTTTTCCTAGCTGATGATTGCCTGGATCCCCAAGTATGGCTGATGCGGCCCATTAGGTTTGAAACTCTAAACTTTGAAGCAGCAGAATGACTCCTCTTATTACAGTAGTCTTACATTTCCTTAGTGACTTTCATTCAGCACAGCCCTGCTGCTCTTTTCCAGCCTTTCAGCATATTATAACTGACAGCAGCTGAAACATAAGTGAATCATTTAAAAACTGATCAGCACATCAGATATCTTGAAAAGAGACCTCCTTTCTTGCCCCTGATTAAAACAGATGTACTCTATAAAGTCGATCTTATTTGAAACTCAGATACAACCTTCCAGATGCATAGTCTTATTTAAAACCAAAGTAGGTTCATCTTTGAAGAAAGAGTCTGACCCTCTCTGTCTTCTGTCTTACTCTCTTCCTAGTGGTTCTTCTGTCTTACTCTCTTCCTAGTGGTTGTGAACTCTGTTCTAAAGAAATTCACGAGAAAAAAAAAAAGGAAAGAAAAAGAAATTCTAATTTGCCAAAATCTTCCTTTCCCCTTTGCTCCTGTTCTTTGGGCTGTATGGCATCTACCTGGGTAAAATTAATTTCTCTATAAAATTCCCTTCTGTTATGAACAAGCAGTTTTCAGATGAAGAAATCAAAGCTATCTGTAGTCATGTGAAAAAATGCTCTAAGTCACTATTAATTAGAGAAATTCGAATGGAGGTAGTACCCCACACCACTACTAGCTCTGTATCCCAAAGAGATCATAAAAAATGGAAGAGGATCTACAGGTACAAAAATATTTATGTCATCTCTTTTTGTGGTGGCAAAGAATTAGAAATTGGGGGGATGCTCATCAATTGGGGAATGGCTGAACAAATTGTGGTATGTGAATATAATGGAATACTATTGTGTTATAAGAAATGATGAGTAGGTGGATTTCAGAAAAGCCTGGACTTACATGAACTGATGCAAATTGAAGTGAGCAGAACCAAGAGAACATTGTAGTAATAGGAACATTGTGCAGTGATGAACTATGATTCACTTGGTTCTTCTCAGCAATACAGTGATCCAAAACAATTCCAAAAGACTCATGATAGAAAGTGCTATCCACTCCCAGAGAAAGAACTAATGGAGTCTGGATATAGATCAAAGCATACTATTTTCACTTTATTTTGTGTGTGTGTGTGTGTGTGTTTGCATATTACAAAGTTTTTGCAAACTGTTTCTTCTTTCACAACATGGCTAATATAGAAATAGGGTTTACATGATTAAATGTCAAATTACTTACCCTCTTAGGGAGGAAGGGAGAAAATTTGAAACTTAAAATTTTATTTAAAAAATGAGTGTTTAAAATTGTCTCTACATGTAATTAGAATAAATAAGATGCTATATAAAATAAAAACAAAACAAAAATTATTAAAATACTTTGGATCACTTCCAAAAAAATTCCCGACTGTGAATCAACACCTCTAAAGTCAGGTCAAATAGATGCCTCATTTTTGCTGTGAAGCATCTCGTGGCTTTTTGTTTTTCAGTCTGAGGACAGCATTGCTATCTAATGTTATTTAGTTATTAAAATTTTGTTTTAAAAAGCTGTTTAAAAAGCTCCCTCTCTTCTTCTCTAAAATTTGTTTCATCTGGGCTTAGGTTGCATCAGTGTAGGATGAGTTTAGGGTGAACTTACACTTCATGATCCGTAATTAGAATTTAACTATCTGAAAACAAAGGAGGAGCCCAGCCTTTCGAGTGCCTGCTGTAAGAAAATTAAGGTTACTTGGTCTTAGTTAAAAAATGTAGCAGCATAGCACTGTAGATTTAGAGCTGGAAAGGACCTTTAGAAGGCATCTGGTCCAGTGCCTAGATTTTAAAGAAGAGGAAACTAAGGTCCAGGGGAGCTGAGTGCCTTGCCTACCGTCACACAGGCAGCAGTGGAACCCTCTTCTGTCTAAATAATTAACCAAATGATTAGATTGAGAAATGCTTGCTTAAAAGAATGCTAGCTTTGAGGTAACAAGGCTCACTTCCTGGGCGACCTCTTTATCATTGTGAAAAAGGTTTGAGTTTTGTTTTGGTTTTTTTAACATTTTAAAAAGTTTCTATTGCTATCTTCTGTTTTTATGTTACGTTCCTTACTTCCTCCTATCCCCAGAGAATTATCTCATGTAACAAGAATAAAAAAAGGGAGGAAAGGCCTCTCAGCAAAACTTGTGGACACATTAGCTGAGCTTGACAGTATGCAATGTTTCTCTCTATAGGCCTCACCTATGCAGAAAAGGGAGGGAAGGACATTTTCTCATCTCTTTGGGAGCAGCCTTGATAGCTATATTATACAGTGTTCAGTTTCATATTTTTTTGTATTTCCATTTACATGATTGTAGGCGTGGCATGCATTGTCTTCCTGCTTCTGTTTACTGCACTTTGCAGCTATGTGTGTATGTCTCCCTGTGCTTCTCTGACTTCTTCATGTTCATCGTGTCCCATGATTCAGGAGTGTTGGGTGACATGTATGTCATCAGCTTTTCAAACAACAGTTAGCATAGACTTGTCACCTCTGAAAAATTTGGTGCTGGATGGGAGTGTGTGTAACTCAAGGGAATATAGTATTAACTTTGTGAATTCAGGAATGTTTTAAGTCACATAATGCTGCAGTATCATTTCACTCCTCCCTTTCTCTTATGTAAGCATTAGAACACCTAGGTGAAACAAATTCTTCTTACATCAAATGGTTTCAAACCCTGAATGTTTAATTTTGGGTTGTCATATTTTCCTGCTGCATTGTGGCTTATCTGAAAGGCAGTTAACTGTTCTCAACATAACTTATATGTTTGACCCTGTGGTCAAATGACCACACCATTTAGTAGAATTGTAATGCTATGGTTTCAATGAGCAATTCATTCACTTCACCTTTCTAAGATGGACTGATCTTTGTCTGTTTTTTATATTGATAGAGACCTTAACAGTGTGAATTGTGATGAACTTGGGCCCCTACCACCAGGCTGGGAAGTTAGAAGTACAGTTTCTGGGAGGATATATTTTGTAGATCACAATAACCGAACAACCCAGTTCACAGATCCAAGATTACATCATATTATGAAGTAAGTTTTTGTTTTTCACTTTAATTTACAATTTAGCTTCAGGCTCTGAGTAAACATTTTCCTAATATAACTGCTCTATGGTATTAGTAAGCAATAAATGTAGTAAAAACTTCTAAGTGTTTCTTGGGCATTCACGTATTTTAAAGCCTGAAATTATCTATAAACAGTACAACAGCACTGCAGCCATATGCTATTGCCACCTTTTTCTTTTTTCTATATGTCTTAAATAAAACTCATGGAAACTATTATTAAGCAGTTCCATTAATAAAACTCTTATGTAAGCAACACTCTAATGAAATGTCATAGCCCTTAATGTGTTCTTCATGCTGGAGAAGTAAAATGAGATTTTTCATCAATGCCCACTCAGCACTCACTGTAAATGCTATCCATAATGGATAATGTTACCTATCAGGGCTTACTTACTGCCCTCATCGTAGGGAAACTTGGATTTGAGAATTGTTGCAGATCCTACATTTATTGTCTGAGATTAGTTATGCTCTTACAACAAAGCATCACAGCTCTCCTCTATGATATCTGATATTTGTAGCAGAATTTGTATGAATCAAATGCTCTTACAACATACTTTTTCAGTTCTTTTTACTAGAATTTTATTCACTTTAAAATTGCAGGAAATAAGTGTCTAGGCTTGAAAATCTCTTTGGTTTTGCAGTGCTGTAATGTGGTTGGTTATAATTGGATTTGACCTATATTATTTGCATATTATGTATGTATATGTACACACACACACACTCTCTCTCTCTCTCTCTCTCTCTCTCTCTCTCTCTCTCTCTCTCTCTCTCTCTCTCTCTTTCTCATATATATCCCTAGAGGTGCATCATTAAGTATTAACTCCTTTTATAATATTTCAGATTTTAATTGGCAAGCTGCCCAGAAGTAAAGTGGCATAGTACCATTTTGTAGATTACAATATTAGGGTCAAAGGAAAAAAGTTGCTTGGTAGACTTTCTACTTATATATCAAATATAATAAAGCTTTCTTTAAAATATTAATGTAATCTGACAGAGGCAACTACCATGTTATAGGTTGAAAATGATGTATTTGTAATTTGTGATATATAGTTATGTTTCCTGGGATTAATAAATGTCCTTAGTCTATGTAATGAATTATTTTATAATGATGCTATATATATTATCATAATGAGATTTTTTTCTTTATTTAGTATTTTATTTTCCCTAGTTACATGTAAAAACAATTTTTAACATTCATTTTTGAAACTTTGAGTTCCAGATTCTCTCCCTTCCTTCCCCCTTCCCTTGTTGAGAAGGCAGACAGTTCAATATAGATTATACATGTTTAGTCTATAATGACAATTTCAAACAATTTGTATTTCTCAGGCCTTTGGTTTTTGGAATAAATTTTACTTTTATTTTTCTTTTTAGTCACCAATGCCAACTAAAGGAACCCAGCCAGCCTTTGTCAGTGCCGAATGAAGGGTCATTAGAAGATGAAGAGCTTCCTGCCCAGAGATATGAGAGAGATTTAGTACAGAAATTAAAAGTCCTTAGACATGAACTTTCTCTTCAACAACCCCAAGCTGGGCATTGTCGCATAGAAGTATCCAGAGAAGAAATATTTGAGGTATACCTATAGCTCTGAATAAGACATAGATTATAGATCTATAAGGTAGCCCACTCACCAATAAAGCTATATTGTACTGAGCAGAAACTGATATAAATGAACCATTCTGTAAGTAGTTTCTTTGTTTCAGTGAGATCTGCTTTTACTTTTTGTTTCATATTTAGGCATCGGTTTCATTTCCAAATGGGGCAGGAGGAGCTTGGAGTACGTGTAAGGCCTGAATATTTTTAGGATCATGTTTCCTCTTAAGAAAGGTGGCATGGCATAGGGGCTAGAGGAGCTGCCTTGGGAATCAGGAAAAGCTGGGTTCATGTTCCCCTTCTGATACAAGCCCTGTGACCCAGTGTAAGTCAGTGCCCAGGCAGCTCTCTGAGATTACACATTTCTGCAGGGGCTATGATTTTGCAATGGTAGAGGGGATCTCCTTAACCAATAGAATTGCAAATGCACTTGCACGCCACCCACCCCGTCCTCCCATTGCCCTTCCCCCATTCCCACCCCCCCCAAAAAAATTCCCCCAGGATAGAAGTTTAAACCTAGACCTGAATAGGCCAAAGCCTGTGGTTTGTATTGAGGCCAGTATTATACAGCATATTAAACCATTCTGTGCCTGACTATACTTGGTGTGCCTGCAGTTTACACCTGTACAGTCCTTGTATAGCAGCAGGCATGTGTAGCACTTCTCACGATTAGTACTTTCCTAATTCTTGATTTCTCTCTTTCCTGTGTAACTAGTTTCTTATGAAATTTATTCTTCAGATCAGACAGTTCCTATGCAAGATGCCAACAAATACTTAGACTTTATCAATATAAAACTCTACCAAAGTAATGGGTATCCCTCCTAGTAAGTTCCTCCACAGGGGGTCCCTTAAGACCACGTCTCAAAACAGATATCCCTAAAAACCCTAAAGCATCCCACCGCATCTTGATCCTGTTTGGACATCAGCCAATACTGTAGGGATAAAAGCAGGAAGAAGTGAAATGTCAGTCTTTCTGAATTAATGTCAGATGAGCAGAGGCAAACTGCAAAGCAGCAGACAGCGAGGTTTAAATGCTTCACATTTTTAGGGATGGCTTCTGAGTTAATGAGACATAAGTCAGCACTGAAGAGAGAGTTGTGATCTCCCCCTTGAGAACTTTTGGTTTCAAATGAGGAAAATTCATAATCTTAGAATTTTGGGGGAACTTTATGGAGCATCTGTTCCAAACTCTTCACCCTTCTCCTGCCCCTCCTTTTTTATATCAGAAAACTGAGATCTAAAGACTACACTTGCCACCAAGCTGAAACTAGAATTGGTTTCCTGGGCCTACTCCAGTGTTCTTTCTGTACATTCATTTACACTGATTTTCTTAATGCTTAGAATAATTTTCATTATTATTGCTGATACTGAGGTACATATGTAATCTCATAGCTAATTTATTAATTTTCCTAAATTTAGATAGACTTCACTGTTAGCAGTATTCTTTTCTCTTTTTCCTCCCTCCTACCTTCACAAGCCCAGTGCTTACAAGAGTAAAACAGAAGTTTTATTTAAAACTCATTGCAACCCATGGCAAGTTTTTCTACTGCTAATTTGGAGCTTAGGTTGAGTTGGGGACAAGGAAGAGTCAAATCAATTCCCTATTTTCATGGGATACAAGGGCCTGGAAAGTACTTAGCTGGTAATTTTAGAAGGGGGTTCTATGTTCTTATATTGTTAAATTTCATATGATTTTTAGAACCTTTTTAAAGGGAAACTCAGCTGAGTTTTGATTGCCAGGGAATTTTTTTCATTCTCTCCTGGAAAGGAATAGAAACTGACTAATAGTTATTCCATTAAAATTTTAGTTCTATAAATGAGGTCTTCATTTTGGTTAAAGTCTATTGAGTTATGTTGAGAGTTATCTTTACTCTAGAGAGTCTGCCATCAAAATGGATGTCCTGAAGTAATCAAAAATTTCATTTACAATTAAATGCTAACTTTCCCTTCACTATAACATTAGCTGCTAGTAGGCACTTAATAAATATTTATTGACTGACTTTTGTATTTTAACACGTATCAGTGTGCAAGACGACAAAAAGAATGGAGAAATAAACAAGCTGCATGCCTAATGAAAGAAACTCTGATTCAAAAACTTCCTGTTAACTCATATCATTATAGAAAATCTGTTTTCAAAGCCGTTATGATTTTTGAGAAGAATGGAAAGAGCCACCTCTCTGAAAACTGTTGTTTTCGTATCCAGGAATCTTACCGTCAGATAATGAAGATGAGACCAAAAGACTTAAAAAAGAGGTTAATGGTGAAATTCCGTGGTGAAGAAGGCCTGGACTATGGTGGAGTGGCCCGGTGAGATTTGAGTTATTCTGCCTTTCTGCTGCTTAGGTTTTAGCCTGGCTGTAATAACTTATTTTAAATAGCATATGTATTCACACCTTAAAATATACAAGCATGTCAGTGATGCTAATTTAATCTTCCTAGTGCAGTGGAGACATCAAACGGCTGCTGCTCTTACTGCTGCAAGAGCTTTCATAGATACTCCCTTTGTAAGAAAAATATATAAGAAGGAACTTGGGGTCTGTAGCAAAAGAAGGCTGTCAGGAAGTACAAGTCCTTAGCCATTTCCTTTTTGAAGCTGGACCTTTAAACCCGTGCAATATAATTCTTTTGCAGTCTACTTAAACTTGAAACTTGAAGAAGTCTCTATTGAAGTAAATTTGCGCCATAGATATATATTCCTTAAAAGCTGTATGTATAAAATGAATGTTTAAAAAATTTGTTATCTTTTGTTTTTACATCACTTTCATTTTCAAATAAATTGCTCCTTTCTCCTATCTGGTGAACCCTTAACTTGTACAAAAAATATTAAAGGGGAGGGCACGCGTGCAATTCCATAAAGCTAACCAACATATGAACCTCATATGAAAGTGTATGAACTATTCTACACCCAAATCTCTAAAGAAGAGAGGAGGGTATTTTTTGTATCTCTCCTTTGGGGACACACGCTGTCCTTAATTACAATGTTCAGTTTCATTAAAATGAATTTATTTTAGAAGTATTAAATAAGGTTATTATTTAGAAGAACCCTGAACTGCATAATCTCATAATACTTTGATGTGTTGGAATTTTCATGTCTCTCTTGTTTTCTTTGTGATAGCTCATATTGCAATGAAGATGGCTTTAAAGGTTTTTTTTTTAAGTCGACAATCTAAATTTCCAAATAGGTTCTGTTTCATTATAACAGAATGATTGCTGTTATTTCTTCAGATTCATTGGGGCTTCTAATTTCTCTCCCATAATTGCTCTCAAACCTAAGCTTAACTTTATTTTCCTTTTCTTAACCAAAGTAGTCTTGACTTGCTTTTCCAAGTCTCATTCCTGTTGTAACTGCCTGCTTATTGTTGTAGAGAAACTGCCTTCTTTCTGACAGTTTTACTTTCACTCATCCTCAGTACAAACTGATTTCCTGGCAAGAGGCCAATACGTCTTGTCCCGTTCCACCCCCGTCCCCCCACTCCTTTCCTTCTTGGTAAGAATCTTTCCATTTAAATGCTCACATTATTTATTAGCACAGTGCTTGGCACAGAAGAGGCTTAATAAAAGCTGGTTTTAAAAAAGGCACCCCAATACCCACATTCTCTTCTTTAGTTGAATCTCTCAAGCTGTTTAACCTCTTTGCTTTACCATCCTTAGAGCAATTTCTGAGCATCATTTTTATGACATTTGTAAATATGTAGGATGTGCATCCTTCCTGTATTTTCGTTAACTTTGCCTTTTAAAGGATAAATTATCCTAAATATAAGGTGACCTTGAGTTCTTGAAGACTGTGACAGTAGCATATGTTACCTAGCTGGAAAGACTTTGAGTACAGTAGCAGTAAATAGACTTTTCTAAGCATCGGTCTGATTATGGTGAGGCAGATCAAGAAAGAGTTAACCACCTGGTGATGAATTTTCTAGACATAATTCATGAAATCATTTATTGAGGCACTGAGGGCTTTCATTCTACATTGGTGGAGAGAGTGCCCACACTGATAAAAGTCACAGATATTTTGAAGTATTAAAGCATGTATCTCCCTGTATCTGCCTTCTTAACTCTCCTTGTCCCTAGTCTCCAAATTGGGTAGGTATCTTCTAGACTTTTGATCTTGAAGTTTTTCCTTCCAGGGTCCTTCCTGACCTTGAAGCTCTTCCTTGCCTGTCATCTTACTCATAGTCTCTACAGCATAACCGATGTTCACCTTTACCTTGTCAGTGTCTCTGTTGAAATCCTTGCTTATGCCTTAATCACTTCCTGTCTAGACAATTGTAATTCTTTGGCTTTTTGGAAAATAGTTTTCCCAAATCCTCAAACTTTGGGGACATGCAGAGGTTTTAATTAAACAATTATTTTTTCTTCCTCATAAGGAATATACTATCAGAATGCTTTCTAGTGAGAATAGTACATCTGTCCCTTTCAGAATTATTTATATCCAAATATAATTCCAAACTTTCTGCTCTCTGAAGTTGAGTATAGACTTAATTCTTCCTGTATCAATGATCTTGGGCCTGTTTCCATAAGGATCTTTTATTGTCTGTAATAGAAAGTTCCATTTACCTTTGCCCTTTCTGTTCCCATCGTCATGACTTCATAGCAGGGACCTTAGAGATCATTTCACAGCCACTTATCTCATTTTACAGATGAGGAAGCTGGGCCTCAGAGAGGTGTAGGCACCTTAACTCAAGGTTACATAGTTAGTAAGTAGGACGACCATATTTTGAACCCAAAACCTCTGTCTCTAAATCCAGTGGTCTTTCTACTAAACCATATCTTTTTTTTTTTTTTACCCTGAGTCAGTGAGAAGTCCTCTGATACAATTCATTATTTCTGTTTTGGTCAAGTATATCTTTCTTTAAGTGTTGTTTTGTTTTGTTAGAAAAATACATGACATAGTAATTGTAGAAAGTCGCACATCTGACTTGCACGTCAGAGTGTTATGTGGGGAATGATTTGGGGGTCAGAAGGATCAGTTTTCTGATCAGGAGCTCAGCACTTTTGTAACAGCTTTCGAGCAAGGCCTTCTAGGCCTGCCTCTGCCTCCTCTCACTCATAGTGCACTTGGCTGCCAGATGAATCTCACTGGCATAGAAGACTCACGGGAATTCTCCGGCTGGGGATTCTCTGGTGACTCCCTATTGCTTGCTAATAGTATCCAGTAGTATTTAGTGCATGCCTGCTATGACCTTAGGACACAGTGATAAAACTAACAACAGCCCCACCTTCCAAGGGGATTACATGCTACTGTAAGAATACACGTAAACACACATGGGTGTTGTCTGTGCATTTTTACACACGTGAATTTGAGAAGAGGAGAGAGAACACTGGCATAAATTTGGGGCATCAGGAAGTGACATTTGACACAAGCTGAGGATTGTAAGAGGCAGAGGGGAGAAGCCCTTGCCTTCTAGGGATGGGGGACAGACTCTTCCAAGGCACAAAATTGGGAGATGGAATATTGTGTGCATTAAATGATAACTAGGCCATTTTGACTGGTACTGTGAAGGGGGTAATATACCTAAGAAAGGTGATTTAAAGTGAGATAGCACAAGATTTTAAAATCCAAGCTGGGTAGTCTTTATTTTATCCTGGAGGTAATAGGGAGTCGCCAAAAGTACTTAAATAGGAGATTGACAAGATGTTTGCTTTAGGAAGATTATTTGAAAAGATCTGTGGAGAGATAGAGATGAAAGAGACTGGAATCATCTATAAGTCCAATTAGGAGACTGTTGGAATTGTAAGGGTAGTGGATGGTTGCAAAGACCTGAACAAGGGCCATTTGAGTAGGGAAAAAAAAACATACAGGAGAAATTACGGGCATAGAATCTGCATGACTTGGCACCTGAGGATATGGGACATGAGGGTGGCGTTGATCACAGAGTCAAAGATTTATTCATTAATCAAGTATTTATGAAGTGCCTACACTTGGGGCTAGGGAGATGAAGACAAGAAAGAAACACCTCCTACCCTTAAGGAGCAGAGGAGAAGCAACACTTACACAGAAAATTTAATACAAAATAGGTACAAAGAAAGCTCTGCTTGGTTTGAACTCCACAAAGCAAGATGCCCTCCCAGCACAAGCTGATCACCTGAACTCTCCTTATTGTGCTATTTAACTCAGTCTTGGAAACTCAACACCTTCCCAACTCCCTTGGCCTCTATTCCCTGTAATTGCAAGGATGGAGGATGGAGTACTAAACTCCTCCCAGAGCTTTCCTTTATAGAGGTTAAGACCTGGACTTTCCAGCTAATTCTCCATTTTCTGTCTGCATCTTTGCCTGGTTGAGCTGCATGGAATAAGATACCCTCATACCTAATTCTGCCTGCTGTTTCTCCCTCTTTCCAGCTTCCTTTTGTGTGTTGTCTACCTCCACTAGGTTGTAAGCTTCTTGAGGGCAGAGACTGTCTTTTTCTTTTTTGTATCCCCAGCACTTAGTACAGTGCTGGGCACATAGTAGGTACTTCATGTTTGTTGAATTGGAGGGAGGAGCCCTAGTGAATGGTGAGGCCTCCTGTGATGCGAAGTGAACCTGGAAAATTGGAGGGCTTTAAATGCCAAAAAGAAAATTTTCTGTTTTATCCTAGTGGTAAGGAGGTACCCCCTGGGATTACCTGTAAGGGAAGTGATATAGTAAAGCTTATGCTTTAGGAATGCTAGTTTGGCAGCTGAGTGGCTGATGTATTGAAGAGAATGACAGCAAGACGACTAATTAGGAAGCTATTGCAATAATCCAGGTTTGAGGAGGTCGGAGCCTGAATGAACCAGGATGAGAGCTGTGTGAATGGTGATCGAGGAACAGGTGTGGTACACATTGGATGACTCTGAGGTTGTGAGCCTGGGTAACTGGAAAAATCATGGTACACTCAATAGACATAGGGAAGTTTGGAAGAAGGGAGTAGGTTTAGATAAAAAAAGATTGAGTTCACTTTCCAGATGTATTGAGTTAAAGCTGCTCATGGGACATCCAGTTGTTATTGCAGGACTGGAGCTAAGGAGAGCGGTTAAGGTTGAATATAAAGATCTGGAAGTCATATACAGAAAAATAATTAAACCCATAGGAAATTATAAAAGGATGACCAAGAAAGAAAAAGAAGAGGGGCCCTAGACAAAATGTGGGAGACACCTATAGTTGGAACGTAGACATTTATCCACCAAAGGAAACTAAGGAATGTTCTGATCAGAGCAGTAAAAAAAATAATAGCTAATAATGATAGAATAATATTAGCTAACAATAATAGAATAATAATAATAGCTAGTACTTCTGCAGGGCCACGGTTCCTTACAAATATGTAATTATGCCCAAAAAGTTAGAAAATTGAGCAATACCCTTTGAGCCAGTGATAGTACTACAAAGTCTATACCCCAAAAGAGATCAGAGAAAGGGGAAAAGAGCCCATATGTACAAATATATTTATAGAAGCTCTTTATTGGAATAGCAGAGAACTGGAAATTAAGCAGATTAATTTAATTAAATTAATCCATCTATTAGAGATTGGCTAAATAAATTATGGTATATGAATGTAATGGAATACTGTAAGAAACAGGAACAGGGTGTTTTGGAAGAAACCTGGAAAGATTTATATGAACTGATAAAGAATGAAGCTGAAACACGAGAATAATTTATATAATAGTAGCATTCCATTGTAAAGAAAAACAACTTTGAAAGGGCCCTGATTAATGCAGTCATCAACCATGATTGTAAAGGATCAATGATAAAGCATGCTGCCTACTACTTGAGAGAGAAGTGATAGACCTAAGATGCAGAATTAGATATATGCTGTCAGACGAGGCCAATGTAGGGATTTGGTTTTTTTGACTAGTTATATTTGTTACAAGAATTTGGGGGAGGGGTGTTTTCTTCCCCAGTGGGAAAAGGGTGAGATGAGAGTGCTGGGGATTAAGATAGTTCAGAAAAAAGAAAAGAAATAGGGTAATTGAAGCATTTCTTTAAAGCAAAGAAAGTAGGACAAACTGGTAGGATAGCTTTGAAAGGTACTTATTGAATTTATTAAGCATGTCAGAAGAAAATCAGCATAAAATAGAAACTTGTAATTTCCCTCTTTTTTCTTGGGGGGGTTGTGTTTATGTGTGTATACTCATTTTATTTGGTGTTAAGCTCATTTTTTAAAAGAGTAGAGTTGTGTTTTAGACATATTGAGTTAGAGATGCTTGTGTGACATCCTTTTGGAAATGTCCCGTAGGCTACTCACTGTCCTTAATATTACTCTCTTTTTCCTAATCCCATTTTGCTCCCTGTCCTCTTGACCTACATGCATTTATGTAACCTATCACTCATACCTAGAACACACTCCTTTTTCTTTTTACCCCTTTTTTTTAAAGCTTTATTAATCAAGACCTGTTGTGTGCTGGGCAATGTGCTAAACACTTTACAATATTATATTAGTTTATTATAGTATGTATTATATTAGCTTATTTAATCTTCACCATAGCCTTATGAGGTAGGTGCTTTTATCATATCCATTTTACAGTTAAGGAAGCTGAGGTAGACCATATTAAGTGATTTTACTGGTAACAGCCTGTAAAAATCTAAGGTCAGATTTGAACTCAAGTCTTCCTGACTCCAGGCCCAGCATTCTATCTGCTGAATCCCCTAACTGTCAGGGGGTCAGTCAGTAAACATTTATTAAACGCCTTCTCTGTACTAGGCATTTTGCTAAGGGCTAGGTATACAAAAACAGGCAATCCCTTTAGACAGTCCCTGCCCTCAAGTAGTGCACAGTCTAATGGGAAAGATAACAAGCAAACAAATATGTACAAACAAGGTGCATACAGTATAAATGGGAAATAATTAACAGAGGGGAAGCACTAGAATTAAGAGAGCTTTGGAAAGGCTTCCTTTAGAAGATAGGATGTTAGTTGGGGCTTACAGGGAACCAGAAGGCATAAGTGAGGAGGGAGAGCATTCCAGGCATGGGAGAGAGCCAAAGAAAATATCTAGAGACCAGAGTTGGAGTGTCTTGTTCTTGGAACAGCCAGGAGGCTAGGGTCACTGAATGGAAAAGTACAGACAGGGAGAAAGGTGTTAGAGAGCTAGAGAGGGCTAAGTCACGAAGAACTTTGAACACCAGAGCATTTTGTGTTTCATGCTGAAGGCAATAGGGAGCCACTGGAGTTTATTGAGGGCTGAGGTGTGGGCTTTGGGAAGGGAATGAGGTGATTGTGGTCTGACCTTCGTTTTAGTAAAATCACTTTGCTGGCTGAGTGGGGAGAAACTTGAGTCAGGCAGGCCCATGAACAGACTATTGTGATAGTCCAGGTTTAGGGTGATTAGGGGGAAAGATAATGAGTTCTGTTTTAGACATGTTGGATTTAAGATGTCTGCTGGACATCCAGTTCAAGATGTCTGAAAGGCAGTTGGAGATGTGAGATTGGAGGTCAGCAGAGAGGTTAGGGCAGGATAGATAGATTTGAGAATCGTCAGTATACAGATGATAATTAAATCCATGGGAACTGATGAGATCACCAAGTGAAGTCATATAGAAGGAGTAGAGAAGAGGACCCAGGTCAGAGCCCTGTGGGATACCTACTGTTTAGAGAGCATGATCTGAATGAAGATTTCGTACAGGAGACTGAGAAGGGAGTGGTCAGGTAGGTAGGAGAGCCAGGAGAGAGTGGCGACCTGAAAACCTAGAGACAAGAGAGTAGTATGAAGGAGAGAAGAGGATGATCTGCAAGGCTGCAGAAAGTTGGAGATTGAGGATTGAGACAAGGCCATTGGATTTGGCAATTGAGATCATTGGTAACTTTGGAGAAAGCAGTTTCAGTATAATGATGAGGTCAGAAGCCAGATTGTGAGGGGTTAAGGAGAAAGTGGAGGCACCTATTGTAGATGGCCTTTTCAGGGAGTTTGGCCACAAAAGGCATATAGGATGATAGTTAGCTAGAATGGAAGGATCAAGTGAGGGTTTTTTGAGGATCGGGAAGAGAAGAACATGTTTGTAGGCAGTAGGAAAAGAGCCTGTAGTCAGGGAGAGATCGAAAATAAGTGTTAGAATGGGGAAGGCAGAGGAAGTAATTTGTTGGAGGAGACAGGATAGAATGGGATTATTTGTTCAGGTAGGAGGGTTTGCTTTGGTGAGGAGTAAATAAAGCCATCTCTTCCCATAAGATAAGGGTGAAGAAGAGAATGGCAGAAGGCATATGTGTAATTGGAGATGAGACTCTGGCTTGACAGAGTGCTATCATTGAAATGATAAGGAGGCTAGGGACTCAAGAGGACATTGTAGAGTTGAATTCACTCAGGAAGGGGTCAAGATGGGGGGAAGCAGGAGAGAGTAGCTAGGGATTGAAGGTCATGATACAGACAAAAAGTTAGGTTTTTGTCAGGGAAGGCAGAGGGAAAGATGAGAAGCCAATAGATTATGGTCAGGTAAGGAGATTTCAGAATTGTTTAATGTGGAGGTGGTAGTTGTAGGTGACAGCAAGATTAGACCATTTTTGTGTGGGGCCAAGGCGGGGTGAAGGAATAGGTCATGGGAATTGAGTAGGTAGAGTTGTTAAAGTGTTTTAACCACTAACTGAGTGTTTTAACTACTCTGAGACGTTAGGGTGTTTGAGGGAGAGTTAGTATGTATGTTGAAATCCCCTAGTGTGAGGGTAGGGCATTGGAGAAGAGAGAAGAATTGTGAGCCAGGAAGAAGGAATGGATTGACCTGTAGGTGTGTAGACAACAGCTGCCAGGTTTTTGAGTGGGTGGTAAATGAATAGCTTTATAGGAGGAGAGTTTACCAAGTGATGGAGGTAGGAAAAGAACCTCGAAGTGGCCATAGGAGTAAGGAGAGTTTCAGCTCCCTGCCTTGACAAGTGATGTGAGGGGAATGAAGAAGGTGCAGCCAGGGAGTCATCAGTGGGGAGGGATGTTTCAGTCTGGCTGGTAGATAAGAGTGGGAGAGAAAAAGATTTAGGATGAAAGGAGGTTTGTTGCCTATGGAACCCACATTCCAGAGAGCACACTGGAAAGAGTGGGTAACGTGTGTTTGAATTTTGGGGTGGGAGGGTTGAGGGGGAATGAGAATAAGGAATCAGTCAGCAGCTGAAGAATGGAGTTTGAATGATGACCTACAGGAATTCAGAATCATTGGGATGGATAGGATATCACCATGTGTGAGAATATTTATTATCACTGAGTAGAAGGCTCCGTTCCTCAGTCTGGAGACAAGTGCAGCGTGAGGTGGAAGGCATATGGTCAGGTGGGAGGCCCTATTTCAATACTCCTCTTCCCTCTAAGGTGGCACAGCAAGATGGGAGTCAGACCTGCACAGCAGGAGAAGTCCCACTCTCCGCCCCCCAGACTTTCCTCTCTTTTTTTTTTAATATTTGTAAATAGTAGTTTATTTTTTCCAATTACATGTAAAGATAGTTTTCAACATTCATTTTTTATAAGATTTTGAGTTCCAAATTTTTCACCGTCCTTCCCTCCCATTTCCCCTCCCCAAGACAGCAAGCAGTCTGATATAGGTTATAGTTGTGCCATCATATGCCAACATATCTCCACCTAAGTCATGTTGTGAAAGGAGAATTGGAACCAAAGGGAAAAACCACAAGAAGGAAAAAACCAAGAAAGTCAGAATGGTGTATTTCGATCAGCGTTTAGACTCCGTAGTTCTTTCTCTAGATGGAGGTATCATTTTCCATCGTGAATCTTTTGGAATTGTCTTAGATCCTTGCATTGCTGAGAAGAGCCAAGTTGATCATAGTTGCTTATTGCACAATGTCGCTGTTACTGCGTACAATGTTCTCCTGATTCTGCTCACTTCATTCAGCATCAGTTCATGGAGAGACTTTACTCTCTATTAGAGAGTAGACTTTACCCTTCTATCCTCAAAGGACAGAAGGAGCAGGAGATGGAAGACCTGAGGTCAAAGGGAAGGTTGCTCCTCTTTGTATGGAAATGGTAGATTCATGGTCAGAGGAAGGTCTCTTTCCTCTTCTAAGTCTGGAAGCCAGGTGGGCTGGGTGGGTGGACATCTGGTGCTGAGGAAAGTTGCTTTGGGGCAGATGAAAACTGTCCTGCTGCCAAGCCTCTTCTTAAGGCACACACAGCAAGAAAGGGAGCCGTGTGGTCGCCCTTCCCCCCCTCACCTGAGACTGAAGTGGCTGCCTCTACTTAACTGAAATCCTTTTCTTCCTTCAGGCTCTAGTTCAGCTGCCAACTTTTCCACCTCAATCATAAGTGATCTTTCTCTGTATTGTATAGTACTTAATTTATTGCTTCTCCAACACTTGTCATGACTGACTTTCAATTTAGTGGGGGAGGCAAGGAGTTCAGATTACCGGTTTCATCAATGTAGGGAACTCTCTCTACTGATACAGATGGCAACACTTATTTAAAGCGTAGCCTTCAGCAGTTGTTTACGATTCTGTCTGGAGAGTTAAATGACTTTCCCATGATCACATAGCCAGTTTGTGTCAGAGGCAGGATTTTGAACTCAGATGTTCCTGGCCAGCCTTTTATTGCACGGCACCAGGCTGCTTCTCCATTTTGTAGTATGATGTTTCATGTTGATTCTGTAGCTCCAGAGTAGATTGTTACCTCTTTAAAGGCAGGGACTCTTATTTATCCTCCTATCTCCCCTACCACATAGTGCTTTGCTTATTGAATTTCAAAATGTCCTCATGTTGTATCTACCAAATCCTTTTAAAGTAAACACAATGCCTGAACAGTTTCATTTTACAGAAAAAGAATTGTTTTAAAATCCTTAAACTATATAAAAACATGAAGTATCAATCACATGAATTAAAACACTCAGGCACTTCCAACTATTTAAAAATTTTTAAATGAATTTGACAGTTATCTTTTGTCTTAGTTTCATTAAATCCATGTGGATAGGTCTAAATTATCCAGCCCATGTGAGGTCATTGAATTCTCTTCTTTGAGAAAGTTTATTGAAGGCAGTATCTGTTTCTGCTGTTTGCTTTGTATCTTCCCCTGCTCTCATCCTCCTCTGGCCTCCCTCCCACCCACACCCACAGAATACCCAGTGTTGTTATCAATCGATAGGTCTAGTAAATACTGAGCTGTTGAGGTAAAAAATTTTGTTTGTTTTCTGTTCTGAGGTAATAATTTCTGTTCTGACTCTTCTTTCTTATTAACATGGATGTTTGACTTTTGTGTGCATGGTTGATGGCAGGTTGAATTCTATTAGGAATGGTTACTTTTAGATAAATGCCTTTCAAAGATGAAGATGTTCCATTGTAGAATGAAGTACTGTTTTATCCCTAGGGAGTGGCTCTATTTACTGTGCCATGAAATGCTGAATCCATATTATGGACTCTTCCAGTATTCTACAGATAATATTTACATGCTGCAAATAAATCCAGACTCTTCAATCAACCCTGTAAGTATTCATAAACATAATGCTGATCAGTTTAATTAGCAGGATTTTTTTTAAGCTGACTCTTACCATCCAATTAAATTTTGAATTTAGTCAATAAATAACTTGCTCAAAGGTCATGTTAAGTAAAAGAGCATTGGAAGTTTAAGTGAGGACTAGTTTGAGCTCAGAGACCTGGATCATTTTGTGCTCCTGAGGTTTTTAGTAAACACAATTTGCAGTGATTTATTTTTGCATAGAACGGTAAATAAACATTCTTTGTGACCATTTGAGAGGGTTATGGCTAATAAATATTTTATTCATCAAAGAAGTTATTTTTTCTAGGTTCGTAAGTGCTGGACTTTGTTATTCCAACCAAAAAAGATACATACATACATACATACATACATACATACACACACACACACACACACACACACACACACACACACACACACACACACACACACACACACACACACACATATATATATTCCTATACTTGTTGCCCATAAGTACTTGTGATCTTTGGATATCGTGGGTGGTTATTGTAGAGCAATACACCTCTCATTTTAAGTCAAGTTTTTTGTTTTTGTTTTTTGAAGAGGTAATTGGGGTTAAGTGACTTGCCCAGAGTCACACAGCTAGTAAATGTCAAGTGTCTGAGGCCGGATTTGAACTCAGGTCCTCCTAACTCCAAGGCCATGCCTCTGTCTACTGAGCTACTTCTCTCTTCTCCTGCATCAAGGTTTTACTTGAGCTTTACAACCTTCCATTGACAGGACTCCAAGTGATCATAATGAATTGCCTGAAGTATCCAAAATCTAAACCAAAAATTGGTTTCTCTAGTTAAAAGGAATTTGTTGAAAGTTTTGGGTCATTTAAGGTTATTTTTTTCACTATCTTATTCTTATTGATAGATAAGGGCTTACTAAATAAGGATTTGAGACTTTTTTTCCTATGATTAATTTTCTCACTTCTCCTCTCCCTACAAACACATAAGGAAAATCAGGAAAAGAGTAATTATGTCAGGGAGAATCTTTCCAAAATATAATTTTAAAATATATGCTTCATTGTTCTCCATAGCTTTCTTATATTTGCACATTTAGGAAAATTTTGATTTTTTTTTATTTTTATGGGCAGCCCTGCCTTCTTGTTAGCATAAAGACAGCAAACCACAAGATGTCAGTATTTAGCTAGTCACTCTTCTTATCAATTCTTGCTCTTTGGTGTCGTCCCCTGCAGGATCATTTGTCTTATTTTCACTTTGTCGGTCGGATAATGGGTCTGGCAGTGTTCCACGGACACTACATCAATGGAGGTTTCACAGTTCCTTTCTACAAACAGCTGCTGGGGAAGCCCATTCAGCTCTCAGATTTGGAATCAGTTGACCCAGAGCTACACAAGAGCTTAGTTTGGATTCTGTAAGTATTGTGTATTTGCAGACTCTTTAAGTCTAAGGTTCTCTTCTTAATGGAAACAGGTAGCTCATGATTCTGTTAATTTCTTTTATCCCTGACGTGGCATGTAAGAGAAAAGAGAAACAGGAATAGTAAGTGTGGAGGAGAGTAAAAAGAGACGTGTAATCGATTACATTTATAAAAGAAAAAACATTTAGCCTAACCACTTAATAGTTAAATACATTTGCTGGTATTTGATCAGATTTTTCTAGTTTATAGTCCAACTTCTCCTTTCTGTTGATTTATTGAGTTTAAACCACAATGATTAATGAACCCTAACCTTAAGTTTGCAATGCCATGGTATATATCCAGTTACCAGAGTGATATAGTATAAAGAGCAGTGGGCTCAGAGTCAGTAACTGTCAGTTTGAATCCCAGCTCTAGCCCTTACCAACCATGGATCCATGAGCTCTACTGACTTAACTTCTCTGAGGCCCTCAGCTATAAAATGTGAATGATAATACTTGCACTGACTACTTCATAGTGTTGTCGTGAGGAAAGCACTTTGTAAATCCTAAAGCAATATATAAACGTGAGCAACTGTTAGTTCAGTAAGACTTATGAAGTTCTCAAAACAAAATTTAATTTTTATTTTCTGCTTTACTCTGACATATGCTCCCCAGTGATTTAGATGATACCCGCAAAATGTTGAGAGCTACACACTTTGAAGAATGAGTATGTTTCGTAGAATAGGAGAGTCCCTAGCTTCAGCACTAGTGATTGAGTATTTGTGTAATTGGGATGAATAGCAAATGAGTTGGACGGGAATCATTAACTCATTAATGGATCAGCCCTATACAAGGGCATGTCTCATTTCATAGTTTTCCATTTGAACTGTAGTTGCAGTAAGGAAATAGGAAGGAAAGCATATTATTGGAAGGGTTCCATCTTCTCTGCAGTTTACATTTTAGCACACTATACTAAATACAGTAAATAAAAAAATCAAGTTCTAACTGTACCATTAAAGACTTTTCAGTTTAGCCTGGCAAATCTGAACGGTCTGTTGCTTAAAAGTGCATTTCTTTGGCTAAGAAGCAGCATTAAAATATTTGCTTTCACAATGTAGCGTCCCCTCTTGACTCCATTCCCGCACCACCTCCTCAGCACTTAAGCACTTAGGTTGTGCTAGAATCATGTAGATTTTCAGAGCCGGGATGGACATTAAAGATGATCTACCTAACTTTTTATGGATGACAATTGAAACCCAACGAGATTGTAACCTACTCAGGTTACATAGCTGGCTAATATTGGATCTGCCATAGAACTCAGACCTCCCGATCCCCTTGTCTGTTGTTCTTTCCACAATACCGCACTACCTTGTGGGTATTCTGTTTCCCCAGTGAGGTTAAACTCCATGAGAGACAAGTACCAATTCTTTCCTGTTCTAGCACTTCATACTGCTCTGCACACTTGCTCCGTAAGCAAGGTTGTTTTCTCCTTTTCTTCCTAATTCCGCCATCTACAGTTATGTTTTATAGTGGTAAAGACCTGATTAACATGTACTTTTGACTTTGACAGAGAGAATGACATCACTCCTGTGTTGGATCACACTTTCTGCGTAGAACATAATGCTTTTGGACGGATTCTTCAACATGAGCTCAAACCAAATGGTAGAAATGTTCCTGTTACAGAGGAGAACAAGAAAGAATATGTCCGGTAATACCCACAGGATCATCCGCAGCAGCAACAAATATATGTTGGGCACCTAAAGGGTGCACAAAACTGTATGATTCCCTGTTTAGAAAGTTCAGATTAGCCTTGGTCCCTGCCCTGAAAAAGCTTACAGTGTCACGGAACAAACCAAGACTCTAGCTGAGGGCTGACTGCCCCTTATACTCCTGTTTCCATAGAGTCACGTTCACTGGAAGAGACCTCAAGAGGTTCTGGGATCCAGCTCCCTGTGGTTGCTGACTGTGATAGCCCTGTCCAGCAAGGCTCTAAAGTGAACAAAGCCACTTCATCTGTGCCCCAGGGAGAGGGAAGTGATGGCCCTGTGCTATAGGGGAACAAGCTTTATAAGTGGCTGGTTGTTAGTGCACAGGTGGGGAGGATGGGATAGATTGCTGTGTCCTAGCTGGCAGGCAGACTTCCCAGGGGGTAGCTTCACTTACCACAGCCACATTACAGTTTCCATTGTGACAGTGACCCCCTCAGTCACAGGCAGGTTAGTAGAGAATGACACAAGGCAAAGAACCACACGCTCTGCTGGACTCTAATCTCTTTTGCAGCCTGTTTTTCTACCTCTTACTCAAGGTAAATCATCATATAAACACCTGTCATTTTGGAGGGATTTAGGGAAATATTTTTAAAAGATTATTTCTCTTTTCTTAAGCTGTAGAATGACTGCATATTTTTCTCTTGGTTCTAAGTTATATTTTTGTATAAATTAACTTGGAAGTGTCAGGGCAGAACTGTAGCAATCACTGTTAAGACCAGATTATTTTCTAGTAGTCCAGTTCTACCTAAGCAGTTGGAAATGTGTAGGTGTGAGTTGATATAATTGAAATTTGACAGTTCAGCTAGTTATTACTAAACTTTTTGGGGGGAGGGGGATTTGGGGAGGCTTACAGTGTGTCTACCTACAATGCTTACTTTTATCAGTTCTGACATCACATGTCAAGATTTCTTTAACTATCAATGGAGGAAAAAATCATTCCTTCCTATACTGTTTCGCACTCCTTCTTACTTGGGGCTTTTTCTATTTCAGGTTGTATGTAAATTGGAGGTTTATGAGAGGAATCGAAGCTCAGTTCCTAGCACTTCAAAAAGGATTTAATGAGCTCATCCCCCAACACTTACTAAAGCCTTTTGACCAGAAGGAGCTGGAGGTATGCACATTATCTCTAGTCAGAATGGTAGGCCAAGTCATGGCATTAAAGAGCCTATAGGACTGGGTTGGGGGTTCATTATCTTCTTTGTTTTGATTGAATCAAATCGGTATAACACCTATGCTTCTTTTGGGCCTTGATGTTCCATAGGCATCTCAAAGTCAATCTGTTCACCTTTGCCCAGTGCCTTTGTTAGCTTTACAATGATCTCAGATCAACTGCTCAGATCAGCAGTTGAGAAGGGCAGTTCCCTTTCTCCCTTCCACTTTCCATTTCTCCTTCCCTTCCTTCTTTCCTTCCTCCCTTGTTACAGCCAGTGTGTATACACACACACACACTCACACTCACACTCACATTCTCACACTCCTCTCCACCAGAAATAAAAACCCTCTCTTTGTAACAAGTACGTGTAGTCAAGGGGAGCTAGGTGGCATAGAGGATGGGAGTACTGGGCCTAAACTCTTAGCTCTTTGAAGTAATTCTCTTCTAACACCTTCACAGCTCATAATAGGAGGCCTGGATAAAATAGACCTGAATGATTGGAAGTCAAATACCCGTCTCAAGCACTGCATGGCAGATAGCAATATTGTAAAGTGGTTCTGGCAAGCAGTAGAAACGTTTGATGAAGAAAGGAGAGCCAGGTTGTTGCAGTTCGTGACCGGTTCAACACGGGTTCCTCTCCAAGGCTTCAAGGCTTTGCAAGGTGACTGATGTGGGGGCTGGGGTCAGATGAGTCATGTATCAATTTAGTCCATTTCTCTTTAAGTCAGTGACATGGACTGGTATCTGTATTTATTTTATGAACTGTCTTTTTTTCAACTTAATTAATATGTTTTACTGTTAATAAATGGCTAGTACTACTGAATATTCCAGACCAGAAGTGGGGAACCTGCAGCCTTGAGGCCACATGTGGTCTAGGGCCCTTTGACTGAATCTAAACTTCACAGAACAAATCCCTTTAATAAAAGGACTTGTTCTGTAAAACTTGGACTCAGTCAAAAGGCCGCATCCAAGGACCTAGAAGGCCACATGTAGCCTCATGGCCACAGGTTCCCCTCCCCTGTATCTAGACTGACAGTCAGCCATTATCTAGTAAGTGCTCAGTATGTGCCCCAAACTCTGCTGTCAGATCTGAATTGTGACCAAATGGAGGAATAGTCCCATGAAATAAAGAAGCAAGACTATTCCTGGTGATAGAACTACTAAGTCGTGTAGCCAGTGAAAGTTCCAGAGGTCTCCTAGTCTATCCTCTTGGTTTCCCGATAGATTCCTGCAGTGTCAGAGGCAGAAGGGACCTTGGAGATCTTTTAGTCCAACATTTTTGCACATGAGGCAACTGAGATGTTATGACTCAGGGTTGTTTCACAGCAACGAGAACTTGTGTCTACTGCCTCCTAGTGTAGTGTCCTATTATTGTACCATTTGGCACATGGTTATCGTGTTTTCAGAGATCTTAAGGGAGGATGATTCCACATTATTTTATAATCAAGTTGTTCAATAATTCCTTGTCTGAGGGATCAAAACTCTTTCTAACTGGCTTAATGGACTTTTTTTTTTTCAGTTTATATGAGCTTTGAGGTCAGTAATATCTCTTCATGTGTGATTGAGTTAAACAGAAAAGGTTTCAAAATTATAGGAAAGGCACTTTTGAAATACATTTTTTTTAATGCTTTAAGCTACAGGTAGAAATGTCAATAGTAGTAAGGCATATAAAAGGAGGAGAAATTAATGAATAAACTAGCATATAACTTGTACTTTATCAGTAGTCATAACAACATATATTACCTACACTAATTATTGATTTATCATTACCTACCTTCACACTAGTATAGCACAGAGCCTTATCTTGGGCAACTGATAACATCTTTTCAAAGAGTAAATGGTTCATCTTAGCTAAGCTCAGGTATTGACCTGAGCTGTACTAGAGCTTCTTTATAGAGGACTCCCAAGTCTGTATATCCCACCGTCATTTCTTTCTTGAATTCCAGTTCTGTATTGCCAACTGTCTGGCAGATATCTTTTCCTGAATGTCCCATAAGCATTTAACATAACCAAAATGGAATTTTCCCCTAAGCTTCCCTGTTTTTATTAATGACACTACCAACCTTCTAGTCCACAGGTGCTTTCAGTTAGAGAGTCATCCTTGACCTTTCTCTCTTCCTCAATCCGCATATCTAGACAATGGCATGTATGTGCTAGGAGCCAGAGAAAGACAAGACCAGCTTCCTAGATGATTTGATTGCAGTTGATTGCAGCAAAGAAGACAGACTTAACCTTAGTTATCTTGTGTACTCATCCTTTTTTCTAAAGAGAAATTCTTTTCCCATGGTAACAGTTCTGTTGTGCCAGCCTCACATACTAATAAACCAGGCCGTGTTAAATCTGCCAAAGTTGAAGGTAATGTTTATCAGCTTGAGGAAGAACATGTCAAGAAATCAAAACCACTTGATGCAAGTTTAAAGTAGTTAAGTGGACAGAACTTAGTTCTTTGAACAAAGCCGGCACATACAGAAATGGACAAGAAATTTTCTAGAGACCTGGTTTCTGTAACCTTCAGTGTATCAGTGGCCTCCAGATGACCAGCAAAATGGTCCCTAGGGACACTTTGGAACACATGCTGACCAGTAGAGACAGGGGGGAAACGTATCAAGCATTCTCCTCTTTCAAAGAACAGTAATGTGTTGTAGCTTTTACCAAGGATGGTCAAAAATAATTCTTTGGGAGGAAAACAGAATTTTCCAGTTGCACTATTGGCCATTTCTGAATGCTTTGATAGAATGCCTGTAATTATAGTCCCACATCCCCTGCTACTGAGTTCCCAAAAGGCACTGACAGTTTGGCACAGTAAAAGGAGCACCAGACTGGGAATCATTAGGTTTGAGTTGTATTCTCTCTAGCTGTATGACCTTGGGTAGAGGATTTACCCTCTCTGGAACTTAGATTTCTCCTGTGTAAAATGAAAGTGATGGACTAAATGATCAGTAAGATTTCTTCCATCCCTCAAATTCATTGGATCTGTGGTTCAAAGCCCATTCTTACAACAGGAGCTTTAATAAGTTCCTGAAAAATCAATGGAATTTGATTCACACTGAGCTCTACAGTCATAAAAGCTGGTTGGGAAGGGGGATAGTCAGAGGTTTTTCCTAACTTAGTTTTTTTCTTGTCCTTTTGTTTCTCAAAATTTTATTTTTTTTAAAAAAAGAAAGGAGGTGTAGAGAATAATTTTTGAAGGAAATCATAACTTTGTTTTTCACTGAGATTTTGGTCTTTGGGAGTACTTCAAGTTTCAGTCTGAACTTTTGAGTAGGTACTCAATTGGCTTACCCTTCGCATGATGACTTTCTAAAATTTCTATCACTTGGTAACTATCCCTAGTGTTTGTTTCAAGTCTAAACTGATCTGATAACCGTGTTAATGTATGAACTTTATGTCAGTCTGTTTGAGAGAAAACACACACACACAAATACAAACACAAACACACGTCTTTGTGCTTTCTGGCCTTAAGGGCCAAGGCCCTTAACAGCTACAGATTTGAGAAATGCCATAATTTGTCTCTGAAGTGCATTAACTAGAATGTCGGTTTGTAAGGTTCTACAGGCGCTGCAGGACCCAGGCTATTTACCATCCACTTGATAGATGCAAATACAGACAACCTTCCTAAGGCCCACACCTGGTAAGAGCAAAGATGTGCATGTGAGGGAAATGGATTTGTAGGGTATTAAGTATGTTCTGGAAATGAGTAAGCATTCACTCTAATTAAAGAATTGTGGAGTAAAAATACCATTCCCTTTCCAGTAGTACTTGGTGTTTTATTGACACATCTCTTATCTTCATAGCCAACTATGTCTTCTTTGAAAATGGAAATTTGAAATGAAAATGACATATTTTATGTGTATATCAGAATTGGAGAATAAGTCCAATGATGGCAATGTGTCCACTATTGTGGCAAGGCAATATGTCCACTATACAAAGGTTTTTCAAAAATTAAGCTTATGCAGTATTTCTAAGGTACTGATTTTATTACAAGGCAAATAAATAATTATTAAAAATATTTAATCAATACCTGTTTGTAATTTTCTGACATTCCTTAACAGATTCAGTTGTTTGTCTCAGAATGAGACAAGCTTTATGATATGAACCAGACTTTCACTTGGCTTAGCGTCTTGGTGCTCTCTGTTCTCAAAACTTTGCCTACCATTTTGATAGGTTTTGTTGATTAAAAAAAAACTATCCATAAATCTTACTTTGGCAATGACTTTCTGCAAAGGGAACATTTTGTTTTCATTCAAATATTAGGTCACAGCAAAACTTTGTTGGAAGACCTTCATTTATAAGAGAACAACCATCTTTAACCAAAGTACAGGTTGTCCACTTTGCTATGATGCCTCTTATACTGAGCAAAATACTGTGTTAGTAGCAAAATTCTGACATTATTCAGTTTTCAATGAACTGTGTAAATTTTTTTTGAAACAACCATTATAACAGGTTTTATTTAGTATTTTAGTGTTTAAAATAAGATGGGCTCCCAGACATCCAAAAATACCCGTTAACTGAGCCCCATAGTGCCATTCAACTTACCTTTTTTTGATAGGAACCTGTTGATAATTCTATTGACCATTAAATAAAATATCATGAATCTAGGTCACAATTTTCTATATCCTAGTAAGTGTTTTATTCTAAAGTGAAAATGGGAGCAAAGAAAGACTGACCATGTAGTCAGTCATTTAATCTTCTCACTCAGAGATTTGTGTTGTGTTTTGTTTTGTTTTTTTCCGTCCCTCACACAATTTAATTTGTACTTTGGCGGTAAATTTCTCCTCCTTTGTCTTTATGAACCTACTCCCAGGTTTCTAGAGGAGTAGAGTCATGTGGTAGATGTAATGGTGACTTTTGCCAGTCAAACCTGGGATGAGAGCATGAACAGTGTCCTAAGTTTTTTGGGGTTTTTTGTTTGCTTTTTGTTGTTTTTAAAACTATTACAAAAGAAAACACAAGGTTGGGAGGTTT
Organism: Phascolarctos cinereus; assembly: GCF_003287225.1. Taxonomy (NCBI): domain Eukaryota; kingdom Metazoa; phylum Chordata; class Mammalia; order Diprotodontia; family Phascolarctidae; genus Phascolarctos; species Phascolarctos cinereus. The sequence goes on along the minus strand of NW_027555847.1, from coordinate 226,420,888 downwards.
GTCATAGCAGTGTAACTGACTATAGTTCAACTTTTTCCATTTTGAAGACCTTGAATTTTTTAAAATTTTATTTTATTATTATTTTTTGCTGTGTGTTAATCAGAAAATCCTCACGCTAGAAACAACCTACCTTATTTGGAAGTTGAGGAACACACCTGGACTTCTTTGCTTTCCTCTGGGAGAGACATGATTATTATTCCTTGTTTCACTCTCACAGCTAGTTGGGTGGTGAGAAGGGGCCTCGCTGTTCTTTTAAACATATCCTCAGGACCTAGCATCTACCTGTGCTAATCCTTTGTCCCTCTGTCTGGTTGGCCTAGCTTTAATCGGATTGACATTCCGCCTTATGAGTCTTATGAGAAGCTTTACGAGAAGCTGCTGACGGCTGTGGAAGAGACATGTGGGTTTGCAGTGGAGTGAAGAGGAGACCAAAGGAAATGGATATGAGCTCATGGACCCTGATGAAAAGCTTAGAAGCTTTCTGTGGGCCTCCTGCTAGGCTGGCTGAGGCATTGGAACATTAGACAGCCCTGGGGAAAGGGTTGTCTTCCCTCCTTTTTTGGGGGGGAGGGACTTTTGTCGGTGGCTCCTACCCATATTTTCCTCCTTTATTACGATATCCTCTCCCCCCCTTCCATCACCCATCCAGTAAAATACAGCCAAGTTCAACATTTGGCTTTGGTTACACCAGGATATTCTGCTAGACATGTAACACATATTGTGATAGGGTCAGTGACCTGTGGTCTTTTATAGGAGCATCAACCTACAGTTAGGTAATGGAGCTTGGTTTAACTGAGGACTTGCAGCTGGTAGATGTAATCGGCTGTTCTGTCTCAAAGCCCCCTTGAGGTCCCCTTTGAGTTCAGTAGCTGTAGGATATCTTATCAGAGCTGAAATTCCAAATTGCACACCGTAGCAGGTCGTTGTGAAGGGATAACCAATTAATTTCTAACAGAAAATAAAACTGCATAGTGTATGCCTATTGAATGGCAGAAACAGCTGAAACTCTGCCATAGCCAGAAGCTCTAGGTGAGAAGGGTGGTTCATCTTGGGAAGAACAAAGGAATCCAGGCAGCTTTTTCTGAAGGCTCAGAGGAGTTCTTTTGGGGGGTGCTTCTTAAAACTTTTTTGCACATGGGAACAATTTTTTTTTCTTCTGAAGAGGGCCTTGTCCCTTCTGTCTGTCCAGTTTCAAATGTTTTTCCAGTAAAAACACCACCTAGTGGAGCCTGTATGAGGAACAGACCACATATCCAACCTCACCAATTAATCCCCAACTTGTGATTTCCGTGCCACCATTTTACCTGATAGAGCAACCATTGTATGACTTGAAATTGTAAGGTTTTTTTGTTTGTTTGTTTTGAGGAAATTGCTAAAAGCTAAGCTATGGAACAAACTTCTGTTCTTAAAAGTCATTGGCCTTTTGAAAGGCAGCTTGGAAAGGAGTGGGAAAAGGAGATAACCACAGTGACTAAGTCTGTCAAATTTGACATAAAAATTATAGCAAAAATTTAAAGCTGTCATCAACAGAAGTGAGGTGATTTCACAGTGCTACATCTGTCTGTTCCCCCGGTGTCTTAAACTGACATTAAAGGTTGGTACTCAGTTCACTTGCCAAGATGGATTCCCAAAAAAAGGAAGACCAGTGCAAGTTCAGGCTGTAAGTCACTAACAGTTTTTCAGATTTGCACAAAAGATTAGACAGTATTTTAACAAAAATGGCATGGTTTCAGAAAGCTAAAATTTCAGTTAAAAACAACAGATTTGATTGTATAGGGTATTTTTATTTTATTTTATTTTATTTTTGGCAAGTCCAGGATAATTCATTAGCAAGACATTTAGCAGCTGTTCAGTATATGGGTTAAAGCCTTGTGATTCAGCTGTGGGTCTGAGATGAATTGGAAAACACCTTCTGGAATATTCTACTTTGTCTTTTTTTTTTCCTTTAAAAATAAAAAGGCATTGACATTGCCAGTAACTTTAAACTGCAACAGAACAGTTCATAAACTGTGATAAGCAGCTACCTACTCGTTCAAATCCTGATATATTGTTTCTCTTGTCTTTCTCTCTGAGCATATTGTGAGTTAATGTAGGGAGTGCAAGGAACTCAGCGGTATGAAAGCATACCGGCTTTTGCAAATCTACTTTGCACAATTTGGTAAGGATTTCTTCCGCAGGATTTGGACAGTCGCTCCCTTCAAACAGGTTCTAGGACCTTAGCGGCACTTTTGGACCATTGAGATTGTTCACAAGCAGAAAGGATATTGCTTCAAACTGCTGTAATAGGAAGATTTGATAAATTGTTCCAAATTTCTGGCCTTTGGAGTTCTCTTAGGTACTTGAATTCTAAAAGTCTTGGTTTATGGTCCCATTAAGCATGACTTCTTCTGGTTGCTTCCTGCGAGTTCTGCCCAAATAATCTCGTGAAAGTTTTTGCTATGATTCTCCTCTTTTGAGAACTGACAGGGAAAAGACTTTGTCTAGGAATTTGTGGCAACCTCAAAAATTATATAGGATACATCTTTCATATTTCCTAACCATTAGCCAGAATCTGTATTAGTCCAAAAACTAAAGGCAGATGTTTTGAAAGGCTTTTAAACATGTTGTTTGATTTGACAGCCTTTAAAACTACCTCCTCTGTGTCAGCAACAATGAGGAGAGAGAACCACCCTCTTAAAATTCTGTAACCAGTCTGACGTCTTTTACAGAATGTCCAGCGAGGCCAGAGTCATCGGCATCTGGTGTTCCTTTTACTTACGAGGCTAATCAGAATGTTTCCTAAATGCGTGTGGAAGGGTGTAATCTCTTTCTTCTGTTTCTGCATCAGGTTATTGACTGTACAGTCAGATTTGCCAGCCCCAGCCTTGGGACACTTGTGTCCAAGGTTACTGGAGTGTCACAGTTGTCATGTTGCCTGAAATGAGCAGAATTTTTTAAAGCTCCAGTTGTTTCCTTCCAAACAATCCCGTCATCACAAAGAACATTGCACTCCAAGAACCTTGAACATGTAAAATGGTTCAGTCCTTGCTGATCCTTCCCAAAGAATAAAATGTGGCAAGTAAACTGCAAGCTCTCCTTATGTCTTTCCCATGGATCCACTTACAAGAGGGGGGGCACTTGTGAAATCATCTTGAAGCATGGTCTCATTCGCCTTTCTCCTCTGTGATGCAGGACAAACTCCCCCCACTCCCTCACCTCGATGCCCTCTTCCTCCAGGGGTACAACTTTCCAGGCTTGCCTTCATAAACTGTCATCAGCCTACACTATACACTCAGGGATGTAGGAAAACCACCATTCTGCTTGTGTTTGAAACAGGGAAGAGGAGAGGAGGCTGACTCTTCATGTTTGGATTGAAAATGAACCAAGACCCGTTGATTTCTGAAAAGCAGAAATTGTCAGTTCTGATGGTGAAAGTGTAAGCTTGCTTATTTAGCAGTATGGTCTAAATTCAGGTTGAGGTGGTCATGAGATCCATGAGATTTCAAGTAAAGTCCTTTCTATAGAGAAACTACCATCACCCTCACCTTCTGGAGCCAGTGCCCAAGTCCCTGCTGCTCCACACAGCCTCCCGGAGACACAGTATACATTTTTAAAATTTGTTTATTTTTGTTCCTCAACCACTTTATAATGTATTTTTTTAATTTATTTTGTAATGTCTTGTTTTTAAGTATTGCTGCTATCCTTGTTATTCTTCCCACTGTTTTTATTGCTGATTTATTTTGTGAAAGTTGTACACTAATGTTTCGTTTTATGTCTAAATCAAAAGTATTTAAGGAAATACTAGTTCTATTTAATGTGGTTATGGAACCAGCTGGAAATAAACAGTGATTGTATAGTAGGCTGGACCCAGGAGGTCATGTTCATTTTTGTTACATATGCAATAAACTCACAACTTTACATTTTTTGGCATCTGTTGTTTTTGGCATGTAAATTAAAAACTGTTTCTTGAAACACTAGCAGGGAAGGAAACCAGTCAGTACCAAAGAGGGAATGATGTGGTACAGTGGAAGACAAGTCACTGGGCTGGGTGGCAAGAGAGCTGTATTCTGGGCTCAGCTCTGTCTCTAACTAGCTATGCATCCATGGTAAGTCACTTAATTTAACTGGCCCTCAGTTTCCAATCAGTAAAAGGAGAGGCAGCTAGCAGCTCAGCATGTAGAGTGCTGGACCCAAAGTCTAGAAGACCTGAGTTTAAATCCAGCCTTGGACACTTTTTAGCTGTGTGACATTCAGCAAGTCACGTAACTTCTGTTTACCTCAGTTCCCTCAGCTATGGAGATGATAGTAGCGCCTATCTCTCAGGGTAACAGTGCACATAGCACAGTGCCTGGCACATACTAGGTGCTGTATGAATATTTATTCCCTTCAGTCCCTTCTCAAGTTTTTTCCTAGCTCAGAAAGTATTTGAGTCTGTGAAAATCAGTCATGGTCTAAGGAAAGTGGGCATAAATCTGAAGGTGGGATAAAAGATGATACTAAGGAAAGGAACACGGTAATCTACTGAAACATTCCTCCCTACTTAAAACAGTGACATTTAAGTCCTTTTTCCACCTTCAGTCTCATGGAGAAATGGACTTTGAAACTGAAGTACACATATAATTTATAACATGTCCATCTTGTATTCAAATTTAGCTGTAACATGTAAGAAGATAATACTACTCACCCCCCATTGATGGAACTAAGCTTTGACTTGTGATCTATTGAAATCTTCACCACACTCAAATCAAAAGACCCTACGCCCTAGTCTAGGTACGAAACTCCTCCATGTCTGTTTTCTCATTGGTAAAATGGGAAAAAATATCTGGCGTGCCTACTTCACGGGACAGGTTCGAAGGTGACATAAAGAGTTTTAAGGAGGGGGAAGTAGCATCTCCTTTTTCACTCTGAGCTGTCCACGTCCCCTTGCTTTTGGTTCCTCTTTGGGCCAGACACTGAATCCTCCTTCTTCCGTCAGGTTGTGTGTGACATGGAGTTTGCGAATGGTAAATGGTGTGGGTCACTGGGACCATTTGGAATAGTCCTCTTTCTTCTCTTCCCGTGTCTCAGCCACATTTTGGCCACTAAACAGGTGATGACCACCATGCAGATGATATTCCCCCAACTTGTTTTTTAGAGAATTAGACACCTACAGCTCATTCAGTTCCCCAATCACTTTTCTGAAAATTTTGCCTCTTTTCGACTCTTTTAGACTTCGCTGACAGGGATTTCACCAAACACATGAGTACTCACTTTGCTAGATCCTGGGGATGTAAAAAGTAACAATTACAAATTCCCTGCCCTTGTGACAATTCCATCGTAATGAGAGGAATGAGACGAACAAATGAGTGTAAGTGCATGGAAGTCAGAATCACTAGAGATTCTAAGAGGGGAGGACTCCCATCTGGAGCCATTTCTTTGGATGCCTTAGTATTTTGTTTTAAATGTTTAAAAACATTCTAAAATACCTAGGCTTCACCAGACTGCTAAATGGGACTGTGACACAAAAAAGATTAAGAACCTTTCTTGTGTAAAAATCATGTAGGCCTTGAGGAATAAGGACTTTGGAGACCAGGAACAAACCCATTACAGGGATAGGGGAAGACATCCCCAAATGCACAGACGAGATAGAGATAGAGCAGATCAAAAGGCAGTGAATGGTCAATTCCCAAGTGCTTTAAGTGAGGCTAGAAAGGTAGATTGGAGTTGTGAAAGGTCTAGAGTGTCAGATTAAGCTTAGTATTTTATTTGAAAACAAACTAGGGAACACTGCAGGATCTTGAATAAGGGAGTGCCATGATCAGACCTCAGTATTAGGAAGATAAATCTGACAGGTGTGTGAAGGGTGAATTAGAGAAAAAGCTGGTAACAGGGAACACTGTAGGGAGACTGTTAAAAGTAGTCTAGACAAAAGATGAGTATCCCACCTAGGGTAGCATTAATGAAAAGAAAGGGATGGATGGGAGATACTTCAAAGGTAAAAGTATCAGCACTTTACAACTGAATGGATATAGACAGCTGAGCAAGAAGGGACAAGGATGACAACTAGATTCAGCTTCCTCTAAAACCGCTTAAAAGAACAATAAATCACAACATAGGAAACAGAAAATCGACAAGAAGAGATGAATGAAAATCTGAAAACTAACCTTAGTAGCCACCTCATTTTGAGTTTACTTTCTTGAAAAAACATTGTTCCCCACTGAGGTTTTTCAATTTAGATGCTTCAATTTGTTTTTCATTGGTGTCCAATTTACTTAAGTCAGGATGTTTTGATTAGAGATGGTGATGAAGATTGTATTGCTTCAGAATGGCTATAACTTCTCAGCAAATGAGACACACTATTTTGTCTCTCATGTAAGTGAACAAGTATCTATTTGTCCACTCCAGATTGAATACTCTTATGTTCTGATTCAATCTTCCATTTCTTTTTATCACCCATTTTACAAAGTCACCCCAAAAACTTCAATGCTAGAACCACAAAATCTCCACAGCAACTGTCCACATACAAAAAAATACTGAACTGAATGTCTGATCTTGGAGAGAGTGCTAGACACTCAAGTAACTCAGAGGGCGGCTGTGCAGCCAGGGAGGGGAAGAAGTCCTCGAGTCATTGCTGCTCATCACATAGCAGGCGTCAGCTGTACTGGTGCATGGCTGCTCTCACTTTGTCCTTCACTTTGTACAGTAACAACCGAAAACACAGCTCCTCTCCGACTAGAGACAGACTGACGATGGTTGGTTGCTGCATGTCACGTGACAAGCAAGAGAGAGTCCGTAGTGGCAACTCACCCACCAAGTTACATGATGAGCACAATAGTGATTGGAGGAAGGCCAGGTAAGTGGAGCGCGGACAAAGCATTCATTACATCGTTACTTTCTTTTACATCCTCTCCATTTTTCACGGGCTGCCCAAAGTTACTTTGGCAGGCCGAATGTTGTGCTAGGAATGCAGTATTCTCTGGAGAGAACTAGGCCCTAATGAGAACAAATAGAGGGAGTATGGGATAGAGAGATCTGGCAAAAAGAGAAGTTTGTTCGACAGGATTCCAGACAACACAGTGGAAGAATCGAAGTGGGACATGGGTGGAGTAAGGTCGAGTAGGATGTGGATGAGACAAGAGGTAGAGGGTGGGGATAATTTGCTCTTGTGTGTCTGGTGTTTGAGTGATACAGGGATAGAGAAAGTAACAGGTAGTGAGACTTTGCTATCCATAGGGTTAATCATTATGGTAGCAAATGAATTAAAATGCTCATGGTCTTGAAGAGATGCTGTTACCAGTCAAGAACCAGGATCATAATGCTTCAGTCACTCCCACCTGCTCTTCCATTCTGTCTGGGTGAGGGACTAGGTGGCTGGTCCTCCAGCTGCAGAAGGCCATGGGCACAGTCTGACCAATAAAAGAAAGAGAATCTCAAGGGGAAAAATGAAAAAAAAAAAAGTAGAAATGAAGAGATTCCAGCACCATAAGACCTGAAACGAAATTTTAAGTAGTAATCATCAAAACTATTTTGTACCGGTTAAAAAGTCAACAAGTTGATCAGTGAAATAAATTAAGTGAACAAGACCCATAGGCAATCAAACACAGTAGCCTAGTGTTTGGTAAACCAAAGAATGTGAGCCACTGGGTTAAGGAATTAGTACTGTTTGACAGGAATTGATAGCAAAACTGACAAACATGTAGGCAAAAATCAAGATTAGACCAACAGCTTACAATGTATCACAAGAAGCTTGGAAATAGATATAAAATCTAAATTTAAATGGTTGTAGTTTTATAAGTAGAGGAAAATAAAAGGGTGCTGGGGAGAAATTATTAACCAAAAAAAGCTATGAAAGTGATCACAATACAATAGTTTTGATTACATAAAATTTTAAAAGTTTTTACACAAACAAAATCACTAGTTAGAATAAAATAAATGATACATAGGAGGAAATATTACCAGCAAATATCTCTGGTAAAGCTCTGGTTGGTTGATCGCCAAGCCATAGGAACATCAGATGGCATAACTGGCCTCAGAGTCAAGAAAACCTATTATGACCCAGAAGCGCTGCCTTAAACTCTTACTGGCTAGATGATAAGTTGTCACTGAACTTTCAAGTGTCCCCAAGCAACTCTCTCAAACTATAAATTGCAAAACAGTTGCTGTTCTTCATTGGAGAGAATTTCTTTCCGACGAATCCACTACACTGCGGAAATCACAGGTCCAGTCCAATATCTTAGACACATAGGATATTGATACAAATATAATCTAAGGAAATAGTCCAAGAGTATAAAAGACAGCTTTTAAAAGAAGAAATACTATCAGTAACCACATTAAAGAATGCTCTTAGTCACTAATAGGAAACAAAAATGAAAACAACTCCAAGGTTTTACCCCACACCCATCCAATTTACAAAGATAATGAAAGACAAAAATTGTAAAATTAAGATTTTAGCACAGGGTGGGAACGAGGAGACAGGAACACTAACGCATTATTTATGGAACTGAGAATTGGCCCAGCCTTTCTGAAGGACTTGGAAGTATACTAGAAAAGTCCCCACTTCGTCCATACCCTTTGATTTGATGATACCAATACTAGATACCTACCCCAGCACCCAAGACAGAAAGAAACGTCCTGTATATACAGAAATATTTATGTCAGCTCTTTTTGTTGTAGCAAAGAACTAGAAATTAAGTGGGTGCCCTTAACTGAGGAATTGGCTGAATATATTGTGACACATGAATGTAATAGAATGTTATTGGTCCATAAGAAACTATGGATATGAAGAAATTTATAGAATTTAGACTGAAAATATGATTGTGATGGAATACTACTGTGCTATAAGAAACGTTGAGCTCTGTGTTAGAAAAACATGGATAGATTTGCATGAAGTAATGAAGAGCAAAAATGAGCAGAACCAAGAGAATGTTGTATACAGTAACATTGATATTGTTTTAAGAACAACTTTGAGCAAATAAGTCATTTTGACTATTATAACTGCCCAAATTAGCTACAAAGGACGTGTGAAGGAAGAAAGACGCTATCTACATCCAGAGAAAAAACTGATAAATAGGAGTATGTCTAGAATGATTTTACATATATAAGTATTTATGTCTAATGGTAGCCAGGCTCTCTAGGACAAGGGTGGGGAGGAAAAAAAGAAATTTACATGATAACTTCGTTATATATTTAAAGGGAATAGCAAGTAGTACATAATATATTTGCAGCTTCATGTGCATTTATCTTATTATACTATATTATGGAAATGCATGTTTTATTCCATAAATTAAAAAACAAGCAACAAAAGATATCAGATCTCAGATCAATACAGTGGCTAAACCATGACCTCAGAGGACTGATTGTGGACATGCTTTCTTCCTTTCAACATTGTTCTGTATAGATTCAGAAAAAGGCATACCTTGTCAGACATGGCCAATATCTTATCAGAGGCTTCTCTATTCAGGCAGGGCTTGCCGGGAGTGGGGGAAAGTTAATGAAGAAGTCATGTCAGCATAAAAGAAAAAGGAAGGAAATAAGCCTTTATTACGTATCTACTATGCACCGGAGGGTGTCTGGGGTGTTCAGGGAAGACTACGTCTAATGTGGGCTGCCAAGCCCTTTTCAGGGCTGCTCATTCACCTTTGGTGTTCATCTTCCCCCAACTCTCACTTATGACTCCAAGAAGCTGTAGCATATATACTGGCCACACCCTAGCAAAACCACCTTGGCAGACAGGCTAAACCAACCTGAGGGTAACCAACAGGGCTCAAACCCATTGGTGAGTTAAGAGGATGTCTACCCCAGTCACGTGAAGACCTCCCTCAACAGAATGGACAGATGATAATTTATTCCAGTGGCCACGAAGGTGGCTGAAGCAGGTGCTGTTGGAGCACTCAGAGCTTGGTCAGACATTGAAGATGCCAAGGTCATCCATTGCATCCTGGGCCATCACCAATCATCTTGATTTTTGTCTCACCCCTAGACTTTAATGATTCTGGAAGGGAGAATGATACTGACTATCTTGTGCAACTCTGCCTTACTTAAATCCAATTCATGCACAAGTCAAGGCATCACCCGTGATGTCACTGGTCCTCTTCAGAAAACAAAGGAAAAGCGACACCTACGCACCAGGCACTGTGCTAGGCACTTTCCAGCTTTCTCACTTGAGCTATACAACCACCCTGCCAGGTAGGTGTTATTGTCATTTACATTTTACATTTGAGGAAACTGAGGCAGAGATTAAGCAGTTTGCCCAGGGCTTAGTAGCTAGTAAATGTCAGGCTAAATTTGAACTCATGTGTTCCTGATTTCAGACATAGGGTTCTCTCCATTGTTCTGGGCCTGGAGATAGATACGGCTAATATGTTACAAGCCTTGGATGGGAAGGAAGGAAGTTGAGGACTAAAAATAGTGGTAGTGCCTTTTTTTGGATAGATGTCGCCACATCAGTCCTTTGCACAAGGTGTAAGATCTTATCGATAAAAGGCTTATGTGTTGGCATCTCAGTAATGCTTCAGAAGACCTGTGATTTCAATAGTTAACAACAGGACTCTGTGGTAGTAAGAAACTGGAAACAAGATAAGTAAGTACTAGGTAGGAAGAAACCAGAAATAAATTCCCCAGTTGATTGGAGAATCATTAAGCAAATTACAGTATATACTATATACTGTATACTATTTTGGCAAAAGAAATTATAAATAAAAATTCAGAGAAATTTAGAAAGATGTGTATGAATTGTATAGAACAACATAAGCAGATTCATTAGGGCTACAGTAATATAAAGGAGAAAAAAAACACCAAAAGACCAAAGCTGAGATGAATACATTGACCGGTCTTGATTGTTGGAGACTAAAGATGAAAAGGAGCAGCTAGGTGATGCAGTGGGTAGAGAGCTGGGCCTGGAGTCGGGATGACCTGAGTTCAAATCCAGCCTCAAACACTTAGTAGCTTTGTTATCCTGGGCAAGTCACTTAACCTATTTCCCTTAATCCACTGGAGAAAGAAATGGCGAACCACTCCAATAGTTTTGCCAAGAAAACCCAGTCATGAAGAGACTGAGCAACAACAGTCCCCACATAGTTGTCATGGGTCAACAATAATTTGGCAAGTCAATAAAAGTGTGGTTTTTATTAGTTGGCTCTCACATATGCAGCCTGGAAGGAAAGTGAAATACTGAGTTGTTCTTGTGGGCTAATAACTCCTGGTACTTATCTGCTAAGCTAAATCAATGCTTTGCCAGATGTCCTGATGCAAGTGGCATGTGCTCTAGGCGCCTCTGGGGAATGTAATGATGGTTACCTGCACTAGCCCAAGAAGAAAGGATGTTTATCAATATTACTACAATTTCTATGTGGCCTGTTAGGAACAGAAAAACTAGACATAGGAACCATATTCAGGAGCTTTTTACAAGAGATAAGTTGATATTCCTAGCTTTCACGTAGGAACATAGATGCAGGCAGTAGCAATTAAAATGAACACAGTAACTAATTACTATAATGATGAAAATCACTAACCATATGCTGTTTGCACTGTGATTGTGCCTCCAAATTAAGTGTTTGAAAAATAGAATATCTTAGTAATGAGGACTGAACTCGGGGCTTATTAGGACTAAAAGTGAGGAAAATAGAAGACCAGAATTATCCCCAAGCATTGTGATTGCCCAGAGGCAGAGAATTGATTAAATTTAACCATCAGCCTTATAGCAGCTCTCATCCCAAGAGGATCAGAGTTTGTATTTTTGTTATCTATAGTTTGGGAGATCACAAAAAAAAAACCCATTTCATTTTATAAAACATTTCAAGATTTACAAAGTGATGTGAGAAAATCAACAACTCATTATGTCCAAAACAGAACTCATTTTCCACCCCTACTCCCTGAAAAGTTCCCCCCCACCTCCTTCCCTATTACTGTGGAGTAGCTTCCTAGTGCCTCCAGGATCACATACAAAATGTTCATTTGCATACAAAGCCCTTCATAGACTGACCCCCTCCTACCTTCCAGTCTTCTTACAGCTTGAATCACAACACATACTCTTCAGTCCAATGACACTGGCCTCCATGCTTTTCTAAGAACAAGACACACTCCATCTCTTGGCTCTAAACATTCTCTAACTGTTCCCTATGCCTGATTAAGGCTTAAGAAGAAATGAGGCAGAGAATGCTCCTTGGCCTAATTTAAAAAAATTCAATCTGGGAGGGAAAGACCCTTCTGGAAAGGCCAAACCAGAAACAATTACTATTTACAATCATTCTGAGCCAATCAAGGCCCAACGATGACCAAGATGGGCTTGGCCTGGGACCTATTGTTGGCCAATCAATAAGAGAGAGAGTGATTTGAGGTTTAAAAAAAAAGTTGGGCAGAGCATCCTCAGGGAAGGATGTGACACCCTATGTGGCCAGAGGATAGAGGAAAGAAGGAAGGTCCCCAGTGGGCAGCTCCTTTTCTGCTTACAGAGGTTAGCTTCAAAACGCCAAGTTCCCCCACTGCATCCTGGGCCATCTCCAGTTGTCCTGATCTATATCTGGCTATTGGACCCAGATGGCTCTGGAGGAGAAAGTGAGGCTGGTGACTTTATATAGCTCTCTCTCTTAATTAAACCCAATTCACTTGCATGTCTTGGCATCACCTCCCTGATGTCCTGGTCCTCTTCAAGAACGAAAGACAAACAACCATGTCCCTGTGCCTGGAATGCTCTTCCCTCCCTTGGCTCTGACTACTGACTACCATGCTTAAAGGAAACCTTTAAGCCCCAATTAAAATCTCATCTTTTACTGGAAACCTTCCCTAACCGCTCCTAATTCCAGTGGCTTCCCTCTAGTAATTATTTACTATTTATCCTGTATATAGCTTACTTTGTATATATTTGTTCTCATCTTGTCTCCCCCATTAGATTATAAGCTCCTTGAGGGCAGGGACAGTCTTTTGTCTTTTTTTTTTTTTGGTATCCCTAGCACTTAACATAGTGCTGGCACATAGTAGGCACTTAATCAATGTTGACTGGTTGACTGAAAATGTTGGTCAGTGTATTTGTTTGCTTTGTTTCACTGTACTTGGTTAGAGGCTTCCATTGAGAGTCTAGTAATGGGAAATGATAGCATTGAGGGAAAACAATAAAAATTTGGTGAAGAATTTGTGTTTTTCCATCATCAAACATTGAAGTCTAGGAGTGCTAGGAACTCCAAAATTCAAAGGCAAAAGACATGGGTCCTGCCTCAAAAGAATTCAACTCAAGTCTTCTTTCAGTCAAAGACAAGGTTTATTAAACCAATGGTTGGGATTGTCGAGATTCCTAGTGAGTCTGCGCTATTGTCCAGACTTTAAGAATCTGAGTGATTTAACGGGGGCAAGATGGACACATATACAGTGGTCAAGGAGTGGATCTAGATGGAATCGAGGAGTGACTGTCTCAGGTGGGGCCAGGTACAGACAATGAAGGCTTGCTGGGTCAGAGGTAACAGAAAATTGGAGATTGGGGTAGGGTCAAAGCCACAGCAAGGACAGCTGAAATGAGCTTCAGGAGTAGCCTAGGTCACTGCTTCAGCTAGACTGACTTGATTGCCCATTTATAGAAATTATAAACAAAGCTAAGCCAATCTGAGTAAAAAGAAGAGGGCAGAAAATCAAATCAACAAAATAGCCAATGACCAAGGTAAAATCACAATAAAACCAGAAGAAATAAAAAGAATGATCAGAATTTACTATATATAGTTATATGCTAACAAGACTGAGAACACAAAATAAATAGAAGTATACCTTCAAAAACATAAAATACCTAAACTAATAGAAGATCAGAGACTTTATAACAATCCAAAACGACCCAGCAAAGGCCCAGGATGCAGTGGGTGATCTTGGCCTTTCTAAAATAAGGTCTTTCCCAAGTCTCAGTTTGTCTGAGGCCACACCCATTCAGTGGCTAAGAGCAGGTAAGAATATCAATCTCGGAAGGGAGGACCCTCAGAGTTTCTAGAAAACAATTCCTGTTTACATGAAGTCTAAGCCATCAAAATCTAAACAGTGAACCACTGAGGTTTGGATTGGGGTCATTATTGACCAGGCCAGTGATTTGGGCTTAAAGGCTTAGTCAAGTAGTTCCATTTAAAACACAGTGGGCTTTTTTTTTTTTTTTGCTTTTAGGCAATTGGGGTTAAGTGACTTGCCCAGGGTCACACAGCTAGCAAGTGTCAAATGTCTGATCTGAGCCCAGATTTGAACTCAAGTCCTCCAGACTCCAGGGCCGGTGCTTTATCCACTGTGCCACCTTGCTGCCTCAGACCAATGACATCTTGAGGGTGATGTCTTGACTCGCACCATGAATTAGATTTAAATGAGAGCCTTACTCTCTCCTGAAAGTCATCTAAGTCCAGTGACAAGACTGTTTTATCAGTGGAAATGACATTAAAGAAGATTCATTAACATTTTTTGGCCTCTGCACCCTAAGAGATCATGGAAATTTTCCTTCTGATTGACAGTGGAAATCTTCCATATAGGCTGCCTCCTTTAGAATGTGAGCTATCTGAGAAGAGGGACTTTCTAACTTTTCTATTTGTATCCCAAGTGTTTAGCAGTGCTGTACACATGGTAAGCACTTAATAAATGCTTTATTCATTCAGTGCTATAGTATTTTTTGGTTTCAAATGTATAATTTTCTCTAATTTTTAATATCTCATTTTTAGTGCTTATTTTGGGTTAAGTTGTTGGCTTTCTGATTTTTATTTTTATTTTTTGGAGAAAATTTTTTATTATAACAAATACACATAATAAAATTCTAATTCCCACAATGGTTGAATTAAAAAATATGTATGTCTCATTGAATACCTTAAGTTTTTAATATCCCTGTAATGAACAGCATGTTTCACCACCAGTCCTCTGGAATCACAGATAGTCATTTTATTGACTGTAATTCATTCAGCTTTCAAAGTTGCTTTTCTTTTTTACAGTGTTCTTATTGTATAAATCCTTTCCTCAGTTGTGTTCATTTCATTTTTAATTAGTTTATATGAATCTTCAAAATTGTTTATTTTTATAAAATTGATGATAGGGAATAAACTTTTTCTGGTTCTGCTTACGTCACTGCATTGGTTCAAACAAGTCTTTCCATTTAAAAATTAATTTTTATTAATGTTTTCTGTTTCTTACATGACCATAGTATCCCATGTATGGTCCCCCTCCCTCCTTTACCTCTTCCCAAGAACCATCCCATAAAACAAATAGTGGTTTGTTTGGTTTTCAGAGAAAGAAAAAAAAATCAGTGTAATTAGTCAGTAGATTGAGAAAGCCCCAAAACATGTGCAGTGTGTAACATCTGTGGACTTCCCACTGCCGTCAATTTGTAGGTTCGAGGTGTCTTTTCATATCTCTTCGTTTGAGTCCCACTTGATCTTTATAATTTTGTTATGTTTACTTTTGATTCTTTGGTGGGTCATTGTTCTTTCCATCCATCTCTTTTGGAAATCAACTTCCTCATTCTTGAATTTTCTAAACTCACATAGTTTATTGAGCATATTCTGTCTCTCATCTGTGGACTAGTAGTATATCTTATGCTTATGCTGACTTACCCCTAGTATGCATTTCATTGCTTGAATATTATAAGATAAGGTAAATTTCTCCCTGCTCCCAAAATGAAGTACATCACAATATAGAAACAAAAAAAAATCATATATGGGGGTCAGGGACTGGGGGTTCCCCTTTGGAAGAAGTGAAAGGAAGTATCATAAAGCAAGTGTCATTGTCACCATCATGCTTTGTGGTTTCTTCAGCTTCATCTGATATTGGGTCAGTAGTTAGAATATTTTCATTCTTGGTGTAGAGTCCAGTAGAAAATAGAGGCCAGAGAGGTCCTAAAAGGAGCTAGTGAATGTATAGATGTGGCATCTACTGTCTGTATCATAAAACACTATGTCTCCTGCCCATAATCCAAAAAGATCCCTTCTTTGTAGAGTTTTCCCCTTAAGGGAATTCTGGTCCTAAGTGTGGTATAGACTATATAGCCATTTTGTCTTAGACTCAAAAGCCAGTATCCAGTAGAAGAAGGTGGTGAAACTTCTGCAATTCTTTTTACAGAGTTCTTACAAAGACCAACATCCCAAGCAGAACTGTTTCCCACTGTTACCTCCCAATAATATCTTCCAGACATGAAGTTCTGAGTTGCTAGAACAGGACCACATAGATCGGATCTCTCGCAGTACAATACAATTTCTTCCATGAAGCTCTTTTTCTCACTGTTTTCGTATCTGTGGATATGACAGTTCCAGGATGGGCACTTTCATGATCCAGCTTGGAGCTCCCCTCAGTTTCCAAGATGAAAGACTCTGCCCAGGTTCTTATCTAAGACCTCATATAGCTCCACCCTACTCAGTTAGCTCCATCTTAATTAACTGCTAGTTCACTCTCAAAAGAATATCTTGGGGGCAGCTAGGTGGCGCAGTGGATAGAGTACCGGCCTGGATTCAGGAGGACCTGAGTTCAAATGCGGCCTCAGACACGTAACACTTACTAGCTGTGTGACCCTGGGCAAATCACTTAACCCCATTGCCGAGCCAAAAAAAAAAAAACAAAACAAAACCAAAAAAAGAATATCTTGATTACATCTCTAAGCTGTGGGAGGTGTCTCTTCACTGATTTTGGCATAAGAATGGTGTTTGGCACTAAACTGAAGAGAAAAACCAAAGTCCCTGAGCTCAAGGGAGCTTACATTCGCCTTAGGACATATAACCTGGACACCTACAAGTGCACGCAAAGGATATATACAAAGTTCTGCAAAGTGCTCAAGAGATGGGGGAACGGGAAGGGCACTACCAACTCATGATGACTGAGAAACCTCCTCTTCTCCTGGCCATTTTCCAATCCCTGGCCCAACTTCCAGTGCTATCATTCCACCATCCAATCCAAATCTCCAGATACCATGCCTAGGACCCATAGCTTTCTGATTTTTAAATGCATATTCCATTCGTTAATGCTCTCGTTTTCTATTTTGTATATTGTTAGGAATATAATTTCTTTCTTGAGAACTCTTTAGCTGCATGCCAGAATTTTGGTAAATTGTTTGTTTCATTATTACCATTTTCTTTCAGTTGCCTCCAGGAGCTCTGATTCCCCTTCTCTGAGGCAGGAAAAGGAAGTTGTACCAAATTCCTACAGATTAGCCCCATTAAAAATTCCCCATTTCTCATTATAGAATATCTCTCTCTACCAATGCAATTATTCTTCAGTGAGACCACCGAATTTAGAATTTCTCCTGTCTTTCAGTTCCTCCCTTTGCCACCTCACCCATTTTCCTATACGAGATCCTCCCTTTTCTTCTTGAGAGATTACGAGAGTTATTTTCCTTCACTGTTAAATTTTAACTTATTAGAGTATATCACATATTCCCCTCTTTCTTCTACCTCCCCTCTCCCCTTGTATGCTTTCCCATTCTGCACACACACATACAAAAATTCACTTGTAGGAGAGTTTTTGTGAGGTTTAGACTATGATGTTTCAAACCTGTTCTTCCATATTCACTTTTATTTAAGTTCCATTTTTACCCTTGGCTCCTTTTGCAGTTTTAGAAAGGAAATTCTTCATTGTCCCTATGTTGTAATTTTGTTACTGTTATTATTTTTCACTCTTTTCCTTTGTTAGTTTTTTTCTCCCTTTTTTTCCTGAGTTAATGTATTTCATTATTTCTCATTTCTATAATCCTATAGCATTTTACAATTCTTAGACTGGGATGGATGCTTAGAGATCAGCTAGTCTAGATCTTCATATTGTATCTGAGGACACTGAGGCACAAGTCCTGCCCCAAATCACATGGTAGTAATAGAGCCAGGATTTAAGGAGGGAGAGAGTGGAATAGGAAAGGTCCGATTGTCATAGGGCCAAAGCTAAAAGATAGGACCCAGCAAGGCTAAAGCCAACCACCTTGGTGCCTTTGGGCTAAATCCGCCTCAGACTCCATGAGTTTTTTCTTCTGTTCATTTTCCTTAATTTTCTTTATGGGGTCTAGAATTAGGATTCTGATATATCCTGAAAAGTTATAAAACTGACTCTCTCTCTCTCTCTCTCTCTCTCTCTCTCTCTCTCTCTCTCTCTCTCTCTCTGTCTCTCTCTGTCTCTCTCTCTCTCTCTCTCTCTCTCTCTCTCTCTCTCTCTCTCTCTCTCTCTCTCTCTCTCTCTCTGTCTCTCTCTCCTTCCCTCCCTGTTTCCACCCTCATCTTTTATTGAAGAAAAAAAATGCTTTCCAGTCCCTTTATGGTTTTGGAATCCTCCTCTGTCTCCACCCAGTCTCACTTACCGTCCTTCATAAATTCCAGTGCAAAGCCCCACAAATAACCACGGTTTACTTACTGCATAAACTAGTATTCAAACCAGCATTTAAAAGAACAAATTCCCAGCTGTAGACTAAATAAAACCATAACTGTGAGGGTAATAGGATCCCTCTTGTTACAGTATAATAAAGAAACAGTGTAGTGACATCCAGACTATGATTTATTTAGCAACGCATGCAGTTGCAGAGCCAAATTGAGCCCAAGGCTCTTGGTAGCCAAAGACCCTGACCATTGGTTTCTACATAGTTAATATACATTTTGGAGGGAGTGAAAAACAGAAAAAATAGGACCAGAGGGATGGAGATACTTGATTTCTTAATGGTGGAGAGGATTGGGAGACGCTGAGGTGAGAGGGAAAGAAGCAGTCTTGTGACATTCCTTAAATTGGGTGAGCTTTGGGAAGAGGAGAATATTGTGACTTCTCCAAAATCAGGTGACTTACAGTCAACCGAAACTTAGCTTCATAAAATGATGGATAAGGGCAAACTGGAGTCACTAATGCTAATTTTAATGTAACACTCTTACTTTCCTTTCCCTACCTTTTTCTCTCCTTCTCAGGAAAGAAAAACTTGGCAAGAAAGCAGCTGAATAGACAATGGTACATATGGTAGAGTGGTACAAAGGATGTGCCATTCATGCCTTCAGTTTGGCCTCCCACCTTTGACCTATAACTGTTAGAACCATTATTATGGGTATATCTCTCCCAAGAGTTTCTATTCCTTTAAGTTGAGAGAATTGCTTGATATGGCTTATGTGCATCCACATGAGTTTGTCTAGATGTGGCTCACATGAATAGATAAAGGTATGAACATATGTCTCCTCCACCTACCGTTCTCCAAGAGAGACTTCAGTTCCTTTTAGGAGAGCAGGAGATTCTGCTCTCTTCAAAGAGGGAGTGAGGCAGCTAGGTGGTGCAGTGGATAGAGCCCTGGATTCAGGAGGACCTGAGTTCAAATGTGGCCTCAGACACATAACACTTACTAGCTGTGTGACTCTGGGCAAGTCACTTAACTCCATTGCGAAAGAAAGAAAGAAAAGAAATGAATGAATAGATGAATAAATAAATAAATAGGTAGATAGATAAATAGATAAATAAATGAATAGATAAATAGATGAATAAATAAATGAATAAATAGATAAATGAATAAATAAATAGATAGATAAATGAATAAATTAATAAATAAATAGATAGATAGATAGATAGATAGATAGATAGATAGATAGATAGATAGATAGATAAATGAATAGATAGATAGATAGATAAAAAGAAAAGCAAAGAGGGGGTGCCAGGTTCAAATTATAGCTATCTCTCTAATATTGTTAGACTAGGAGAAGTAATTCTACATCACCTGAGCTTGATCTACATATCTCCTTTCAGTCAAGAGACTCCCATGTCTTACCCAAGGAGAAATTACCTAAAGTCTCTAGTGTAGTAAACTAGAAAAGAGACACGAAGTCGGTGCTGGCTGCTCTACATGGTAGCAGCTTCTTTGTAATTTTGCAACACTCATTTGGGCTTTTTGTTGTTGTTGTTCTTTCCCTTTATATAGTTGTAATCCGTGTATGCTGTACATTGCTTTCTTAGCTCTGCTTACTTCACTTTGCATCAACTGATGTACGTCTTTCCACGCTTCTCTGTATTAATCATAGTCACTGTTTCTTATAGCATAGTAATATTCCATTACATAATGTACCACACTTTGTTCATCCATTGCCCAGTGGATGGACATCTACTTTGTTTCTAATTCCTTGCTGCTACAAAAAGTGAATATTTTGGTGTATATGGAGCATTTCTTTTTATCAGTAACCTCCTTGGAGTACATGCCTAGCAGTGTAATCTCTAGATCAAAGTGTGTGGACATTTTAGCTACTTTATTTGCATAATTTCAAATTGCTTACCAGAATGGTTATACAGGGGCAGCTAGGTGGTGCAGTGGATAGAGCACCAGCCCTGGATTCAGGAGGACCTGAATTCAAATGCGGCCTCAGACACATAAACACTTACTAGCTGTGTGACCCTGGGCAAGTCACTTAACCCCATTGCCTAACAAAAAAAAAAAAAAGAAAAGACAGAATGGTTGTACTAATTCATACCTCCACCAGCAGTGAGTTAAGTGTGCTTTCCATAACCTCTCCAATGTTAGCTATTCCTGCCTTTTGCTATTTTTTTTACTCATCCTGTCATTTTGCTGGGTGTAAGATGAAGCTTCATTATGATTTTAATTTATATTTCTCTTATGAGTGATTTTAATTATTATTCTTTCATGCGATTGTTAATAGTTCACAATTCTTTTGAGAATTGTTCATATCCTTTGACAGCATATCTCCTGGGGAATGGCTTTCACTCATATACTTGTTAGTTTTATGAGTATATATACACACATATAAAACTATATAAACATATTAAATATAAAACATATGTATGTGCAAGTATGTATATGTATATATGCAACCATGTATATGTATGTACATGTGTAAGTATGTATATGCATGTATAGGTGTGTGCATGGTGATTGTTGTCCTTCATTCTTGAAGAGGATCAAAATGACATCACTATGTTAGAGTCAAGTTATAGTGTGTCCGACTGTGGTCGATCAGACCAGCATGAGCTTGGAATGCTCTACCACAAGTTAGGCACAAATATTCCATATGAACATTTGGGGTGGAGGTACAGTGTGAGATCCCTGCCCACTGCAGTAATCAGGCCAGGGTTGGGTAAGCAGACAATTTTCAGGGCACCTTTTCTAGCCCCTTCTTCACACCAGGATGTGAGTAGTATGGTCTTAATAAGATGCCCAGACACCTGGAGGGCTGCCAAATCCCATTGCTGCTTCCAGTGATGAGACGACCCTATGGCCTGAGCCACCTTTGTGCAGGGTTGTGACAGTAGCTCCCAGTGTATCCGCATCTGCTTGTTTGTCACTTCCCTGTCACCAGAGGACTTTGAGATTGGTAAAATGGTATGGGTAATGTCTTTTGATTCGTGCATAAACTGTATGTAAGTGAGGCAAAGTTCCATGAGGTCATCAGCCTCACCCTTTCTTCCAGTCATCATAGTCCACAGGCAGGAAAGAGTCAAGACAACTGATGATGGGTTGGGATGTAGTAGATGACCTTGGTGTCTTCTATGTCTAACCAAGCTGTAAGCACTCCGCAGAGCCTGCTTCAGTTGCCTTCATGGCCATTGGAACAAATTGTCCTCATCCATCCATTCCACCAAAAGTCTTCATATACTTGGGGTAGACACAACCCTAATTCACCAAAGGGTTTGAAACCCCTCGGTAAACCTGAACCTGGTTTAGCCCATGTGCTAAAATGATTTTCCAGAGTGTGGCCATTGTACATGCTACAGCTTCTTGGAGCCCCGGGTGAGAATTGGGTGGATCGGGGAGACCCCAAAGGTGGAAAACAGCCTTGAAAAGAGCTTGGTGGCCCTCATACCAGAGATGCCAGTCTTCCCTGAACACACCCTATACACCCCTGGTATGTGCATAACTCATATGTGTATGTATGTATGTATGCACGTGTGTGCACACACACACACCTTATATACCAAACTACTAAACCTCAAGGATTGTTTCAATACCATTTAAGGAAAAATTGGCCTTGCCTGAGGGCCTTAGGATATTGTTCGTACTGTTTTCCAACCATTGGTGGCAAGGCCCAAGAGGTCTAGAGGACCTTCTACTACTTAAATAGTTTTAGGGCCTTTACTGGGCAACTCTGACCTTAAGGATGTGAGAAGCCTAGTGTAGAGAGTCTTAGAGGAGGAGTTTAATACAGGTAAAAGAAAAGCAAAAATGGCAAAAATGAAACAAGATATGTAACTGCTGCCTGAAGAAGTAACCTAATTAATGGCGCAGAAAACAAAAACAAAAAATACAGGCTTTGCCTCCCAGCTTCAAGAGGACCATTTTCTGTATCTCAATGATATGATCCATGAAGTGGGTAATACCAAGTATTTGCAGTTCATAGGGGGTGATGATAAGCAGAAGCAGCTTCAGAAGCGCAAAGGCTAAAAGTTACTTATTGCGTAGTCACCTCTCCTCATTACACATCACAGTCAGCTGTAGCAAGATTATCGAAGAGGCCATTACCCTCTTGCATGCAACCTGTCTCAGTTCCAGGGAAATATCAATAATTTCCTGAACCACCCATCCAATCAGTGTTCTCTAACCTTCCAGAACCTTCCCCCCCCCAGGAGCCCCTCAAAAAGATATCTTTACCCCTTAAAATGACTCTACTGAGACATTCCCACCTTTCCTCTGCTAGGGATGAGTCGAGAATTTTAACTCCTTCATGGCCAGAAAGCAATGCATTTCCTAGTGACTCCATCTCTTCAACTTGCAAACCCTCCCTAGGAAATCATGGTCCATTTATCACTGAGTGTTGCACAGGGAGCAGTGTAGAGGGCCCTATCAGTTCAATATTATAGGGACTAAATGACTCTAGTGGGCCTGCTTGTGTTGCTGCTGATGTCAGTGCCTACAGTGCTGCAGCGGGTGTTGCTGCCCACCTTGCTGACACTGAGGCCCACATTACTGCCTGTTCCAGTAACCACTAATAACTACTCTTGTTGGAGCCTGGAGCTATGCCACTGTCTTCTCTGTTGTCTATTACCTGCATTTCACCTAATTTTTTATAGCAGTTGTGCTGGGGCAAGTGCTGCTCATGCCCCCTGTACGGGGAGCCCAAGCACCAATCTCTGCCCCCCATTCTCAATCCTGCCCTCCCAGTCTGAGCAGGCAGGGCCTACACCCTGCTACAAGTGCTGCTACTGCAAGGGCCCGAGTACTGCCTCCCGTAAATGTGCTCTGGCTGCCATGTGTAAGAAGTGATGTTTCAGCCAAGGTAGGGGAGGGATGCCAGAGCCTGTGCTGGGACCCACCACACAGGGCCCTTCAATCATTTCTCACTAGAAGTCTCAGTAAAAAGAGAGAAAGAGACAGAAACAGAAACAGAGAGGGAGAGAGAGAGAGAAAGAGAGAAACAAAGAGAGAGAGAGACAGAGACAGAAGGAGAGAGAGACAGAGGGAGAGACCCAGAGAGAGAGAAAGAGAGAGAGATACAGTTCACAGTTCTATTGTGAGAGCAGAATCTGTCTCTAATTTTAAACTGAAACAGCTCTCCCTTTCCTTACTTCATCAACAGGGATAAATCTGGGATATTCATCTATATCCCCAACTCTGAAAAAGTGCTGTCCTTTCGAGTAATGCCTCCAGTGCCTTGCACCAAGAAGTCCCAACAAAATCCAGGTGGCACATTTCTTAATAACAATTATAGGACAGGACTGATTCAGGCCAGTCTGTTGCTTCACGTTCAGAAATGGAAAGAAATGACCATCCAACAGTTAATAAAAGGAGGTTAACTGATCATAGTAGGGAAAGAATATTCAGCAAGGATACAGCATTGATTCAGCTGGCACAGCTGCTCTTCTGTGCTGGCCAATGTTGGCCTGCTGGTCAGAAACCTGAGGGAGGAGCCCTGATTCCAAGGGAGCTAGCTATTACACAGAGGCCACCAAGAAGCTACCTCAGTGGTTTGAGCCTCAATCCTCTGAGCCAATTAAGTCTCAAGAACAGTTTCAATATCTTGTAAGGAAATGTGTCTGGGGTTGGATTTGAACTCAGGTCCTCCTGACTCCAGAGCTGGTACTTTATCCACTGTACCACCTAGCTCACCCATTTCCAATCTTCTTACACATTATTCCCCTCTACATACTCTGGCCTCCTTGCTGTTACTCAAACAAGATGCTGTCTCCTACCTCTGGGCATTTTCACTTGCTGTCTCCTAGGCCTGGAACTCTCTGCCTCCTGCTGTCCATGGCTTTCTTTAGGTCTCCGCTAAAGTCCTCATCTTTTTTTTTTTTAGAGGGGGGAGGCAGTGGGGTTAAGTGACTTGCCCAGGGTCACACAGCTAATAAAGTGTCATGTGTCTGAGGCCTGAGTCCAAGGCTGGTGGTCTGTCCACTGTACCACCTAGCTACTCCTAAAGTCCTCATCTTCTAGAAGCCTTTCTCAGTGGTCTCCCTCAGAGATTATCTCTGATTTATCCTGTACATATCTTGTTTGTACTTTGTTGTTTTCATGGTGTCACCGTTGTTAGGCTGTGAGGAACAAGGATTGCTTTTTTGATTTGTTTTGTTTTGGGGATTTAATTGCCTTTCTTTGTATCCCTGGTACTTAGCACAGTGCCTTGCACACAGCAGGTGCTCAATACATGTTTGTTCCTATGACTTGGCTTATAATGGGGGAGACAACATGCACATATATAGACATGTATGTAATACACATAAATCTATACCCATGCTGTGTTGTATGTGTATACACACATATAGGTATGTATATGTGTGTATGCGCACACACTCACACATACACAAAAATGTTAACCTGGGGAGGAGGGGGAGGGAAGATACCAGCTGAGGGGAAGCAGGAAAGGCCTCATGCAGAAGGTGGTACTTGAAATGAAAAAAGAAGGAATTAATGAAGGAAAAAGCAGTTATTAAGTTCTTACTATATACTAAGTCTTGGTGATACACCTAGAAAAATTGAGGCGGTCCTTGTTCTCAAGGAACTCACGCTCAGATTGAGGGGGACACAGCATGTAAAAGAAAGCACAGCTGCGGGGTAGATAGAAAGGCAAGGAACCCCCAAAGATGTAAAACTAGGCCTGAGGGTCCTTACGCATGTGAGTAGGTCAGATGACAGGACCAAGGATTTTTAGGGTGTAGGAACAAGATAGAGGTAAGGCCTAGTGTCCTCCATCTCACCAGAAGGAATAGAGTTGGTAACTTTCATCTCATCCAAGCCCTTTAAGCAGTTAAGCAGCTGGGATGAGTTCTTGGATGGCCCCAGCAGATGGAGGTAATGAAGGAGGAAGGCCATTTCTTTGTTTTATTTGTTTGTTAGGCAACGGGGTTAAGTGACTTACCCAGGGTCACACAGCTAGTAAGTGTCAAGTGTCTGAGGCTAGATTGGAACTCAGGTCCTCTTGATTCCAGGGCCGGTGCTCTATCTACTAGGCCACCTAGCTGCCCCAAGGAAGGTCATTTCTTATCCAGCTCCCCAGCCTCCACCCCACCCTCCCACCCCCACTGCTCCCAGTGAAATGTTACAGGTATAAGGGGTGGCATGTGGCTGCTTCATTTTGTTTTTTGCCTATGTAGGTAATGTGTGCGATATGGGTCTGTTTAGGTACAGTTCTTAGGAAGGCATGAATAGATAGAATAGAATTCAGGAGTGGGCAACCTGCGGCCTCGAGGTCACATTTGGCCCTCTAGGTCCTCAAGCCGGGCCTTTTGACTGAACATATATTCAAACTTCACAAGTTTGGATTCAGTCAAAGGGCCGCATGTGACCTCAAGGCTGCAAGTTCCCTACCCCTGGAATAGATATTTCTAGTATCTCTCCTATTCCTACTCTTCTCCAAGGAGCTTTGGTTTCTGCCAGGAGGGAGACCAAAAAGTTGGGGCTAGAGCCTGGCCACTCCTCAGAGAGAGTTAGAGGGCTAGAAGTATATCTCTCTGGATCCTGAAGTATTGTTTGGTCTGAGGGAAGAACTTTTTAGGTTCAAGCCACACGCCTGATTGATGTCCTTTAATGGGAAAGGAGTACCCCAAGCTATATATTCAAAGCTTGGTTCCCTCCCTACCGATTGCAAGTTCCACAATGAACACATGTAGCAAATAGCAAAGAAGCCCATTTATTCAAGTCAATAGCAAAACAGAAATCAGAGAAAGTATACATAGGAGCATATATACCAAACAATAGGAGAGGAGCTCTCCCTTTGGGATTGAGATAATGCAGCTCAACAGAGAGTCCCAGTTTTCACCCAAGGGGAAATTCCCTAGTCTCTAACAGGATAGGGATATCATCCAGCTTGCTAGCTTCCCTGCATGTTGGTCTCTTCCCAGAATCTTTCTCCCTCCAAAACCCTGAAGAAAGACTGGAATGTATTGACACTGGAAGACTGAAGACTGAATCTCTTTTCTCTCCAGCTCTCAGCAACTCCACCCTCATGCAGGCACAGAACATTGAGTAACCGATATCCAGCAGTGAAGAGAGAGTCCCATACAACTGGCCCTTTGAGCCAAAGGTAATACAGGGATAAATGAAGGTAAAATATAGCACTTGGATTCAAACAATTAATATCACAAGTCCAAGATGGGCAATATTGCTAGACAGTAGTTCATCTGGAAAAAATCTGGGGATTTTAGTGGACTGCAAACTCAACATGAGTTGACAGTTGTCATATATAGGGGTGTGGGCTGGTAAATGTGCAGCAAACAGTTCGGGGCGGGGGGGGAATGAGTGGAATTCATTTAAGCTTAATCTGCATTATATTTTCTCCACCTCTTTCAATCAGACAATCAATAAATCAACAATAGGGGCAGCTAGGTGGCGCAGTGGATAGAGCACTGGCCCTGGATTCAGGAGGACCTGAGTTCAAATCCGGCCTCAGACACATAACGCTTACTAGCTGTGTGACCCTGGGCAAGTCACTTAACCCCATTGCCTAACCCCCCCCCAAAAAAAACCATCAACAATAAATGAAGCCTTGATTTGTAGCATTTACAATTTCTGAAGTGCAAATCTCACACTAAACACTTAACCATCAGTTAAATACTCTTGCATACAAACATTGCAGGTAACAAAGCATCCATGATAGGTACAGGAAAGCCTTTATATCAACCCCTGGAATATGCAAAAAACACATAAAAGGATTCACTGTAATCCCTCAGCAATCACTGCAATTCTCCTCCCTCTCTAGGGAGTCCCATTTTCCCCAGGGCCCTCCAGAATCATAGCACCTATCCTCAAAAGGGCAATGATCTTGGGGTTTCTGGTGAGGTAGCCCTCCAATTGCCCAGTGAGCAAAGCTTTCCACAGGCATACACATAATCCTCTAGGATCAATTTTATCGTGTGGTTTGCACTCCCCTCAGAGGAGAAGTGTACTTGGTGTTAATAGACATTCATCTTCATACTAGAAACCTAAATCATTAAATTCTAGCTATATAGGCTTTCAGCCTTATTTTACCAACCTAAGGACATGTTTGCTTGGAAGTGAAATGCACCTGAGGTTACTGAAAAGACATAATATCAGAACCATTTGAATAACTCATGGTAATAGCAGAAAGCAAAGGTCAGGTCCCTTGCTCCCCTATGCTGTAGCTGTAGTCCCTTATTGCTTTCATTCTCAGCACCAGGAATTCTTATGAAGAGTCCCACTGCCCAGGAAATGAAATATCCCTTCTCTTAAATGCTTGTTCAATTGAATCTCCAAACTCTCAGACTTGGAATTGCTAAAGAGGCACTCCCTGAGACTGGTACTGACCAGAAAATTCCCTTCTCTCGCTAGAAGGGTAGATTGTTCTGGGAAACCCTCAGGCCTCGATTCTAGGGTTCAAACTGTATAGGCACTAATCCCTTTTCTAGCCAAACAGCTGGAGTTCAAGAGAAATAGACACTCCTCCAGGAGCTTCTATCATTTATGGATATGGTATACCCTTTCCACAGAGGCCATCTTTGAGCAGTTACACCATTTGCTCTCTAAAGCTGAGCCCAAGAACTCTCCTCTTGGGACACTTGAGGGAAAGCATGGCTGCCTGTACCCCAAGACAGCCATTAACAGAACCAGTTCTTGGCTCTGCTCAACTTTCAGAATCTCTCCAGAAGTAGTATTAGCTGTTGCATCCTCTAGTTTGATTCTTACAACAGGTAGGGCAATAGTGTTAATACCTCTGTTTTACATTAAGGCAACTAGGTGGCTTGCAGGTAGAGTATTGGACTTAGAGTCAGGAAGACCTCAGTTCAAATCCTTCCTCAGATACTAGTGGGGCAAATCACTTAACCTTTTTCAGCCTCAGTTTCTTCATCTGCAAAACAGATAATAATAGTATCTACTATACAGGGATTTTTTTGTTTGTTTGGTTTTTAGGCAATTGGGGTTAAGTGACTTGCCCAGGGTCACACAGCTAGTAAGTGTCAGCTGTTTGGTCTGAGGTCAGATTTGAACTCAGGTCCTCCTGACTTCATGGCTGGTGCTCTATCCACTGCACAACCTAGCTGCCCCTATACAGGGATTTTGTGAGGATCAAATTACTATATGCAAAGCACTTTGTAAACCTCAAATGGCTAAATAAATGCCATTGTTATTATTATTATTATAATTATTATTATATTATTACAGTATATTATATATAGTGTAATAATATAATAATTAATATAATTTATTATTATTATTATCACTGTTGTTTAGAACTTCCTAGGCCTTGGCTTCCTATACTGTAAAATTAGAGCATTTTCCTAGGTGATTTCTGAAGACCTTTTTGGTTTTGACATTCTAGGTTTCTATGAACAAACAGCAAATAAAAAGAGCATTGAAGTTAGAGAATCTGGGTTCAAATTCTGGCTTTGCTACTTACTATGTGTCCTTGGGCAAGTAACTAACTTTTCCTGGGCCTCAATTTACTTTATCTGTATGTAAAGGGAAGGAGTCAATAGAATAAGTCAATCAAATCATCCCACCAACATTTAAAGTAAGTGTCAAGATGCTAACCCTGATACTTTAACCAGGTAAAAATACCTGGTAAAAGTATCAGGGTTAGCATCTTGACACTCCAATCAATCATAGACTTTAGACTAAGTAAAGAAAAAGTCTTTTATCAATTGTAGTGATGATCTTGCACAGGAACATGTTCCAATTGACTGAGGAAACTGGGTTGTGTCCTGTGGGTCATCTATAAAATACCCAGTTCAGGACTGAGAAAATTGAGTGCCTGGAAGTGAGGAGGAGACAATATACCAACTGTACCCTTGAGAAGGTATTGATGGAAGGGAGCCAGGGCAGGGGAGAGCCTTGGCTTTTGTCTCAGCTTTGATCTCCCCACCTACCCTCATTTTGATTTCAGGAACTTAAAAATTCTCATCTTACCACTTCTGTCCTAACCAAGCCCCCTGTTTGGCACTGGCTGATGACATTGCCTGGTCAAGATGATTTCCTCTATCTGTCTATCTATCTATCTATTTATCTATCTATACATACATGTAAAAGGAGGCAGTTGCATTAGAAGGTATCTAAGGTCCCCCTTCCAACTTTAAATTCTGTGATGTGAAGCAATTGGCATGGGACTGTTCCACATCCCCAGTGACCAAGGAGCCCTAGGGCCCCTAGAGAGCGCTCTCAGTCCAAAGTTGAACTGAGAACAGTGGATACTGTTTTGCTGCGAGAAGGGACTGCCAGGTATTAAGTCATTCTTGGAGCTCCGACAGCCAGAAGAGATTCAACCAATAAATCCAGACGGTGTTTGTGTTATCCTCTTTCCTTCCTGCTGTCCACACCCACTCAGAATGAGTGTTGTCTTCCTTCCCTACTCTTTAGCTCTCCTCCTTTTCACCCCAAAGTTTTCTGGGGTGTTAAGGGAGTGTAAATAACTCCTCAGAAGTCACAGCCAGAGCTGCCTCAAGGGCACAACAAATTAATGTGATCATCTGAGATTTGTCCCTCTCCCCTAATCTCCTCAGCCTGTTGCTGCCTCAGAGGCTGGGCAATGATTCATAATAACAGCTCCAATTTCTATGATGCTACAAGGTTTGCAAAGCACTTTTTTTCCCAACAACGCTGTGAGGTTGCAGTATAATTCACACTCCCGGGTGGTATTAAATAAGACCCGAGGCTCATATCATAATGTATAGAGCAGTGGACTGGAAGATGAAGATCAGAAGATCAACCTTTGAATACACACACTTACAAGCCATGTGGCCATGGGCATGTGTCTTAGCTTCTCAAAGGCTCAGTTTCCTCATCTGTAAAATGAAACCAGTAATAGTGCTGGATTTGGAGTCAGGAAAATTCAGGTTCATATCTTCCCCCACTTCTACTAGACATTTACTAGCTGTGTGACCATGGGCAAATCACTTAACCTTCCTAAGCCTCAGTTTCCTCATCTGTAAAATGAGCATAATCATACCCAGATGGTAATTTCTCAGTAACTGACCCATGTTCTCCTGGGAGAGAACCGATAGAATCTTGGATTCATCATACAACTGAATTAGTGAGAATAACAAATACCACAAAGTAGTCACATTATTTGAAATTCTCGCTGCATATTTTTCAATGGGCTGGAACTAATTACTCATATTTTAAATAGCTGTAATTTTGAAGGGTGTAAATTTGAACACAGGTGACCACTTCATAGGATTCATTATTCACACTAAGTGGGAACTGGCTATACTGCATTGGCAAGGGAATAATGTAGAAAAATGGGGCCCACAGCTGAGAAGCCTTAAAGGACCAGCTTTTGGACTGGTAAGTTATTTAAGTATGAAAATCCTGAATCACATGGTAGGGATTCTGTCAAAGACCAGAGAAGCAATTTGCTGGTGGCAAGGAAGTTCAGCAAGTGTATACCATTTCTCGAAATTACCTTTAGACATAAAAGGGTGAAACTCTCTTATCTTGTGATGCATAGTGCTAGTCTCTTAAAGAAGTTGATAGAGTATATAAGACCCAAAGATGCATATGAGATTAGACTAAAACAAGCAAATGAAGAGCGTCCTTTAGGATAAGGAGCTTAGTAAGCCGCTGATGCTGAATTAGAGTAGAAATCATTGGATAGTTATAGAGTAAGATATTTGGTAATGTCATCTAACTTATGGTTAGAAATCCATTTTTATTCCTTTTTTTTTTGGCTAGGAAATGGGGTTAAGTGACTTACCCAGGGTCACACAGCTAGTGAGTATCATGTGTCTGAGGCTGGATTTGAATTCAAGTCCTCCTAACTCCAGGACCAGTACTGGCCTGGTACCGGCCCTGAAGTCAGGAAGACCTGAGTTCAAATCTGGCCTTAGACCAAACACTTGTGACTTACTAGCTGTGTGACCTTGGGCAAGTCACTTAACCCCAATTGCCTTAAAAAAGGGGGGAAAAAAAGAAAATTATAAAAAAAAAAAAAGACATCACATCCTCTGGCTGATAGTAAACCTCTTTAGGTCTCTATTTCCTCAAAGTGAAAAGAAATTGAAAAATCAGTGTATTTTAACCTCATCCCAGCAGCCCCTCTGTTCTATACAAAATAGCAAATTCAGGGCTGGCTAGAGAATTCTAAAAGACTTTTATGCAAATAGCAGCTTCTGTGATGGCTGCAGAATTATGAGAGACACTGTGACCTTTCTCATACTTTCCTCAGCAACATGTCACACTCTTGTTTTCCTTTTCTGACCTTTATTCTGCCCCTAACCACCAATAAAAAATAAAATAAAATAATTACAGCCTTAGTGAAGTAAATAAGGTATACAAACATTTGTGATGTACATCATTAACATGAAAAACATCAAAATTGAGATCTAATACGACTATGTGTAAATAGTCATATTATAATACTATGTAGCAAATGTGAACACCTATGATTGGCATAGGGAGCTCCCAGGGAAGAAACGCCTGTTGCTGCAAGATAGTCTTTTCCACTGACTTGCCCATGGTCACAGGGGTATATGTCAGAGGGACGATTGAATTAAGAGATCCAGGGGAGGCTGCAGAGGACAAGGCAATTCACAAAAGAGTCCAAAAAAAGAGGTTAAAGGGCAGAGGTAATCTCAGCCTGAACTTCAGTACATTCAAGTCTGAGAAGACAACTTTGTAGACAGTGGTTGAGAAAATTGGTTAAAGATAGCTGTAGCTATTTCTGCAGAGGAAAAGTTTATTAATCATAACACCTCCATTCATTCATTCCTTTGGTCAGCCAGTCAGTCAACAAACATTTACGATAGCGGTCCTTGCTATGTCCCAGGCACTAGACTCACGACCTATGGTTTGCAGAGGATTTTGTCCTATAACTCCACGTTCAAGCACCTACCTCACAGTGTTGTTAGATTCAAATGAGATACATAAAATGCTTTGTCAATCTTAACCCCTCTATTAATGTCAGTTACTATTATTATCATAAACTCCCTACTTCCCCTATCACCAAGGTAAAGAGGTCAAGACTGTACCTCCCATCTTCCACCCCCACACACCTGCTCTCAGGCTGCCCTTTTATGATTTCTTTTCCCCTTTCAGTTGCCCTGGAATGTCACAGTAAACTGATCTCACCTGTATTAATGTTGCCACCACCCTTACCCTCCAGAGCCTCTCCAAACATCCTAAACAGGGCCCCGGCCATAGCTACTGATTAAACACAACTTCCACCCCTTCTGTCTAGTGAAAGTAGTGGGAAGAATTAGTCTGGTTGCTATGTTTGTATGAATATCTTATTTCCCTAGCTCAGCCATAAGCTTCTAGGAAATGGAAATTGTATCTGTTAGAGGATCCTGGATCTCGAGCTGGAAGGGACCTTTGAGGTCACCTAGCCCAGCCTTCTTGTTTTACAGATGAGGAAACTGAGGCCCAAGGAGATTCAATGACTCACCCAAGGTCACAGAGGCTGTAAGCATTTAAGGTAGGATATGAACTGGGCCCTGTGATTCCAGATAACATACCATATCATTTCCTCAAAGATAGATCTTTGAATTTCCCACTTGTCTCAGAAGCACTCAGCATAAGTGTTAAGAATCCATGTATGTTCCACACTACCCCTTTTTTTTTTCCCACTTACATCTGCCAAATAGGGTCAGACAGTAATAAAAGAAGGTGATCCAACTGAATAATCCAACAGAAATTTATTTTAAATCTGCAAAGTCTAAGTAAAGCACTGTGCTAGGTGCAGGGGGAGAATGGTTTATTTATTTATTTATTTATTTGTTTATTGCTCTTGAGGACCACACAGTCTAACGGGAAGGGATGAACTGTATAGAAAAAAGCATGATTCACGATGCTCCAAGAAAATCTGAGGAGGGAGAAATCACTTTTAAGTTGGGTGGAGTAGTGGTGAGGAGAGAATAGATCTCAGGAGGCTTTGTGGAGGAGATTGGTACCTGGGTTAGGCCTAGAACATAGGGAAAGATTTCAACAGGCAGAGATGCGATCCAGGCCTGGGGGACACCCTATACCAGTGGTGGGGAGCCTGCAGCCTTGAGACCGCATGTGGCCCTTTAGGTCCTCCAGAGCGGCCCTTTGACTTCATCTTGTTCTGTGAAGTTTGGACTCAGTCAAAGGGCCACATGCGGCCTCGAGGCCTGAAGTTCCCCACCCCTGCACAAATAGGGCCGAGCCAGCCATTAGCAGGGTAAGATCAGCAACAGTTGTGTGTGGAAAGAGGTATGAAAGAGAGTCTGGAAAGAAAAAAAAAAAAGGAGGATCAGTCAGTCAGTCAGATAGCATTTATTCAGTGCCTACTATGCGCTTGGCACTGAGCTAAGTGCTGGGGATGCAAAGAAAGGCAAAAGACAACCCCTGCTCTCAAGGAGCTCACAGTCTAATGAGAGAGACAACATGCAAACAACTATATGCAAATAAGAGAGATACTTGAATGCTAGGCTTAGCTTGCATAGGCAACACGGAGCCATCGAAGGTTTTGGAGCAAAAGAGCAATATAGTCAGACCTCTGAATTAAGGAGATGATTGAGGCAGCTG
The DNA here is from genome assembly GCF_003287225.1 of Phascolarctos cinereus. Taxonomy (NCBI): domain Eukaryota; kingdom Metazoa; phylum Chordata; class Mammalia; order Diprotodontia; family Phascolarctidae; genus Phascolarctos; species Phascolarctos cinereus. The sequence goes on along the minus strand of NW_027555847.1, from coordinate 226,387,119 downwards.
TCTGGAGCCTAGATTAGAGAAGCATTGGATAGAGGTAGGGTAAGGAGACCAGTCAGGAGACCACTGCAATAATCCAAGCAAAAGATAAGGACAACCTAAACCTTGATGGCATCCACCCAACTGGAGAGGAGATGGAGGGACTTCGTTCACAAAGAATGGGCAGATTCAGCTGTATTACTGGGGCAATAATTCACAGGAAAGGAGCGGAGTCTTTACGGTGGATGTTGGAAGGGGTGGCGGTAGTGAGAGCTAGGGAGGCTTCTTGAAGAGGCCAGCTATGAAAATGACAGTGGGGAGGAGGAGGAAGGGATGCTCATCCTCTCCTCTTCCTCTTCCATCATCCCAGCCAGCTCTGCCACCTTAACCTCAGTTTGGATTGGCCCTTCAGGCTAAGGTCTCCCCAGCAGCAGCAAGTCCAGGGAAAGGAGAAAGAAGAGAGAGAGGGATGGGAAATTCTTGTGGCCATTCATCTGGGTAAATCGTCCCAGGGTGGCTAGTCTCTAGCATGTAAAAGACTAAACTTCTTATATTCTTATTTATCAAAAATTAACACCAGTGATACCACATATCCTGAGATGCAATCCCAGGCTACAATTTCAGCATAATGTACAAGCAAGAGCCAAAAAGGAAGAAGTTATGAAATATTGAGAGTATTGATCAATATCATAAATATAGAACTAGAAAGAAACTTTATCATCTTATCTAATTTTGATAAGGGGAAAATATTACTCTCTACTTCACTATACTACCCTTATGAGGAAACAAATATGTGTGTATATATGTGTGTGTGTGTGTGTGTGTATACATATAAAATACCTTTTCAGAAATTATGAAACTTTTGGACTATAAAATGTCAAGAAAACAAAGATTTTAGGGTACTTCGCCCTGCTCCCTCCCCCATATCACACACCTGCAACAAAAACCACTATAATTTCTGCTCATGATTAATGATGAGTTATTGAATCCCAAGTATGCCTGGCCTTTTGAAGCTGTCCTTCAACCTAAGCATAGTTTCAAACTCTCATGTTTGAAAGTTTACCTGACCTGGAGTTTGAACATTATTGCTTTTATTTTTTAAACAATATTTCATTCCCCCCCCCCGCCAATTACATGTAAAAACAATTTTAACATTCTTTTTTCTAAGTTTTGAGTTCCAAATTCTATCCCTCCCTCTCTTCCCTCCCCCCCCCGAGATGGTAAGTAATCCATTAAAGGTTATGCGTGTACAATCATGAAAACATTTTCGTATTTGTCATTTTGTACAAGAAGACTTAAGAAAGAAGGAGAAAGAAAGGAAGGAAGGAAGGAAGTGAAAAATAGTATGCTTCAATCTGTATTCAGACAACATCAGTTCTTTCTGTGGAGGTGGATAGCATTTTTTATCATGAGTCCTTTGGGATTGTCTTGGATCATTGTATTGCTGAGAATAGCCATAAACCTCTTCTATTATTTATATACATTTAAAACAGGATAGATCTCAACAATGTAATACAGTGCATGACCCTTTTTCCTAGGATTGCAGAATGTGAAAGCTGGAAGGGGTCTTTAGTCTTTTAGTCCAGCCCTCTTATTCTACTTATAAAGGAGATGAGGTCCAGAGATGGTAGATGACTTGTCCTAGGTCACCCAGATAGTTGGAGTCCCAGTGAGAGTTAGTTTCCTGTTTTCTACACCAGTATTTTTTCTACTATCTTGGAAAATATAACTGTCTTCCCAACTAGATTGGGGAGGTCTGAGACAAGTTTTGTTTGTTTGTTTGTTTTAATCTCCCACAGTGCCTTCTCATGAAACAACTCACCGCTCATACAGAGCTGGCCTGGCAGAGCGTTCCCTTGATCTGGGCAACGGCCATGGTCTCTGTTTGCCCAAGGCTCCCAGAGAACTTAGACCTCTTGCTCCTGAGTTTAGACAAACAGAAATCACTCTTCTGGTGGCTCTGGAGATATTCCTTGTAGTTATTAGAGAGCAGAGTATAGAGGAAGGGGTTGATACAGCTGTTTCCGTAGGCCAGACAAGTGACAACGAAGTTGATATAGACTTCAGTGTTGCCAGCACTACTCCCTGGCTGCTGGTCATAGATGCTCAATAGTTGCCAAAGCCAGAAGGGGATGAAGCAAATCCAATAGGTGAGGACGATGCTGAAGATCATGTAAAGGACCTTTTCCCGGGGGCACCTCTTGGTTCTCTCAGCAGTAAAGACAACAGTTGTCTGGGACTGCCAGTAGGTCCTGGCCAGCCTGCCATACAGGTAGCAGATGGCTAGTCCAGGGGCCAGGATGCAGGTGTGGAAGAGGATGGTGAGATAGACCTTATAGGCCCCCAGCTGCCAAGTTGGGTGACACATGTGCTTGGTCACCCCATCTCGATGGCTTGTGCGAAGGTCTATGAGGATCATGGTGGGCAGGGCCAGGAGGAAGGACACCAGCCATACGATGCCAGTGACCATTCTTCTGTAGTTCCTAGATCGGCTGATGGTGTCCAAGGGTTTTACCACAGCCAAGTATCTCTCAGTGCTCATGACAGTGAGGATGAAGATACTGGCATGCATAGTAAGGAAGTCCAGACTGAACAGGGTCCTACAGCCAATGTCCCCAAAGTACCAATCCCTGGCAAAATAGGTGCAGACCACAAAGGGTATAGTGGACAGATACAGGAGGTCTGCCAGGGCCAGGTTAAGGATATAAATGTACATGGAGCCTCCTAGCTTCATGGAGGAATTTATGACCACCAAGGTGTAGATATTGCCTATAGTGCCCACCAGACACATCAAGGCCAGGACACATCCCAGGAAGAAAGTAATAAAGATGCCATTGCTGTCCCCTGGTCCTTCAAAGGTGTCATTGGAGGTGACATTTAGGAAATGTCCCAGCTCCATGTCACAGTATCACGCCAGAATCATGGACAACAGGAGAGCAGGGTCAGGATTAGGCGAGCCTGCTGCAGGTGAAGGGAGGTGCACAGGACCAGAGATTAGGGCTGGTGGCAGATCAGAATCTAGGAAGTTAAGATGGTGATCAAGAGGCATGCAGGCAGCCCAGGCCAGGCCAAGTCAGGAATCCACAAGAGACAGAAGACAAGTCACCACACCTCAAGGGTGTCCTGAGATGAATCTGACACCAAGGCCAAAGTCTGTTTTTCATCCAAAGACTTCTTATTTACTTTCTGTTAGGAACCAGTCCCAGGGTGGAGGCAGCCCTGAGCCTGCCCATAGAACAAAGGGACTAAGTGGTTAGAAGGAGATATACCTGCAGCAGCTTCCCTTCTAATGGTGTGGGAATTGTCAGGCTCCAGTTGTGAAAGTGCAGAGGGTAGTCAGACCTGGGTGTTGTGGGCACAGCAGAGATGAGCTCACCCACTAAGCTTCTCAACTCCACCAGAAAGCATTCAGAGTTTCCAAAAGGCATGTGGCAGCTCTCACCCCACCATGGCTGCTCTGGGTGGGCTTTGGCAACCAAATCCCCATTTAAGGCAGAAAAGAAGGAAATCAATCAGCTCTTACCATGAAATTAGGTGGCGAGAGGCTCCCACAGGAAACTGGCCAGAGAAGGCTGCCTGGGAGGAGCTGGGATGGGGTCAGGGCTCAGGGTAGAAGTTGGAAGGCAGAGAGCTAGCAGGCTTTTCTTCCCCAAAGCAAGCAGATTCCCGACAGACAGCTCATCTCAGTTCCTCTGTAGCCTGCTTTGTGCAAGGGATCAGTTCTAACTCCATGGATTGAAGAGTCCTTGGCAGGTGACTAGGATCCCGAAAAACTACAAAAACCCTATGATGTCAGGGATGGGCTGTGGGTGAAGAAAAGCAGAGTACCCTCAGCACTCTGGCCAGTCACAAGCTACATTCCCCATTTTATCACCCATTGAAGAGATTTCAGAGCCCAGTGCCTTAGAAGAGTCTTCTCCAGGACTGGGCAAATAAGCTGCTTCTCTCCACCCAGATGGGAGGGGAATTTCAAATTGCCAGCAAAGGCGGCAAACCTTGGGATGAAGCGAGCAGCATTAATCCAAGGAAGGCTGGTTTCTCAGTAAGCTAAGTGAGAGGCATTGCCAAGAGCAGCCAGAGGCAGCTAGCTCACTCCGTAGAGACATAGTAATCACTTGCTGGTGGCTAGCAGATAGCCAGTAACTGACGGGGGCTGCTTTTTCAAGCCTAGAGAGTGAATCTCCTCATTTCTCTGGGGAGGGGAGGGGAAAGATAGACATCAATTCCTCTGGCAGTTCATTGTTCCTCTAGGACTAACACACACACACACACACACACACACACACACACACACACACACACACACACACACACACACACGCTGATCTAAGAGCTACTCACACTCTCAGACCTGCTGTTAGGACTTAGAGGAGAGATATCATTGGCTACGCGGTACTAGCTCCTTGTCCCTGGGTGACTGGGACCTGTAACACCTGGCCAGACAAACTTCTGGCTGCAGCTGGAGCCTAAAGTGTGATTTTTTTAAAAAAGTGATCCCTGATCAGCCCCTCTGCTTTGAGGCTGTATATTTTGACTTCATTCCCTGTTCTTCTTGGCTACCTCTGGAGGACAATTGAAATAACATCTGGATGGGGCTGAGGTATGCATGGAGATTCAGGGCAAATGTAACTAGTTCCCTCCTCTGGAAAATCACTCCATCCCTGTTTCTCCTACCCCTCCCGCCTTTTAGGAGGCTGATGAAAAATCAGAAAGGCAGCAGAAAGATTGGTCTTCCAAGCTGCAGAGGAGGCTGGAGGATAGGGATGATATAAACAGTGGAATGAGTAACTGGAACATGTCACTGTGCCCCAGCCTGGCATGTTACCAGCAAGAACATTAGCATCTGATTCTCCCTGAGGTGGTCTGATGGTAACACTGCTCATAATACGAAAACCTGGGACTCTTCTTAATATTCAAAGTGCTTGGAAATCTCCAAACCAGAACCATAGGATTAGAGATTTAGCATTGGAAGGGACACCCTCATCATATAGATTGGGAAATAGAAGCAGCAGAGGTGTGCTGCCCAATGTCCCGCTAGTAGTAAATAGCAGAGGCTAGGTTCTCTGACTTCAAATTCAGCAGACCCTCCACCATATCATCCTGCCTTCTCTTATGAAAGGTATTTTTGTGGAGCAGGTGGTGCAGTAGCTAGAACACCGGCCCTGGAGTTGGGAGGATCTCAATTCAAATCCAGCATCAGATACTAGTAGTGTGACCCTGGGCAAGTTACTTAATCCCAGTTGCCCCCCCCAAAAAAAAAAATCCCGATTTTTGCAAGAGTAAGGTAGAAAGTTTTCTCTAAGTAATTGCAGAAAGTTGTAGCTGTGCTATGTCCCTAGGGTTATACTTAGCCTGGAGGTAAAACAGGGAATGTTTCTGAATGAGACCTGAGTTCTAGGATCCATGGACTCACATTCCCATCCCCTGGGTTCTTTTCCCATTCTATTTATCTTAGGAGATGGGTCCCAAGTAGATGCAACCTCAGGGACAGAAAGTGCCAATTTTTCTTCTGATCTCCTTATTTTCACAGACAGCACTTGCCTCTTACAGATGGGGAAAATTGAGCTTACAGGGAAATGCCTCGCAGCCAGTCAATGGCCTATCTAATTAAGAACTGATCTATCCAAATTTCCTCAGGCCTGCCTGCCCATTCCATTCCTTTGATCTTGTGGCTTCAGTCTAATGAGTAGAACCGCAGGTGGAAACAATACAAAGCAAGGAGAAGAGACTTTAGGAAAAGAGACCTAGAAAGTCCTGGCTAGTTATCTCTTGGCAAATAAGAATGTGTGCTTGAGGCTGAATCCACAGGGAAGAATTGGAGTGGTTACTTGATAGGCTAATTCTCAGTTTTGTCTCCATTCTTCTCCCTAGAACAGTAGCTGCATGAGTCACTCTATAGGAAGTACTCCAGGATTTTTCCTTGAAAGATGTCACATTCCTTCCGATAAAGGACAGCGTTCAATCAAATACTGATCAGGGTCCTTTCAGGGTTATTCCTTGCCATGAGGTTACTGGCACCTAATCCAAATCCCTGTCTTGAATCTCCTTGCCTGGATTAGGGAACAGCCCAATTCTTGCCCTGGCCCCTGTACTCTGTTCCCCACTTCACCCCATGTGGCATCTGGCTGAATGTGTTAGTCAGTTAGTCAAGAAGCATTTATTAAGTAAGAGACACTGGGCTGAGGGCAGAGAAAACAAAGAAAGGCAAAAATGCAATTCCAGTCATCGAAGAACTCACATTCTAATGGGTCTTCTTCATTAAACCTGGATTCTTCTTAGCTCGACAAACGTTAACAATTCACATTTCTATTATTTCTATAGAACCTTAGGGTTTACAAAAATGCTTTCCTGTGGAGTGGATAGTAAAAGTATGTATTCTTGTCCCCATTTTATAAGTGGGATGATTGAGCGTTAGAAAAGTTAAGTGATTTACACAGAGATAGTAACAGGGGCAGCTGGGTGGCACAGTGGATAGACCACTGGCCCTGGAGTCAGGAGGAGCTGAGTTCAAATCTGTGTGACTGTGAGCACTTAATTCCAATTGCCTTAAAAAAATAGTAATGGTCAAGACTGGGATTTGAATTTAGATCCCCAAATCCAGCAAAATGAAGTTTAAAAATTTTTCTAAACAGATACCTTTCTGTTTGAATATAAATTGATACTCAGAAAAGCTGCTTGTTTCAAAACTGAAATATCATCTTATTTTTAGGCAGACCTTTTACTTTTACTTTGTGATGTAAGGCAATTACTAAAATCAGGTTGGTGAATTCATTTTAAATGTAATTTTGATCTTAGAGCATGATCTGCATAATTTTATGTCATAAAAGGACTTTTTAAGCATTCAGCTAATAATTCAACAATTAGTAAATTCTTAGTACAAGGTACTAGGCTAGGAGCTGGAATAATGAAGAAAAAACAAAAGCAGTTCTTTCTGTTCTTATCCCTAAAGAGAAATGAGAATGATGCAAGAAAATCATGAAAAACTACAGTTTGCTAAAGGAGACCCAAAAAATACTGAAGAAAATAACACCTTAAAAAGTAGCCTAACCTAAATGGCAAAAGAGGTCCAAAAAACCAATGAAGAGAAGAATGCCTTACAAAGCAGAATTGGCCAAATGGAAAAAGAAGTCCAAAAGCTCACTGAAGAAAACACTTCCTTAAAAATTAGAATGGAGCGATTGGAAGCTAGTGACTTTATGAGAAATCAAGACATTGTAAAACAAAACCAAAAGAATGAAAAAAAAAAATAGAAGACAATGTTCTTATCCCTAAAAAGCTTGTATTTTACCCAGAGATTCTACTAGTAGGCATATACCCCAAAGAGGTAGATTAAAAAGAAAATCCCATATACACCAAGGTATTTATAGCAACACTTTTTGTGGTAGGAAATTAAGGAGATGTCTATTGATTAAGGAATGGCTAGATAAATTGTGATATATAAGTGCATTAGAATATTACATGATGGTGTAATGATGAATATAGAGAAGCATGGAAAGACTTATGTGAACTGATGCAGAATGAAGTAAGTAGAGCCATGAAAACAATATATATGATGGGTACAACAATGTAAATGGGAAAAACAACAACTGCAAAAACAACAAAAATGAATGCTGCAAAAATACAAAAAACAACTCGGCCCAAAAGAAGAGCTATGTATGAGAAGATATATTTTGCAGAGGTGTGAGGTCTCCATTGGTGAAATATCGCATATATTTTCAGATTTTTTCCCATCAACTAATCAGTTTTTTTGACTGCTTTTTTCTCCTCATCCTCTTTATTATTTAAAAAATATATTCTTTGCTATATGGAATTGGGAAGAGGAAGGATAGAGGGAAAATAGGTGATAACAAAAGATATCAATAAATTTTTTTTTGGGGGGGGCTAGGCAGTGGGGTTAAGTGACTTGCCCAGGGTCACACAGCTAGTGTTATGTGTCTGAGGCCAGATTTGAACATAGGACCTCCTAAATCTAGGGCCGGTGCTCTATCCACTGTTCCACCTAGCTACCCCAATAATTTTTTTTAAAGAGCTTACATTTCGCTAGACAGATACATCTACCCAGTTAAGAAAATACAAAGTCTTCAAAGTAATTTAAAGAGAGAAAAATCATTAACAACTGAGGAGATTATGTAAGGCTGCAGGTAGGAAATAGCACCTGAACTGAAGGAAGCCAGAGATTCTTCAAGGAACAGGTGAGGAAGAAAAGCCTTCCAAATATGGTGGAAAACCTATGAAAAGTCCTATGAAGAGACCTAGGAAAATAAGAATTGCCACCTCTTCAAACAATGAGAATTCAGTAATTACTAACAATAACTGGGGCAGCTAGGTGGTGCAGTGGATAGAGCATCGGCCCTGAAGTCAGGAGGACCTGAGTTCAAATCTGGCCTCAGACCGAATACTTGACACTTACCAGCTGTGTGACCCTGGGCAAGTCTCTTAACCCCAATCGCCTTAAAAAAAATAACTAGGAGGTGGTGCTCTTTAGCCTGACTGAGCATAATGCTTCTGAGAGGTCCCAACAACACGTTTGTGTTAACTTTCAGTATACATTTAAAGATCTTAGTTTTGAGATCTCATATTCTCAAGAAGAAATGAGCTTATCATGAAGAGAGAGTGAAGGATGACAAGTGGACAACCATAGTACTTTCTGGTACCCAGAAATTGAGGAAAGTCAGAAGCAGTTTAGGTGGTTCTCCTGTGATGAATTTATGGGAGGAAGTGGATAAAGAGTTGCCAGGAATGGGTGGGTTGCAGTCTGAATCCGATGAGAGTGAGGTTCAAGCATTGCCTGCCATTCTCCTCATTTTTCCTCTTTACTGTAAAAATTCTTCCTTCTGTGCCTCTTTTATGTAAGAGAATTTTCCCCATTCTACCTCTCTCTTCCCCCTTTTCCTAGTGAATCCTTCTTTCTCACCTTTTCATTTTTTTCCTTTCCTTTCATTTTTTAAAATTCATTCCAACAGACGGTTTCTAACTGCCCTAATAGTGATAAAGTTAGGAATTACAGGTTATCATCTTCCCATGTAGGAATATAAACAGTTTAACTTTATTGAATCCCTTATAGTTTCTCTTTCCTGCTTATCTTTTCATTCTTCCCTTGAGTCTTGTGTTTGCATGTCAGATTTTCTATTCTGCTCTGGTCTTTTTATCAGGAATGCTTGAAATTTCTCTATTTCATTAAATATCCATTTTTCTTCCTGAAAGATTATACTCAGTTTTGCTGAGTAGGTTATTCTTGGGTGTAACCCTAGCTCCTTTGCTTTCTAGAATATTATATTCCAAGCCCGTTGTTCCTATAACATGGAAGCTGCTAAATCTTGTGTGATCTTTACAGTGGTTCCATGATATTTGAACTGCTTCTTTCTGGCTGCTTGCAATATTTTCTCCTTGATATGAGAGCTCTGGAATTTGACTATAATATTTCTGGGAGCTTTCATTTTGGGATCTCTTTCAGCTGATGATCAAGAGATTCTTTCAATTTCTATTTTACCTTCTGGATCTAAGATATCAGGGCAATTTTCCTTGATGATTTCTTAAAATATGATTTTTTTTTAAACTGTGGCTTTTGGATAGTCCAATAATTCTTAATTTTCTCTCCTTGATCTGTTTTCATGTCGGTTGTTTTTCTGATGAGATATTTCACATTTTCTTCTATTCTTTCATTCTTTTGACTTTGTTTTATTGTTTCTTCATGTCTCATGGAATCATTAGCTTCTAGTTGCCCAACTCTAACTTTTAAGGAATTACTTTCTTCAGTGAGATTTTGCACCTACTTTTCCATTTGGCCTATTCTGCTTTTCAAGGAGTTCTTTTCCTCAGTGAATTTTTGTGCCTCTTTTACCATTAGGCCAATTCTGTTTTTTAAGGTATTATTTTCTTTCTTTCTTTTTTTTTTGGGGGGGGTGGGTGGGTGGGGAGAGGTAATCAGGGTTAAATGACTTGCCCAGGATTACAAAGCTAGTAAGTGTCTGAGGTCAGATTTCAACTCAGGTCCTCCTGACTCCAGGGCCAGCACTCTATCTGCTGCACCACCTAACTGCTCCTGATATTATTTTTCTTCGGTATTTTCTTGTTTTTATTATTATTATTATTATTATTATTATTAATTTGTTTTGAATTATCAACAATCACTTCCATAAGCTTTTGAGTTTTAAATTTTTCTCCCCCTCACTTCCCACCTCCCTCCCCAAGACGGCACACAATCTTCTTCAGTATTTTTTGTGCCTCTTTTACCAAGCTGTTAATGCTCTTTTCCTAATTTTCTGGCAGCCCTCTCATTTCTTTTCCTAATTTTTCCTCTACCACTCTAATCTTTTTCTTTAACTCTTCCAGGAATTCTTCTTGGGCTTGTGTCCAATTAGCATCTTTCTTTGAGGCTTTGGTTGTAGCTGTTTTCAAAGTGTTATTTTCTGAGTTTGTCTTCCCTGCCACCATAGTAGTTTTTTATGGACAAGTTCTTTTCTCCCCCCCCCCGTTTGTCATTTTTCCAGCCTATTTCTTGAATTTGAACTTTATGTTAAAGTCGTTCTTATAGAGTTCTTAGCACAGTCTAGCATAAATGCCTGTTTCTTTCTTCCTCTCCTCGTTTTTCCCTCTTCCTTTGTTTTTGTTATGAAGGATAGCTTTATCCTTTTCCTGGAAGGAGGAGGAGGAAGACATAGAAGGGATATATTGGGGAAATGTAGGTGATACAAAATCAAAAGTTATCAATAAAATTTATTTTAAAGGAAAGGAAATTCTGTAGAAGAGTAGTGAGAACTCTAAACCCAGGAGTCAGGAGCCTTGATTTCTAATGGAGGATTCACCATGAATTTGTTGCATGATGCTAGACAATTCGTGTCCCTTTACTCTGACCTTAGGATATGGTTTACCTGAGATTTTCAGGAAAAATAAAATTAACCTAATTCTCTAATTAGCTTATGGGGTCTAGTTAGCTAATGGGCAGCTAGGTGGTGCAGTGGATAGAGTGCCAGCCCAGGAGTCAGGAAGAGTCATGCCCAAGAGTTCAAATCTGACCTCAGACTCTTACTAGCTGTTTGACCCTGGGCAAGTCACTTAACCCTGTTTACCTCAGTTTTCTCATCTACAAAATGGTCTGGAGAAGGAAACCGAAAGCTTCTCCGGTACCTTTGCCAAGAAAACCTCAAGTGGGGTCATGAAGAGTCAGACATGACTGAAAATAACTGAACAATAACAACAACAGGACCTAATCACATTGCCCTGGCCAACGTGCAACATAATCAGTGAAGTAGTATATCTGGTTGGTGTCCAGCTTAAATAGAAATGGGGCTACTAAACTGTGCATAAGGATCCAGAGAGCCACGTATTAACATTTTCTATGTTTTATTTTTTTTTTATTTTTTTAATTTGGTGAGGCAATTGGATTTAAATGACTTGCCCAGGGTCACACAACTAGTAAGTGTCAAGTGTTTGGTCTGAGGCCGGATTTGAACTCAGGTCCTCCTGGCTCCAGGACTGGTGCTCCATCCACTGCCCCACCTAGCTGCCTCCTTAATTTATTTTGTTAAATATTTCCCAATTACATTTTAGTCTGGTTCACAGTACATTCACACAGTAATTCTGGTACGCAGGGCAGTGTTCTGGGCCCCGTGCAGCACGATTGATACCTCTTGTCTAGAGCAGAAGAAAGCATGCTGGATTTAGAGGCAAAAGAGCTGGGTTTGAATTCTGGGTTGGATCGTTTCAATTCTATTTGATTTAATAAGCATTTTTAAGTAGCTGCTGAGTGCCCAGCAATGTGACAGGTACTAGAGATACAAAGACAAAAATAAGAGTGTTCCCTGACCTAACAGAGCTTATTTCCAACTGGGAGGAAACAAGAAATGGGTAAATACAAAATTTACACAAACTAAGTTGGGGACAAGGAGGGCACTGCCAGTTGGGGCTAGGGGACAGGGTGGGGCTCGATGGCACTTGAACTGAGCCTTGGATAGAGCTAGAGGTTCCTAAGAGAAATCAGGGGTGAGGAGGAGCAGAATCCATTCCAGCAAAGTGGGAAACACTGTGCCGAGGCAAATAAGGAGGAGATTAGGAACCCAGTATGGAGGGAACAGCAAGTATGCCAATTTGGGAAAATGTACAGCAGGCAGCAAGGTGGCACAGGCGTTAAAACCCTGGCTTTGGAGCAAGGAAGACTTGAATTCACATCCAGCCTCAGACACGTACTAGCCATGCGACCTTGGGCCAGTCACTTAACCTCTACCTTAATCCACTGAAAAAGGAAATGGCAATATGTAATATATGTAAAATGGTCCATGGGGGTCATAAAGAGTCAGATGTGAGTGAAGAACAAGAGCAGCGATGTCAGTCTCTCTTTCTTCTTCTTCTTCTTCTTCTTCTTCTTCTTCTTCTTCTTCTTTCTTCTTCTTCTTCTTCTTCTTCTTCTTCTCCTCCTCCTCCTCCTCCTCCTCCTCCTCCTCCTCCTCCTCCTCCTCCTCCTCCTCCTTCGTGAGGCAGTTGGGGTTAAGTGACTTGCCCAGAGTCACACAGCTACTAAGTGTTATGTGTCTGAGGCTGGATTTGAACTCAGGTCCTCCTGACTCCAGGGCTGGTGCTCTATCCACTGTGCCACCTAGCTGCCCCCAGGGATGTCAATCTCAAACAGAAATTGGAACCACTAATACGTACATAAGGATCCCTGTGGGCTGCGTACTGCTTTAGCTTTAAAATGTAATATTATCTATGTTTTATTGTATTTTTATTTATTTTTGTTTAATGTTTCCCAATCATATTTTATATAGAGAGCACTCTCTGGGCCCTCCTAGTCTCATGTTTGATGAAGAGTGCATGAGAGGCCATAATATGAAATGTCTGGAAAGACAGGCTGGAGTTAGTCAAGTCAGCTGCCAAACTCTAGCCATCTCCTCCACCATCATCACCTTTACTGTGGACCCAGAGACTTGACTGGTGAATGGCTTTCCTGGCCACTCTTCCAAAAAAGCCTCAGTCATACTTCATTCTCCCACGCAGCCTTTCCAGTACATCCCTTCCCCTCAATACTCCCCTCTAACCAAATCATATTAACTCTGCCACTGTTGAATGGAATGGGCCAACCGACTCCCCTTGGCCCCATTTACTTTCCCTATGACTTTCCAAATCAAGGTGCTTTCCCTCTCTGCTTTCTCCTCCCATTAGAAGGAAAGTTCCTTGAGGGCAAGCATTGTCTTTCTTTTGAATTTGTATCTCTGGTGTTTAGCACCTAGTAAATTCTCCATATATGCTTTTAAGATTCATTCATTTATCCTAGGGGCAATAGTGACTCGCTGAAACTTCACAGACAAAGGAATATCAGTCTAGGGGCTGTGTGGGTTACAGACTGGAGAGCCTAGGGATTGGAAGCTAGGAGATGAATAAGGGACAGCCTGTCCCTTTGCTCCATGTTTGTTTGGATTTCCACAAATTCAGATGCTAAGCATCTCTTCTTCTTCCATTTTGAGATAGATTTTCCCTTGCAAACAAACTGGCCCAGCTTCTCACACAATAGCTTTGGTTGATTCAAGGAGGTATACTGATAACTGTTCACACTCACTTCTGATGGTCTCTTTCCCTAAAGAAAGTGTCCTTATCTAGTTGACACCAGAACAAATGGGGAGTTTCAACTCCAACCCTTTCACCTTGGTCAACCACTCACCTCTTCTAAGCTTCATGTTTTTTTCACTTGTAAAACAGACATACTAATAAGTGCTTCACAAATTTATTTGGAGAAAATGTTTTGTAAAACTTAAATTACTATATAAATATGAATTAGTATTATTCTTTTTTTTTTAAGGCAATGGGGTTAAGTGACTTGCCCAGGGTCACACAGCTAGTAGGTGTTATGTGTCTGAGGTGGAATTTGAACTCAGGTCCTCCTGAATTCAGGGCCGGTGCTCTATGCACTGCGCCACCTAGGTGCCCCAAATTAGTATTATTCTTGAACAAATTTAGATACCTTTGCTTTAAGAAAAACTTTGTCCAAGTGTAGAATCTCTGATTCAATTTGATTTAATAAGCACTTATTAAGGATCTATTACATAATGGAGATAAAGGCAGCAAGGTATTCCTACATGGCCTAGGAATCAGTAAGACAGATTTAAATCCTGCCTTTGACATTCACGCTACTTAACTATGAGTAAATCAATTAGCTTCTCATTATCCCAGTCTAATATTTTGAAGTGTACTCAATCAAAATTCTCTTCCCTTCTCTCATCTGAATTGTGGTAGCTATCAAAATCTTAGCTCATATTCTCCCTCCTTTCTCAGGAAGTTCAGTACTTGTTCACTATCTCCTCCTCCTTCTCCTCCTCCTCCTTCACTATCGTCCTTAAACTAGGGACCTTAAAATCCACTTAGATGTTCTCTTAACATCTCTAACCTACTAGTTTCTCAGCTTTCTTATGAACGTAACTGGAGGAAGTTTAACAACTGTTCTAAATGGGTACATTATAAGTTTATGTTATTCAACCCTATCTGGGCCCTCACTGCAGAAAGGCAGTCCTCTCTGGGTTTTCTTTCCTTTCTTTCCTTTCTTTTCTTTCTTCTTTCTTTCTTTCTTTTTTTTTTTTAATTTTTGAAGGCAATTATTGGGCTAAATGACTTGCCCAGAGTCACACAGCTAGTAAGTGTCTGAGGCTGGATTTAACTTAGGTCCTCCTGACTCCAGGGCCAGTATCCAACTTCTCTGGGTTTTCTTGACGCTACTCTCTCATACCTGCCTGAATATTATTTCTCAGTTTCCTTTCCTAACTCATCATATCACAGCCCGTAACCATGGTTGTTCCCCAAGGTTTTGTCTCAGACCCTCTTCTCTATTCTCTCTCTGTTTTTTTTTTTTTTGGTGAGGCAATTGGGGTTAAGTGACTTGCCCAAGGTCACACAGCTAGTAACTGTCATCTACTCTCTCTTGATAACTCCATTAGCTCTCATAAATAAAACCATTTAGATGACTCCCAGATCTGTCTGTTCAGCCCTAGCATTTACCATGGCCCATCAGATTCCCAGTTATGCGTTGGGCACTTCAACCTGGATGTCTCAGAGACATGTTAAACTCAACGTGTACAAAAAAATCATATCTTTCTCCTAAATCCCTCCCTTTCACAAACTTCCTTATTTATACTGAGGGCACCACCATTCTTCCAGGTTTCCACATTCATAAATTTGGCATTATCTTTACCTCCTCTACTTCCCTCACTCCATATATTCAGTGGGTTACCGTATCTTTCTCTTTCTATCTATACAAATATCTCTCCTGTCTCACCCTTTTCCTCCATTTTCACAGCTACCACATTAGTTTAGGCCCTTATTACCGCTTGTCTAGATGATCATAACAGCCTCTTATTCCCTCTAGGATCAAATATAAACTCCTCTGTTTAGCTCCAAAAGTCCTACGCAATCTGGCCCCAAACTATCTTTCCAGCCATACTAGACATTACTTTCCCCGCTGGGTTCTGAGATCTGGCCTTTTCTCTGGTGAAGAAACACACCACACTCCATTTCTCATATCTGTGCCTTGGGACAGCCTATTCCCTGTGCTTGGAATATATTTTCTTATTACCTCTGCCTCATAGAGACCCTTTCTTCCTTTAAGATACGTCTCAAAGCACCATCTTCTTCAGGGAAGCCTTTTCTGATCACCCCCACTTCCCCCATCCCAACTACAACTAGTATTCTTTCTCTAAAATTATCTTAGATTTAACTGCTTTGCATTTAAACCTGCATATATTCACTTTATATTTATAACATTTATCTTTTTTTATGTGCGTTATATCTCCGCCATTAGAACATAAGCTCTTTTGGAGTAGGACTTACCGTATTCTTTGTTGTCGTATTCCCAGCCAGTTATCTGGTACATAGTTATAGGTACTTATTAAATACTTGATTGATTGACTATAAATTAGAGGGGAGGTGCTATCTGCCTTAGGGGAGGAAATTTACTCACTGGGAGTTCCTCACACTGGTGAAATCACAGGTAAGGGCCACCCCCCTCCTCAACTCTCTTTCTTTTCACTCCTCACAGCATTCACCCACCAAATGTATAAGGAATTGTGCTAGGCTCTGAGAATAGACAAAACCCTGCCATAGTTTAATCTAGAGATGTGTAGGGAGAGCAGTCTTTAGCCACTTCTTCAGCTCAGTGTCTAAAGCTGGATGC
Organism: Phascolarctos cinereus; assembly: GCF_003287225.1. Lineage (NCBI taxonomy): Eukaryota > Metazoa > Chordata > Mammalia > Diprotodontia > Phascolarctidae > Phascolarctos > Phascolarctos cinereus. The sequence continues at coordinate 226,370,993 of NW_027555847.1, read as the reverse complement.
TTTAAAATATCCATGAGAATGAGCTCCTCCCGCTCAGATGGATCTCTCTGGGAAGGAGGCAGACGCTGACACTCCCGGCTCTGAGAATTCCGGAGCTCATTGTCCATTCTAACCCCAGCATTCTGTGGTTCTGTGATCCTCTCAACTCTCAAGAACAGGAATGGCTTCCAAAGACGAGGGCCATGCTGCGATGCTCATCTGTTCCTCTGCTGAGATCTGATCTCAGAGCCCCATCTGCTGGATACGTGTGTTCCCAGCCTCAGGGAAAGGCATCTGAATCAGTGAAGGATATAGAATACTTGCAGGCCCTGCTTTAAACAACCCCCCCTCCCCCCACCATGGCTTATCAGAAGAAGATCAATTAGTATCTGTTTACCTCTGTATGCTTGCACTGAACTCTTCCATTGATCGACTTCTCCACTCTCCAACCCTTGACAAACAGTTTCAGTGACCACTGCCCTACACCAGGGCCTGAGATTTGGCATTGATAGGCTTGGTAGATACACTCCCATATATTTTATCAATTCTGGAGTTATTTTTTTCCCCTTTACATACACTATTTTGCTGTTAGGGTTAGATAAATACTGTTTATGGCATTAAGGAAAAGTATATTTATTTCCATGATTTCTAGAATTTTTAACATAAGCAGGTATTGGATTTTGTAAAAAAATTTTTAATTATGTTTATAGTCTTCATTATATTGAACCAACAGGGCATTCCTCTTATAAATCTAACATTGTCCTAATGTATACTGTCTCTAATAAGTTGCTGTGGACTACTTGCTAATATTTTATTTAAAATTCTTCTGTCAATGTTCTTTAGGAATATTGGTCTATAGTTTTGTTTCTTTGCTTTGCCTCTCCCTGGTTTAGGTATCAAGATCATATTCGTTTTGTAGAAAGAGATTGGAAAGGTATCTTCTTAATATTCCAAATTTAGATAGTACTGGAATTAATTGTTCTTGTATTGCTTGATAGAATTCACTCATAAATCCTTCAGGTCCTAGAGTTCTTTTCCTTTGGAGTTCATTTATGACTTGTTCAATTTCTTTTTTTTCTGATATTGTGTTATTTAAATAATCTTCTTTTTTGTTACTCTGAGTATTTTATATTTTTGTAAGTATTCATCTATTTCCTTTAAGTTATCAGTTTTGTTAGCATAATATTTCAGTAAAATAATTTCTGATAATTTTTTTTATTTCCTCTTCAGTTGTTATAAATTCTACTCTTTCATTTTTGATACAGTTTGTTTTTCCACTCTGTTTTGAAAACTAGGTTAGTAAACTGTTCATCTCTTTTATTAGCTTTTTTTTTAAAAACAGCCCCTGGTATTATTTATTAATTTAATGCACTTTTTGCTTTTAACTTTATTAATTTCTTCAATTTTATAATGTCTGCTTTTTCATTTAGTTGGGATTTTTTTCTTTTGGATAGATATTTGTATCAATGCTTGCCTTGCTATCTAGCTGCTACTTATGGAAAAGGCAGTTATGAAAATTGAGCAGAGAGATTAATAGGAGTAATTTCATTTTGCTGGTGGTAACCAGAATGAGAGAGAGAGAGAGAGAGAGAGAGAGAGAGAGAGAGAGAGAGAGAGAGAGAGAGAGATCCATGCTCTTCTTTCACTATACAAGACTTGTCAAAGGAGGATAACCTCTGAACTCCTATAACATTATTACTCATTTGGCATTTAATCATATATATTATCATATATTATTATTTAACTTTTTTGTGAGTGTAAATTTTGTCTTTCCAATTTGATTACAAATTCCTGAGGGGTAGGGACCCATTTTAAATTATTTTTACTTCCTAATATCCTCCACAACTATGATGACCATATTTTCTATTTTGAAAGTTGGAATACACAATTTGACAATGAATAGCCTTTTTGCAAATCTCTATTAATCACTTTCTTTTCTTGAAGTTAGTACTAACTTGGAAAATCTTGGAGGTATTTGTCATTGTAAGAATATCACTGTCAGAGGGCTGGGGTCATAGTCATTACTCAAAAAGTTTTTGTAGAACTAAGTAATTAATCAACTAAACTTTTTAAAATCTGCAAAAGTTACACAATTTGAGTGAGATTAGTAGGGGAAATGACCGCAGATAATCTAGAAGAAAGCATAATGTTCCTATTGGAATTCACACGGTTAAGAGAGAGGCCTTTCTGCGTCAAGAACCCTAATTTTGTAGGAAATTCCCTGTGGGAAAGAACCTAGCACTATCTACATTTAGGTCTGTCCAGTGTGTGTGTGTGTGTGTGTTGTATTAGTACTGGGGTGGGGAACCTGCAGCCTCAAGGAGGCATGTGGCCTTCAAACTTCACAGAATAAATCCCCTTCATAAAAGGATTTGTTCTGTAAAACTTGGACTAAGTCAAAAGGCTGCACCCAGGGACCTAGAAGGCCACAGATGGCCTTGAGGCTGAAAAGTCCCTCACCTTTGTTTAGACCTTGCCCTGAATAGAACAATACCTATAATCTAGTCCATGTTGATACTGCTTTAATCATGTGACTTCCCTTTCTAAGTACCGGAGCGACATATGGCTTTATCACATTAAAGTCTACACTTCTCTGTCAGACTCTCAAATCCCTCTATAATGTGGCTACTTCCTACCTATCCCAACATATATCCCAAGGGAGCACATTGACATTTTTTGGTCCACATCTGTGATTTCACTGATGGACAGAATTCCTAGTGAGGGAACTCCCTCTACTGGCCTCTGCTTTACAATTTAAGCAATCTTAGAGGGGTTGGGTTGGGATCCTGAGAGATATAAAGTGACTTGCCCCTGGCTCACCCAGCCATTAAATGTCAAATGAGGGACTTGAATCCAGACCTTCCTTGACTCCATGTCAGACCCTCTATCCACCACGCTGAGGTGCCACCTGGCACAAGGGGGAATAGGTACTGGACCTCTTATTTCACTGGTCTAGTGAACTCCCTAAATGAGGCGATTTTCTCTACTAATGCAGGTTGGCATTTTTGCCTGGGACACTGAGAGAGAAAATAATCCACCCAGGTTCAGAGTCCCAAGCGGGACTTTCATTCAGGTCTTCCTGGTTCCAAGTTTCTAAATGAATGTCTGTTGAATGAATGAAACTTTGTCTTAACAGGCTAATCCTATAGAACCTTGGGGAAACTACAGAATTTTAGAGCAGGAAGGTTCAACTCCATCATTTTATAGGCATTTTGGAAACTGAGGCATTGAGAAGGGATGTGACTTGCTCCAAACCAAAGAACAAGGAAAAGGTTGAGTGAGTAGACATAGGGGTACGAGTGAGTAGAATGGTTTGCTTCCATCACCCCAAATCCTTAGCTCTTTCAAATTTTTCCCTTCCCTGCTTGCCCCTCCCCCTTCCAAATGGGAGGAACTTCTGGCGCTATCAGGACGCTTATTCCTTTAGTCTTCCCGCCAGAAGGTGGAGTCTATACCCATGGGGAGGGGAAAGAGGTGGGCCGAGACGCGGTGAGGGGGGAGAAGAGTGGAACCCTCTCTATGGTCCTGCTGACTGAGTCCCTTCCCCCCGGTGATGCTCTATGGTTCTTCCTGTCCCTAGTCAGAAGGGGGCGCTGCGCGCAGGCGCAAGAGGACGACGCGGCTGGGCCGGAAGGAACGCGGTGGTGCCTTTTGCTGAATGAAGTGGTGGCGGCGGCGACGGCGGCTGAGACTGGGGTCGGACCGGAGCTAGCGCGCCCTGAGGTGAGTGCCTGGTGGCCCGGCGAGGGAATGAACCTGGGGCCGCTACCTCGGCGGCTGGCGGAGGCGGCGACCGCCTGAGTGAAGGTGATTTCTCATCAGCGCCGTCGCCTCCATTAAACCACCCGGGAAGTGTGAGGGAAAGAGGTGGGTGTGGGGGGAGGCGGGCGGGGGGTCGGGTTTGCGAGCGGACCGACTGCGCCGGGGACCGTGGGAGAGCCTGGGGTGGGGGGAGGGGACCCGGGAAGAGGACGGACCGGAACGGACGCCTCGGGGACGGACCGAGGCCTAACCGGGGACTCTGGGGAGGAGGAGGCGGCGAGGGCGCTGGCGAGGGAGGCCGGCAGGCCCTCGGACGGGCCGAGAGCGGAGCGGAGGTGCCCGAGGCGGGGGAGCCGAGTGTGAGGGGAGGCGATCGGCCGCACGGCGGGCGCCCGGGCGCGTTCGGCGAGATGTGGGCTCAGACTTCAGCCGGGAAGGTGGCTGGGCAGGCTCCCCAATCTCCCCTCATCGTCTGCTTTTTTCTCCTGCCTTTCCTCAGCTTTCATAACCTCCCATTACCTTTCAGAGAGATCTCTAAAATTCGGTTTCTGGTAACTTCTTGGTCGCATTTTTTCCCCCCAGATTCAGCTCCAGGTTTGTCTCCAGGGTTTAAATACTTGTCATTCTTCTTCTTTTTCTTCTTTTTTAATGATTCTGGCTCTCACCAGATAATTAAAAGGACTGAAGGAAACGTTCTGTTGGCTAGGGGCATGAGAACTGGTGTTTAGGTTCATCTAAGCTTTATAGTTAACTGACCTGAAGCTTCAATAGAAAGCAGTCCCGGTTAGACTTTAATAGCAGCTTTTTAAAAGTTGAGTTGAGGTTGGAATTGATTTTCCTGTGTAATGTGACCATGAATTGCAAGTCCTTGGGACCTGGGGTTTGTGGGGCTCTAGCCATCCAAAGAAATTAAGATTTTTTTGAGGGGGAGGGAAGGGATGTGTGAGAAGGAACTTAAAATTTCTTTGGTATGTGGGGCTCTCGGAGTGGAAACTCAACTAATGCAGATTAGCAGATAGTCACATTTGCCTGGAGTACCTATTAGACTACTTGTGTGTCACAGGCCTTGAACTCAAGCCTGATTCTGGGGCCTGACCAAGCTATTTCTTGATTAATTTTCAAAAGTTGAATTTTACTTAAGTTTGGAACTTAAGTGAAATACAGGAATAGGTAAGTAAGTTGTGTAGTGAGAAGGGTGGAGATAACAATAGCACTTACCTCTCAAGATTGTTGTAAAAATCAAAGGTGATAACATGTAAAACAAACCTTAGAACTAGGATATATAAATGCTACTTATCATCATCATCATCATGATAAGAAGTCAAGAATCCTGGCATTGCCATTTTTGATGTCTGTGTGACCTTGGGCAAATCAATTAATTTCTCTGAATCTCCTTTTCCTCATTTATAAAATGAGAGGTTTGGACTAGATGATCTCTCAGGCCCTTTCCAGCCAAAAATCTACGATCCTATGAATTTAGGGTAATTTTATTGTTGGATAGATCTCTATGATAATTTGGGACTCCACTGCTCATAGTTGGACAGTCTATCTAGAACGTTCCAGATAGATCTGTATCATAATTTGGACTTTAGATCATCCATTGGACAGTCTGTCTAGAACAAGTTCTATTTTGACTAGGTCCAAAACCATACACTCCTGTCTGTTATAATCTATCAACTTTTCTGTAATCAACACAATTTTTAGATGTTTGGGCCTAAAAAGTTGGTGAAGTTGTGTTCATTAGTCTTAACCTGAATGCTTTTTGATGAAAGAAGCACCAACTGTAGTATGTTTTAAAAACTACAAAATCTTAAATAAGCTGTTGCATAATGTAATAAATGGTAAAATAATTAATGGTCATGTCTGCAGTTATCTAGCAGATTTGATTATAAGAAAAGACTCATTGAATATTTTTAGCAGGAAGTACATTTTATCTGTCATAATTTTAGTATCAATTTGTAATTTCAAAGGTGAAATATCTTGTAATTTAGATATGAGACTCTTTGCCCTTCAAACAGAAGTTTTCAAATTTGAACGAATGAATGAAAAAGTATTTATTAGTGATTATAATGTGCCAGGCACCGCTGTGCTAAGGTCTGGAACTCTTGTTTCCAACCTCTTCTACTGAAACTGTCTTTTTGAAAGTTGCCACTGATCTCTTCATTGCCAAATTGAATGACTTTTTATTGGGCCTCATCTTTCTTCACCTCTGTGCACCCTTTGACACTGTCAGTCACCTTCTCTAGGGTTTCGTGATACTGCTAGTACCTTCCCTCTGAGATTACCTCCAGTTTAGGGGGTAGGGAGGAAATGAGTATTTATATAACTCCTGCTGTGTGCCAGGCACTGTGCTAAGCCCTTTGCAGATACTGTCCCAGTTGATCCTCACAACAATTTTGTGAGGTAGGTGCTGTTTTAATCTCCCAGGTTTTGGTTTTTGGTAGTTGAGAAAACTGAGGCAAACAGGTTAAGTGACTTGCTAGGGTCACATAACTAGTATGTGTCTGAGACTGGACTTGAACTCACGTCTTCCTGAATCTGTGCCCAGTACTCTAACCACTACACTACTTAGTTTATCCTATTACATATTTTGTTTGTATGTAATTTTCATAGTGCCAATTTTTGCTTTTCTTTCTGTCCCTAGGAATTAGCACAAAGCCTTACACCAGGGTTGGGGAACCTGCAGGCTCAAGGCCACTTATGACCCTCTAGGTCCTCAAGTGTGGTCCTTTGACTGAATCCAAACTTCAGTCAGACAAACAGTTGCACTTGAGGACCTAGAGGGTCACATGTGACCTTGAGGCCCCAGGTTCCCCATCCCTGCCTTGCACTTAGTAGATATTTAATAAATACTTGCTGATTTGATACTGTTTTCCCAAGTTTTCCTTCTGCCTCTGACTTAGTCTTCTTACTTTGATCTTCATGCAGGTTATACATACTTTTTGAGGGATAACAGTATTTTTGCCTTTACTGGTGAATCTAGCTTTTAACACTGCTTGGCACACAGTAAGAAGTCAATAAGTACTTGTGAACTTGACTTGGGGATACAGATACAAAAGTGAGACAGTCCCTGACCTCAAGGTACTTACATTCTACTGAGGGAGACAACATAGATAGATATATAGATATGCACACACACATATATATGTATGTGTGTGTATATATATAAAAATAAGGTGGCAGTGGCAAGGGAAGGCAATATTTGGGGGAGGTTCAGAGATAACTTGATCCATAGAGTAGCCAATTGACATGCCCTATATAGGAATAATTAAGTAAAGTTGTGTTGATTTGACTATTAAGCCAAAACCAAAGTGTTAAAAGGTGAGTTGAGAGTCTCTGTATGATGGGCTGTTTGAATTTGTGCTTACTCATTAATCAGTATCTCTCTGCCCAGAGCGAAGTTCTTGGGCTGAGTGGATTCACTCTCTAGAGGTCCTGTTCCAGGTGGAAAGAGTGACAAGGAGGCAGTGGCAAAGTGGATGGCTGAGTGGAATGTGAAACCTGAATTTATGTTTTAAAATTATTTCCAGAAAGACTTTTAAACTCTTGTTGAACTTCATATCTAACTATATTTGCATATGTGAAGTTATTGGGGCTGTTACATAAGTTATTTTGGAGGATCCCGTCTTATAAAAATAAATGGTTTAATTTGCATACCTTTCAGTATCGATCAACACTTATTTGTTCATATGTATCTGTGCCAGAATTCATAATGTAGGAAGATTTCTTGACAGTCTTTTCCCATTTCTGGAATTCTCTTCACTAGTATTCTTCAGCTGGATGAACCCACTAGGCAGTAATAATAATTAGCATTTATATAGTGCTTTCATGGAGTAACAGAATACAGTGATATTCTTGTTTCTACTTCTTTAGGGGCAGAAAAAAAAGTTTCTCAGAAAGGGAATTCTAGAATTAGGCTTAGAATAGTGGTTATTACTATAGTGAAATTATGGAGTATGAAAAGGGGGGCAATCTTTTCTTAAGTATTTGTTGAACTCTTTGTTAGCTGTGGGTAACAAATCATATTTTTAAGTACTTCTAGTAATCTGCTTAATTTTAGTTATCTCAGATTCTGTTGTATTCCAGCTAAATTTGATGTGAAGAGACTTTTCTAAGTGACTCAATTTTCCTATTAATTTCCAATATAAAATTGGAATGCTTTGCAATTTGCCAATTCGGCAGCAGCATTAATAAGGTAATTAAGAATACAACAAACCTTTTAAAATGAAAAAATGAATATGCCTGAATTTTTCTGTTTATCTTTTTGTTGGAATGAGGAGAAAAGGAGGACTGATCTGGACTTGGGCTCTTCCTAATTTGTTTCTATCAGTGAATAACAATCACCTTTTCAAAATCATAACAATCGTCTTTTCCAAATTCAGTGATAGTGACCCTTCAACTACTCTGGTCATATTAGAAAAAGACAATACTCCATAGTCCCCCACCCCCAACTTAGAGGAGAGAAAGATGAAGGGTCATGCTGATTTCAGAGTTGAAAGATTCCTTAAAAGTCATGTATTTAAACCTGTATCTGAACAGGAATCCCCATATACACTCTCCTCAACAAATAGTTATCCAGGTTCTGTTTGAATACTGACCATTCTACTTTTAGATGTCTCTAACTTATAAGAAACCTTCCTAAAATAGGACAAAAATTTGTATTTCTGTCATTGATAGAACACTGCACTTCTAGTAATAACTGCTTTTGAGTCCTGGTCATGTTCTTGCCTTTTTTTTTTTTTGTGAGGCAGTTGGGGTTAAGTGACTTGTCCAGAGTCACACAGCTAGTGAGTGTTTTATGTCTGAGGCCAGATTTGAACTCAGGTCCTCCAGACTCCAGGGCTCCTCTATCCACTGCACCACCTAGCTGCTCCTTGTTCCTTCTTGTGTGATACTGAGCAAGTTACTTCACCCCTAAGCTTCAGAATCTTCAGTTGTACAGTGGTAATGGTACTTATGCTTCCCACCTTACAGAGTTTTTATGGGGAAAAATACAGCTTTTTGTAAACATGAAAACACTACAGAAAGGTGAGCTATTATTATTATTGTTATTATTGCTTCTACTTCTCCTGTCTGGAACTAAGCAGATCTCCTTCAAATGCATGGACAGCTCTCATGTACCCCTGAGTGTTCTCTTATCCAGGACCCAGACATCTCTAATTCCTTTAAGCAGCCAGAAATTGTTTGATGTCACTGGATTTGGATTCCTTTCCCTTGCAAATGAGGCAGACCCATGGGTGTGTGGAGGATGGGGAGAAGAGGAGATATGTGCGATGGGTGGGTAAACTAGTGTCTGTATATTAAAAGAAATATGGGAAGCCAGGTTATGTTAGTTTGTTAACTCATTTAGGTTTCTGATATTAATAGTAGCAAATAAATTTGCTTTTTGATTACAAAAACATCACTCAAAAACACACACACACACACATATACATATATATGCGTAGATTTACATACCATTGAGAGTAATAACTGTTCTAGTAGAATTGAAATGATGATGCTCACAATAGCCTTGTAAGATGAATGCTCTTAAATCTGAGCCTGTGATATTCTGGTGGAGCCTCAGCTGAGATTCATGCACATCTGCTTCCTACTGTTCATCTTTCTGCCTTTGGATCAAGTCAGCAAGCTAACGTACCTTCTATGTACTGGACACTGCTAGGCACTAGGGATACAAAGAAGGGCAGAACAGCCCTTGTCCTCAGAGAGCTCACGTTCTAATGCAACACCTAAAGTTTTATATATAGGATAAATTGGAGATAATCTTAGAGGGAAGGTACTAACATTAAGGATAGGTAAAGGCTTCTTGAAATAGGTGGGATTTTAGCTGAGACTTGAAGAAAAAACTAAGAGATGGACAAGAGAACAGAGAAATTCCAAGCTTGGCAGATCATCAGGGGAAATGCCCCAGGTTGAGAAGTGGAGTGTCTTGTGTTAATAGCAGCCAGGAGACCAGTGTCACTAGGTCATAGGGTATGTGGAAGGGAGTGAATTGTAAGACTAGAAAGTTAGGAAGGGGCAAGGTTATGAAGGGCTTTAAAAATTAAGAAAGAAAATTTTATATTTGATCCTGGAGGCAGTAGGGAACTATTGTGAATAGAGGACATGGTCAGATCCAAATTTTAGGAAGATCACTTAGATAGCTAAGTGGAGGATAGACTGAAGTCTGGGTTCCTGGAAGTTTCAGATAGGTCAAGTCTCAAGAACAGGCACTAACATAGGCCAGTGATAGATAGCTATATAGTTTCACCTGGTTGTTATAGAGCTAGTTTTATTTCTGTTTTTTAAAAAACATGTAAGCTTTGTTTTGACAAGATTTTTCGTCTTAAGTTCCACTAGAAAGTACTATCCCTCAAACAGTAAGCAAAACCTTAAATACCTTGATTGTATTAATAACTGACAATCATATCAGTTAATTATCATTTAGAATTTGTAAAATGCTTTACATGCATTCTCATTTGATTTCACAAAAATATGTGAGGTAAGTACTATAAGTATCATCCCCATTTTAGAGATAAGGAAACTGGGTTTCAAGAAAGTAAGTGACTTGCTTGTGGTCACCTGGCTAACATTCATTAATTATATATTTTTCATTTTTTCGTAGGCAAAAATAAATTATACCTTAATGCTATGGCATTTAACAAGAGTAAAGGAGAAATCATGCCACAGATGTATTTATTGTACAGTAGACATCTAAAGTGCAACCCTTTCTAAGAGCTGTTCTATTCCTGTAGTTGAATAATAAAAAATTTCATTTCTGGAATATATAACTAGAGGTCAAAGGTTGAGCATATAACCCTTTTGAAGTTCTAGGATGAACAACTAGTTATTTGAGAGAAAATAATTTCTATTAACACAGGGACACCGTGAGTATTAGTAATAGGATTGGAACCTAAGTCTTTCTAATGCCACATTTAGCTTTCTGTCCACTTATCCATGTCACTTTACACTTTTGAAGTTTACTGATTAAGAGAAATGAAAGTTGCATGCTTTAACTTTCATAGTATTGTAATAACATTGACTGTCGTACTGACCCCGTTTTATTGCCTTTTAGTTTTGTTTTATTTACATTGTTGTAGTAATTGTTCTTCTGGACATTTTCTTTACTCTCATTAATGCTGATTTTCCCGTATTTCTCTCAGTTATTATTCATCACTCCTTAAAATGCAAGAATATTCCATTTAGGTAATAAATTTAGACTTAGAAAGAAATCTGAAATGTCACCTGGTGCACCTGTCTCGTTTTACAGGTAAGCATACTGAAGCCAGAGAAGTGAAGTGACTTGCTCCTGATCGTAGAGGTATTTAAGTGCCACAACTTCGATTTGAACTTGGGTCCTGTGACTCCACAATCAGTACTCTTTCCCCTATTCCACCACGTTTGTTCAGCCATTCTACCAGTCACTGGACACATATTTCTATCTTTTTACTATCATAAATAACGCTACTATGAATATTTTTGAAAATATCAGGCTTTTCTTTCTGTCAGTAACCTTTTTAGATTATAGGCCCCGTGATGGAAACCTAGGATTAAAAGGCATGAAACAATTTAATAGTTTTTCTTGCAAATTGTTTTTTCTACTTGTTAGACCAGTTTGGGTACTGGCCTTTCCACAGCTCTTCCAAAAATTAATTTTTTACTATTTTTGGTAATTTGGTAATGAATGGGTGGCAGCTAGATTGCTCAGTGGATAGAGCACTGGGCCTGGAGTCAGGAAGAACTGAATTCAAATTTGGTCTCAGATATTCACTAGCTGTGTGACCCTGGGCAAGTCACTTAACCTCTGTTTGCCTTAATCTACTGGAAGAGGAAATAGCAAACTACTTCAGTATCTTTGTTAAGAAAACCCTGGGGTCATGAAGAGTTGGACATGACTGAATAACAACAATTTGAATAATGTGCAACTAAATTCTTATTGGCCTCCTAGAAGCTATAACAACAGCTGATTGAGCCTTTCACAGATTGTACGTTATCTATTTGTTGACATAGTTCATGACATGTTTTTGGAATATTTTTATTTTGATTAACCATGGTCAGTCAGTTTAGTGAACTCCTTGGAGAGAATACCTAGATAAGATTCTCCCATTGGTCAAATTGAATATTTGATTGAAGTAAATACAACACTATGGCAAGCCCATTTATTTTAGTTACTCAGTGTACAAGGGTTTCTCTTGGAGAGTGTGGGAAGGGGTGAGTCTTCTGCCAACCTAGAACTGGGTACATGGAGGTGAGGAACAGGTGTCAGTGGGAAAACACTGGACTTGGAGTCAGAAGATCTGGTTTCAGGTTCCAGCCCAGGTAATGTACTAGCTCTGTGACCTGGGTAACTTTGCCTAGTCTAAGGGTTAAGAACACATGGGGTTTGTGAACTTGTTTTAAAATATATTTTGAAAAGTACTTTTCAATATAATTAGTTTCACTCCTTATCCTGTGTATTTTTAATACATTTGAAAAAGTTGCTCTGAGAAAGGTTTCACCTTTCCATAGGTTTCACCAAAGTTAGACAAAAAAGGTTAAGAATCCCTGCTCTAGGCAGTGAAGAAAGCATTTTGTAAGCCATAAAGCATCATGCAAATGTGAGCTGTCATACCCCTTTGCTGCTTTTTTTGGGGGGGAAGAGGTGTTTTTGAAGGTTCAGAGCTGTCCTAGGGGGTTGAGGGGGAGGAGAGGGAATATAAAGAAGGGTTATATGTGAAGCCTCCCAACTGGAGTGAAGGGAGTTGGTGAGCCCTTTCAGACCTGGAGTTCCAGGGTTCCTTGGTTGGAGTACTCATTTGTTATTCATTTATTCACTCTACTTTGGATTATGGCTAGAGGAAAGATAAGTGGGACCTGGACCCTCCCTTTAAGGTACTTAAAATCTAGTAGGTACAGGTAAGAAAGTGGATGCATTTTTTTTTGGCCTGTGATATCACTGTGCCTAGTACATAATAAGCACTTAGTAAATTTTTTTTCATTCATTCGTTTGTTCATTCCTTCTACCATTACAAATCAGCAGCTTTCTGTAACTCATTCCCCACTGTCATGTTCTGACCAAGCACTCCAGCTCCCTTTCTAAATGAATTAATGAAAAAGCATTAGTTGCTTATTATGTGCCAAGCACCATGATAAGTTCTGGGGATAGAAGAACAAAAGCAAAGACAGTTCTGCCCTCAAAGAGCTTACGTTATTTTTTTTCCCCTTAATTTATTTTTCATTTTCATCATTCATTTCCATAAGATTTTGAGTTTTAAATTTTGTCCCCATTCTTCATCCCGTCCCCCAAGACAGTGTACATATTAAAGGAGCTTATATTCTAATAGAAGAAACTGCTCTTATAGAACAGTGTTGATCAGAGAGGGATATATTAATTTGAAAAGTTAAAGGGATTGGTAAATGAAGCTATAGGAAAGTGTATTGATATACCCCAGGCCTGTACAACCTGTGGCTGCAGGCTTAATGTACCCTTTCCAGTATCTGTGACAGTTGGTTCACTTATGATTCTAGGAGCATACCCTCTACTGTCCCCTTTCCAGTTCTGATTATGTGAAATTTAAAAAGATTTTTTTCCCAACCAGTTAAAATTAGAAGAGAAACAAGTAACTGGCGAAAAAAAATCTCTGTAGCATGTTTCTCTGGCAAGGGGTCATTTCCAGGAACTGATTCAAATATATAAGAGTAAACCATTTCTCGATAGATAAATGGTTGAAGAACAGGCATTCTTCAAAATAAGACATCTAACCTATCAACAACCATTTGTGAAAAAATGCTCCAAATCAGTAATAAAAGAAATGGAAATTAAAACAATTCTGAGGTTCTACCTCACACCCTTCCCATAGGAAAATGACAAATGTTGGAGGGGCTATGGGAAAACAGGCACACTAATGCAATATTGGCATAGTTGTGAATTGGTCTAGCCATTCTGGGTAGCAATTTGGAACTATGTTGAAAAAGTCACGAAGTTATGCATATCTTTGGCCTGTGCCCCAAAGAGACTAAAGGAAAATATGTACAAAAATACTGATAGCTCTTCTTGTGGTGACAAAGAACTGAAAACTAAGGAGATGTTCATGTATTGGGGAATGGCTAGACAAATTATGGTATATGAATTTAACAGAATTATTATACCACAAGAAATGAGAAAAGGAAAAATTTCAGAGACCTGGAAAGACGCTTATGAACTGATAGAGAGTAAAGAGTAAAACCAAGAGAAATTTATGCAGTAACAATATTATAAAGAAAAACAACTTTGAAAGACTTGAACTCTGGCCAGTGAAATGACCAGCTGTGATTTCAGAGGACCAGTGATGAAGAGAGGTGATGGACTCAGGATGCAGAATGAGGCTTATATTTTCTGATATAGCTAATGTGGGACTATGGGTCTTCTCCCACCTCCGCCTCCCTTTCTGTGCTATGCATATTTGTTACTTTTTCCCATTGATGGGGTTTTGAGGGGAGCTGTGTGAGGATGAAGAGGAATAGAGATAGAGTAGCAGAAAAGAAAGAAATGGTTATTTTTTCCTAATGCATAGAAGAAAAGGAAAGCCAAAAAGAAGTACAAGATATGCAGGGCAGCTTTGAAAGCTAGAGGTTATACATAATAGAGATCTTCAGCTTCATATAAAATTCTCATTTTCTGTTCTACACATGTAGAAAGGCCCATTGTATTGGTATTAAGTTCAGAATACAAAAAAATGAAATTTTAAAGTTGCTATGTAGAATATCACCTTTCTTAGAAATTCTTGGTGAACTGCATTGCTAGATCCATCTTAGGTCCTCAAGTAATAGACATGTGGTCTATCCCCAGATTCATACTTGAAGCTTTTTTAGCTTAGTAGTCAGCAAGCATTTATTAAGGCTTACTATGTGCCAGTCTCTAGAGTAAGCACTGGGATTCAAAGAAAGATGAAAACATTTTCCTGTATCCTCTAACTTCCCTGGCAGGTCATGGCATCAGCTTCTTGCCATGATAAGGTATCTGTGTAGGACTTTAGTGTAATACAAGCGTGTAAGAAGAGTATGAAGTGCTTTCCTTCTAGCCTTATTATATATTAATCCTTTAGACACACTTTACTGCCCAGCCAAACTGGCCTTCTTGTGGCTTTTCATATATCATATTCCTAACTCTATACGCTTGTATTAGCTGCCCCACCATATGTGGAATGTGTTCCCTTCTTACTTCTGCCTCTTGGAATCCTTGATTTCCTTAAAGGTTCATCTCAAGTGCCACCTTCTATGTAAAACTTTTCCTTCTGTTGGTTATTTCCAGTTTATCTGGTATATAGCTTGTTTGTATATAGTTTTTTTCATGTTATCTCCCCCATTAGATTGAGCTCCTTGAAGGGAGCTATCTTTTACCTCTTATCCCCAGCACTTAGTGTAGTGCCTGGCACATAGTAGGTGCTTAATAAATGTTTATTGTTTGATTGATTCAAACCTTTCCTGATACCCTTTTCCTGTCAATCACCTGTGTCTATTTTTGTGTCTACCTGTAGATGAACATTTTGCTCCTCCCTTTCTCCTTTTTCCTTTTTGTTTCTGTATCCCTAGCACGTAATGCAGTGTTTGGTATTTAATAGGTGTTTAATAAACAAAGGCTGCTTTGATTAAGAAAAGTGAGATACTTTCAGTTGATGAGTCATTCTTTCAGCAAGCATTAATGAACCACTTACTTTGTGCCAGGTGCTGTGCAAGTACTTAGGATTCAAAGAAAGTAAAAAGGTCCTTGCCCACAAGGAAATCACATTGTAATGGGAGAGACAACATTCAGAATATACAAGTTAAAAATGAATAGAAGGAAGTTAACATTAAAGAGGCTGGTGCTACAAGCTTGGAGTGGAGAGAAGAATCAGGAAAGATATCCTAGAACACTTGGTGCTTGAGCTGAGTCTTAAAGGAAATGAGGATTTAGGCATGGAAAACCACTAGTACAAAGCAGATGGGGTGCCATGTGTAAGGAACAGCAAGCAGGCCAATATGGTTAGGTCATGGGGTGCATAGAGGGGAGTAGAATATACGAAGATTGTAAAGGCAGGAAGGGGCCTGGTTATGAAGAGCTTTAAATGACAAAGTACTTCAAATTTAGCTTATAGAGGAAGGGAGGGGGAAGAAGGGTAGGCAGAGTTACCCTTCAGGAAAATCACTGGCAGCCCAACTGGAGGATGGTTTGGAATAGGAAGAGATTGGAGATAGGGAGAGCAGACTATTAAAATAGTACAGTCAAGAGGTAATGAGGGCCTGAATAGGAGTTGGGTGTGAGTGCAGAGAAGAGTAGGCATGAAAAGAAAGAGAAGGGAGGAGTTGACAGTGACACCTATTACATGAACCTGGGTGACTAGAAAGATGGTGGTACTCTCACCAGTAGTTGAAGAAATGGGGAAAGGATTTAGTTTTGGGGAAAAGAAAATGAGTTTGGGACATAGGATCATAAATTTAGAGCTTCAAACAACTTCAGAGGCTGCATTCAACTCTTTCATTTTACTGATGAAGAAACTGAAGCTGAGAAGAGAGGTCAAGTGACTTGGCCAGAGTCACACCATCAGTAAGTGTCTTGTAGGATTTAAAATCTAATCTAACTCCAATCCTAGTGCTTTATCCACTACTACCTGTCAAGAGTACTGGTCCAAAGGAAGTGGTGGCCAGGGAAGGGATGTTTTGGTTTGGGAAGTCTTTGGATTGGACGGCACATTTCCATAGACAATGGTTGTGTTGATTTGGTTG
Source organism: Phascolarctos cinereus (assembly GCF_003287225.1). Lineage (NCBI taxonomy): Eukaryota > Metazoa > Chordata > Mammalia > Diprotodontia > Phascolarctidae > Phascolarctos > Phascolarctos cinereus. Next base: position 226,354,553 of record NW_027555847.1, on the reverse strand, counting down.
GTGGAAAGGGGTAGAGGTGGAGATTTTGAGGCCCTGGTTAAGATGCGGATGCATGATCCAAAGGAGTTCAAAGCTAAGTGGCTTAGCACCTTCCTGTTATGTTCTTTGGAAGTCTAGGAGAAATGGAATAGCAACAATAACTGTATTTAAATGAAATAAAATTTTGATTTTAAGATGACAGTGTCAAAAAGTGTTTTAACCAAATAAACTGAAATACAGTGGGAAGTATATATTTAAATGCATTGAGGAGCCCAGATCTTAGCCATGTGGATGTTCTTTCCATCTCCAGGCTACAATTCCATTTTAAAAATTAAAAAAAAAACCTTTCATTTTTATGTCACCCACATTTCCCAGTTTATGCCTGCCACCTGTCCAGAGAGCCACTACATATCACAAAGATTAAAAAAGAAGGAAAATAAAGCAGTTCCAGCAAAACTAACCAACGCAGCAGCAGAGGAAGACACTGATTCCACACCCATAGCCCCCTGCCTCATAAAAGAAGGGAGGGATGTGTGTTCTTATATGTCTCCATTGGAGGGTCAGGCTTGGTCATTATAATTATACAGAATTAGTTTTTTCCATTTATATTATTGCAATTGTTTATTAGTTTACTGGTTCTACTTGCTTCACTTCATATTAATTTACATAAGTCCCTGTATTTCTCTCCATATTCATCATTTTTTATAGTGCAGTAATATTCCATGATTTTTGACTCCTCATCCTCTACAATGAGTCCACATGTCTTAAATCTTTCCCAGAGCACTTTTTTTTTTAAACATTGTATGAGTAGCAGAGCAGTACTGAGGATTTTTATCTGGTCACTATTTCTGTGTGACCAGTTCACCTCCTTATCTTGTTATTAATATCCTTGTTGATGTCTTTTATACCACTTGAACTATGCCTCTTTTTCCTTGCAATTTGATGTTATCTGCATTTTTAACTATATAGCAATGCCAGAAGGTTGGTTTTGTTTTGGTTTTTTTTTAAATAGATGGACTTTTGTGGCCTCAGGCAGCTTGGAATCATTAAAAACACTACAGAGACTCCCACATTTACCTCAGGTGAAACTCTTACTTGAATTCTGGCCCCTAGTTTCTTGTTCAAGTTTCTAGGCCCATCTAATATGTATATACTAAATAACTTGCATGATTCTCTCCCCATCCATGTTACTTGGGCAATAGGCATTTTTTTCTATTGTAGAAAATCTCTAAAAACCTGTGTTTTTTCTTATTTTCATTAAGGTTATTCTTTCTATATACATGAGGTAGCTAGTTGGCACAGTAGATAGAGTGCTGGGCCTGGAGTCAGGAAGACTAATTTTCCAGAGTTCAAATCTGGTCTCAAATGCATGCCCCTATTTGGGATTTTCTTGGCAAAGATACTGGAGTAGTAATGCATTTTCTTCTCCAGCTCATTTTACAGATGAGAAAACTGAGGCAAATGGGGTTAAGGGACTTGCCTAGTGTCACACAGCTAGTAAGTGTCTGAGGCCAGATTTAAACTCAGGAAAAGGAGTCTTCCTGACTCCAAGCCAGGCACTCTATCTGCTGCACCACCTAGCTGCCCATATCATGCTTGACTCTACATGTCTGTAAACAGAAGTTTTGTTTTTACTTAGCATATCAAGTATTGAGGTAGTAGAATTCAAATGTGGTGAGATCCATTATTGTTACCAATGATCACTGAAACTCTGGGAAGCACTTAATTAGTTAAAAGTGTCAACAAGCTTTAGTTTTAAAAAAATTTTATTGATGTCTTTTGTTTTTACATCACCTTTTTCAAATATTACTTCTATTCCCTTTTTGAGTCATGCCTTCTAACACAGAATTTTTAAAAAGCAAATAAAAGCAACCTAGGAAAAGCAACCAACACGCTTTATCAACTGTTGGACAGCACAGTTTCACATCCATAGTTGTCCCACACCTCTTTGAACAAGGTAAAGAAGTACATTTTCTCAGATATTTTCTAGGGCCAAGCTTCTTGATCATATGATTACTGGGCTTGCCTTCCTCCCTCCCTCAGTATTTTCTTTTGAGATATAAAAATGGAGAACGCAAGTTCCTCAGTACCAAAGGCTTTCTTAGGGATATAAAGAGGTCCTATCTGTGGCGTTTAAAGAGTTCGAAAGACATAATTTCTGGGTAATTAGTCATTTTATTAATAATGCCAGCATTTTAATAAAAAGAGGTCAGTGGCACTCTTGCCCTTGGGTGTTCCTGAGGGTGGCAATCTGATTGGTTAGCAGTTAATGAGAGATGGACTTTGCAAAGAGAAGTGAGCTCACTCCAATGAGGAGCTGGGAATGATACTATGTCCCTCTTAGAGAGGAACTATCCCTATATCCAGCCTACCCTCCAGCCTTGGGCAATCTAGATAAAAGGATCTATTTCCACCTTAGAATTCACCTTAGAGATTCCTTGTAAGTTTTGGTGGGGTCTGACCAGGATTGAATAGTTAATTCAATGTTCTTTAAGAGACTGAACTTCAAAATGGGGACTATAGAAAAAGGGTGAACCTGGGTCTCTCCAAATCATTGGTTATTATTATTATTAAAATTAATTATTTCAATTTATTGAAAATAATCATTTCTTTCATACTTTATAACTCTAGATGGGCTACATATTATATCAACTTTTAAAAATTGTTCAGACATTTTAAGGTACGATCAATTTGTTATGTATTCTTATCAATCAGATGGCATGGTTGTAGTCTAAGATTAACTTCTAATACCAATCTTCGTCAAAAACTTTAATATTATTATTACATAATTTAATTTTTCAAATATAACCAAAAAACCTTCCTGTGGGGCATATAAATTGTAGAATCAGAAAACCTTTCGTGAGTGACATCCACATGTCCATAATGTCATTGAACAGTGACTGAGTCCTGTGGATTTGTTTTTTTAAAAAAGGGAGGGATTTATTATTTAGAACTAGATCATTGCCATCGGAAATTACAGAATGATTATTCTTAAGAAGACAGACTTAATGAACAGTGTAGTTTGTACAAGGAAATAGTTGAAACTGTGCCAGTATGTACTACAGGTTGAAAAAATTTAGCATCTACTAACTACCTTTAAAATCAACAAGTAGCCAAAATTAGCCATCAAAGCTAACCATAAACTAACCTACAGATACAGACCCTGTCAAACTAATCTTGAGAATAGTATTTGAAAACAGTGCTGATTATTCCACATTGTTATCATTACAACACATTGTTATATCAGATTGTTGGTGTTGAGTCTTTTTAGTCTTATCTGACTCTTTGTGAACTATTTGAGGTTTTCTTGGCAGAGATACTGAAGTGGTTTGTCATTTCCTTCTCCAGCTCATTTTACAGAAGAAGAAACTGAGGCAAACAGGGTTAAGTGACTTGCCCAGGAACCCACAGCTAGTAAGTTTCTGAGGCTGGCTGGAACTCATTAGGATGAGTCTTCCTGATTCCAAGCCCAGTGATCTGTCCACTGCGCCACCTAGCTGCCCCATTATAACAAATACTCATTCATAATCTCCGAAACCAGTGCTCACAATTGCCCAGTCATAACATTGATCCATAAAATTTGAAGAACATTTGGTAAAACACATTATTAAGCCAAATACTCATAATCTCCTGTCTATGTATAATGAAAAGCATAACAGGATGAGGTACATATCATATCCATCATCCTATCTGCTGCTGAAGATGTTTTGAAGAGTCAGGGAGCCAATTGAAGATGAGATGATATTCCAGTATTTTTATTTGGTTATGAAGAGTCATTTTATCCATTTGTATATTAGTTTGCAGAACATTAAATATGTAAAAAATAGCGGAATAGAGATATGCCCTCTGTAGGACTGTTTGTCAGAACTCTGTTGAAAAATGTGATATTACAACTGACATTTCATGCTTTATGTTTTTGGAAAACGCTGAACAATTACATGTCAAATTCAAGCCTCACAACTCTGCAAGGTAGATGTGCTACAGGTACTATTATCTCCATTTTACAGAGCTAAACTAAAGTTCAGGTAAACAAATGTCTTCACTACGACCACCCAATTAGTAAATGCTAGAGATAGTATTTGAACCTAGCTATCACCTGACTCCAAGTGCCCATAGTTACAATATGGAACACTGAAACAATTAAATTTTTTTGTGTGGGTAATTGGCGCTTATAGTTCAGTCAACAGATATTAAGTGATTACTCTGAATCACAATGCAAGATGCTGTTTTAGATAAGATGTCATCCTTTCCCTTTGGGAGTTGATAGTCTGTAGACTTAAAGGGAATTATAATGGCACCCTAGAAGCTTCAGTGGTTCTTGATTGCCTGTAGGATAAAATGCAGGCTCTTCTTTGGCTTTTAAAGCCCTTCCTAATCTAGAGCTAGCTTGCCTTTCTAGGCTTATTGTTTAGTTCCCTTTATGTAGGTTATATCCCAGACAAACTGACTTGCTTGTTGTTCCTCACACATTATATTTTACCTTTCTCCTCTGTGCCTATGCAGTGACTATCCAGTATTCCTGGAATATACTCCCTCTAAGCCTTTCATAAAATCCCTAGCTTCCTTCAAATCTCAGCTCAAGTGCTACTCTTTATAATGCTTCCCTCCCCTTGAATTATTTTATATGGGAATAGGAACTGGACCTATGATTTATATAAATTTAGCCAGCTGAGAAATCAGAAGAGGACATTTCAGCCATAGGGAACAGTTTGAGCACAGGCATAGAGATAGAAAAGTATAGGCTGTGTATCAGATGAGTGAGTTCTCCAGTTTAACTTGAGTATATAATATGCACAGTGGCTAATTGTATGGGAAGTTGACTGCCTAGCTCCCACATAACTACTTAAGAAAAATCCTGAAGTTCTACCAGATGAAATAATAATCAAGAAATCAAATGAGAAGTGACTTCTTCCACTTTACAACTGCGCCATAGGACAGCTGGAAGCCTGAGGGCCGTAAGAAAGGTTGCCAGTGAAGCCACCAGCAGGAAACCTCCTAGCTCTAATAGAGATGGGTTAAGGACACATGCAGCCTGCAGGGTTCTGTGTCTGGAGGCAGCAAGAGCAGAAGGTTTGGCTCCCTGTGAGAAAGCTCCGTACCAAGGACCATTAAAGTCCTGTAGAGAAGGCAAGTGGGCTCATATTTCTCAGATTGGGATATCTTAGGCCCAGAGGTTCTGAGGTCCCTAACACTGTCATGTGACATAAAGATCCAGTGGAGGCCTAACCTTGGGTGGTGGAGGTCAGTACAAAACTCTGGGGGCCAAGGCTAAACTAAGCAGGGCTAAACATCTATCTCATCCATATTTGCAGCTGAGTGTGGAGGTGCCACTGGTCCAAAGTCCCAGTTCAGGAACTAAAGCTGGAAAGATGAATAAGCAAAGAAAACACCATCCAAAATTTAAAAAAAAAATATATATATATATATATATATATATATATATATATATATATATATATATATAATTATAGATACAGAGAAACTGAAAAATGAAGGAGTAGGTAACTGTAAGATCTGTAAGCTAAGACTCAGGAGAAGTGGATTTTTCACAGGAGCAGAATTGAAGTAAGGGATAAAACTGAAATAAGACCTATGAAAGAAAGAATTGGAGTGAGAATAATTAGCTTAGGAGAAAAAGTAGCAAATCTTACTTAAGAAGTAGACTCCCTGAAATCTAGAATAGGCCAAACAAATCAGTAATTCTATGAGACAACAAGAAATAGAAGAAAAATGATCAAAAACAACTCACCTGAAAAAGGGTCCAGATTTAAGAATCATTTTTTGAAAAGCCTGAACTGTGTATTTCAAGAAATCATAAATGAAAACCACCCAGAAGTATTAGAACCAGGAGGCAAAAGAGAGCTAGAATCCCCTAATCACCTATTGAAAGGAACCTCGAAAGGAAAAGTCACCAAGTGTTAACTGAAATCCAAAGCTTTCATGCAAAGAAAAAAATTCTACAGGCATCCAGAAAGAAGTGGTACAAGTATCAAGGAACTGCAATCAATATCACACAATATCTGACATCATCTATAAACTAGAGAAGATTTTAGAATACAGTATTCAAAAATATAGATTTATGCTTATAACCAAGAATAACTTAGCCTGCGAAGCTGAATATAATTATATTGGAGGAAGGTTGTATTAATGGACCTTTAATGGAATAGAGGACTTTTAAGCATTTCTGCTTAAAAAAAAATGTGAGAACTTTGAGATACAAACACAGGAGTCCAGAGATATTTATAGAAGGATGAATTTATTTGAGCAATTGGAAGGAACTGTCTGATGTTTTAGTGCTAACATTTAATATGGGAAGAAGAAAGTGCTTTAGAACCTTAATGTCTTCAAGGGGTTTTAAAGTAGTTAAAGAAGAAAAACAGGTCCTGTGGTGAGTTGGTTTCATTCTGAGGATTTGAAAAATGAAGAGAAAAGGGAGGGTTAAAGGAGGAATCATACCAGCGTAGTTGAGTGGAATGAGGGGTGGAACTTAATATTGTAATTGGGGTGCATAGGAAGAGAAACATGGAGTAACAAACATAGAAAAAGGGGTGAGAGGAGCAGGTATCAGGTAACCCTGTGCTTACCTGAAATCTGGTAAAGGAGAACTGAAAACACAGGCACACCCACACACATGGAGTTTGGCATAGAAATACATCAAACAAAATAAAGAAGAGGAAAGAAGAGTGGGGTAAAGATAATCACTTGGAAAGAAATAGTCACAAGCAAAACAAACTTCTCATTTTGAGGGGAGGGGCAAAAGAATAATAGGGAGTGTTTTAGATCACCTCCTAGATAATGGGAGAACAGCTTAAACAAACGGTGGTATGTGTAATGAAATCTTAATGCGTTGTAAGAAGTGATGAAAAATGTCTGCAGAGAATCCTCTAGGATTCTCCAGTATAATATGACCTGATAGAAGTGAAGTGAACTGAACCAGGAGAATTTATCCAAGGACAGCATCATGATAAAGGAAAACAATTTTGAAAGACTTAAGAACATTGATGAACAGTGTCTCTAGAGGACCTACGATGCGTATCACCCACCTTCCAAGAGAGGTGACAGACAGCAAGTGCAAACACATGAGGTTTTGGATATGGCCACTGTGTGCATTCTTTGCTTCACTATACTTAGTGATTGGTAGGATTTTTTTTAAGTTTTTAATTGGAGGAGGGGTGGAGAGGTCAGAAGGGTTGGGGGACTTAGCAATACTGATGTCAAAAAGAGGGCCAGTGAAACATTTTTAAAAACATGCAGAAGAGAACAGAAGGAAGCATAGAAAAGCGGGATAGTTTTGAAAGTAATATATAGAATTTGTTGTGTACTTTTATTTATCAAACAAGCAATATAAAACAAATTTCTGATTTCTGCTATGTGGAAATGGCTTCTTTTAAGTATTGAAGTTCAGAATTAAAAAAAAATAATAGGCGCAGTGAAATGACATGAGATTGGGAAGGTGGAGTGATCGATACCAAGTTATGAGATTATTCATTGTTGTTTTGACACAGATGGAATTTGAACTTTGGGAACCATCACTAATGAGTACTCACTATGGTACTTGGTGCAACATAGTAGTTGATTCAGTTCTATGAATATTATTCATAAACATTTTTTACCTCATGTCTTAAATTTGAAGTCCAAGCTGAAGAGACCGTTTATAAAATTCCATTGTAGAACTAATGTCTTAGTTAGAAGAACAAAAAATAATCAGGGCTAGAGTTTTGTCCTTAATTTTATTTCCTTTTTATTTTGGTTGGTACTACATTCCCTAGGCTATTTAACTGCTTTTTCATAGTTGGAATTGGCCAAGAATGGAATAACTAAATTTTTTCCTAGAGGAGTCTTTAGTGGCATTTTGGTTCAGAAAATTTGAGGGTTTTGTGTAAAAAAAAAAAAAAAGGAAGTTAGAATTAAAATATTTTCATTTTCTAAAGTTTAAGAATTCAGTACTGATTTTTTTCGGCTATTATGTTTTAAATAATTTCAAGTTAGAAGTGCTTAGTACAAATGACTTTTCCCAGATCAATATTTAGTTCTACTTTTGACACACATGGACGCATGTAGATATTTGTTTGTTTGTTGTTTGTTTATTTATTTATTTATTTATGTGGTTTAAAGTTTTTTTTTTACCAAAATCACTAACAGTAAAGCAACTTTGTATAGTGGATACAAGATTTAGACTTGAGTTTGAATTTCAGCTCTCCTTAGGCAAGTCCCTTTGCTTGGGCCAAAGTTTTTCATCTATAAAATGAGAGCTGGAGTTAAATTATCCTTTCTATCTCTAAATTCTATGATCTGTGTAATTTTGAGCAAGTTATTTAATTTCTTTATTATGGGCTTAACAGACATGAACATTTCAGTATACATAGAAAATAAAAAAAAGATTGTATGTGAAACTGAAATTTTGTTATAATTTTTAAAAAGTGTATATGAAATTATTTCATTGTAAGCAAATTAAATGATGTAGCATGGGGTAGTAAATGTAGAGCAGGCCTCAGAATACTGAAGACCTGAGTTCAAACATCTCCGAGAAATACCAGCTGTGTTACCTTAAATCATTTAACTTCTCTGGGCCTCAGTTTTCATATGTATGATTTGGGTGGGTTTTGACTCAGTGTTGTGTAATGTTACTTCTGGTGGTACAGTTCTATGTTTCTTTGCTTTTGTAGCAGCATGAATATTTTAAAATTTATTTTACTGTTAAACTGCTTTTGTTTTCATGATTGTTGCCTATTAAATGTTATCTAGAAGGATGTTGTTATGAAATACCTTTTTTCTCTAGATTGTAAAGGAAACCATGCCATGTATCTATATGCTGCTAATTTTCTAAAGTTGTGATTATGTACTCTTAATTCTGTACTCCTGGATATGAATGAGACTTGTACAGGTTATTAAATATCTAGTATAAAATTTTATTGTGATGCACTATGCATGTCCAGGTCTGGATTTTCAGTGCTGCCAACAGATTTTGAATTTAAGTTTTAACTAAATAAATACATGTATGTGTAAATATGTTTATGTATATTTGTCCAAATTGTCCATATATATGTATATACATACACATATATACACACACATGTATATACATACACACACATAATTTTGGAGGTCTGAGTTGTATCATTCAGTGGAATTAATAGAAGGAAAAATTTTCAAAAGAGTTATGAAATAAATTTTTGGAAAACAATGATAGTTCATTGTCTTTTTGAGTAGAATATATTCTCTATTAACTGGAAGGCTTAGCTTTGTTTATTCAGAGCTTGAAACCTTATACATTTTGAATTTTTGTTTTTCAGTTGGTACAACATAATACAGGAAGACTAAAAACTCCACCCAGTTTCATGCTAAAAATAATTTGTGAATAGGAGCAGTTGCTTAAAATGGCATCAGTGGGTCTGATTTTAAACCTTTAAAAAGCTTGGCTGTTAACAGCCTCAGCAGTAACATAATTAAGTAGAAATACATTAGTAATCAATTTTATCATAATTTTTATTTCTATATCTTAAGAAGCAGCACAATGGTTATTTTTCCCCCTAAAATTAACAAGCGTGACTAGGAGAAGATCTGGGTTCTAGCCTCCTCTCTGTCACTTGGGCCAATATCTAGTCTTCATTTTCCTTATCTGTATAATGAGGATGAACCAGATCTCTGAGGACCTTTCCAACTATGATTGTATGAATCTATGTTTATTTGTAATTGATTGCAATTCCGAGTACAGTATCCCAGAGTTAGAAATTTGACAACCTTTTCTTTCCTTCAATAATATTCAGATTTTAAAAGTTGCAGAATTTGAATCTTCGCGCAAGAGTTGCTGATGGAAGATTTCTTTGCTAGGGAATAGAGTAAGTAACTCAAAAGAATTAGGACAGTTGTTAGAGATGCTTTATACATAGTAGAGTTTCACAGATTAAAAAGATGTATCAGGGAATCAGAAGTCAGGATGGAGAGGGGTATAGAAGCTACATTGATTTTTAAAAATACTTATATTAATCTTTTACTCATCAATTACATGCAGTCTTACTTATCCAATAACATTTATTGAGTTCTGTGTGGAAGGCACAGTCATAGCTTTAGGTTACAGAGTGGGAAAGAAATACGGCTAGTAAGTGTATGAAACTGAATTTGAACTCAGATCTTACCAATTCCAGTCTCTCTATTGCTGGTCGCCTAGCTGTCTCAAATATGAATAAGATGCAGTCCTATACTTAGGGGACTTGTAGTCTAGTAGGAGAATTAAGATATGTGCATGTCTTACACACACATGCACACACATGCACATATGTGTGCGCAAAAAACTATAATACAGAAATTGACTAGATAAGAGAAGCATGTACTATGGGAGTTCCGAAAAGGAATAAATCCATAGCTTTTTAAAATAAAGGTAACCATCAAATTACTATAAGTGATGAAATTTATTGTTGAAAAAAAATAAGAAGGCAGGCATATCATGTCATTACTGATGGGTCTATGACTTGGTCTAACTAGTCTGGAAAACAAAATGAAGTTATGAAAATTTACTAAATATTCTACACTCTTTATACCAAGAATCTCATTATTAGGTTTATGGTCTCAAGATGCTGATGACCAGGAAAAGAAAGTCAATATGTACAGAAAAGTTCATAGCAATAGTCTTTGTAATGACAAGAAAAGAAAAACTTAGGAATAAAATTATATGCCTGATGATAGGGAAGTAGTCTGACAAACTGTGGTATGTGAATTGTAATTGGAATGTAAGAATTGAAGAAAACATGGGAAGATAATAAAAATGAAGAAACCAGCCAGAACAATACACAGTGACTAATGTAAACAGACAATATTACCAAAAGACAGGAAAATTTGGGTCAAGTACATCAGGCAATGTTGATACCGTACTATCGAAGTGTAAAGCTTTGCCTTGCTTTTCTTGTAAAAATCAATGAATTCCAGAAACACAAACTGAGATGTACTTTCACAGTGATAGATATTAAGTAGCTTTGCTTCATTGTTTTCAAAGAATATATTAGGGAGGTTTAGATGTCAAGTAGTGTCTTTTGTACTAAAATGTATCAATAACTGTTTAAAATAAAATTAAAAAGCATACCTTCCCATTGGCATAGCTTGCCACTTTAATGTGTGTTATGACTGCATCTCAAACATGAATTGTGCCACCCAGAACAAAGGCCTCTATATTGAAATAAAAAGACCTTTTCTTTTAAGTAATTTGTACTATCTTAACAGGAAAGAATCCTCAGAATAGACCAGAGTCTACCTTTGCAGAGGCTGAGGTTGTCATATTTTTGTGTTCTTGTAGAATGACCAGACAGTAGAACTGGAACTGGTTAAGCTAAGTTTCTGTATGTCATAGATAAGACTATTGTGGGAACTACTCATTGGTCATAATTTCTAATCTTTCTTTCCAGTAATAATAGCCTATCATAACTATTGATAGTACACTGCAGTACCCACAATCTTGGGGAATTGTCCTCTTTTATGTTCGGCTGATTCAGGAAAAGGAAATGACCTAGCCAGTTGGAGTTTAAAAAACCAACCTAGCAAAAGTATTCCTCTTCCTCAAAGTCCCTTAAGGCTGCATTTTACCTTTTATGACTTTTTTTTCCCCCTTCAAAGCTGCCCTAGCCATTGTTAACTGGATTTTTCTCTGTATTAAAATATTGGGAGTGAGGGGGAAGGGGAACTATATAGTATAATATATTTAGGGCCTGTATCCTTGTCACCTCAGTACTACAAACAATAATAATTCTAAGAGGAAAAAATTACCCAGTTTTTCCAAGTATTTATAAGATTTTGAGTTCTAAATTCCCCCCCCCCGGTATGCAGTCTGATACCCTATGCATGTATGATCATATTAAACATATTTCCACATTAGTCATGTTGTGAAAGAAGAATCAGAACAAAAGGGAAAAACCACGAGAAAGAAAAAACAACGATAAAAAAGAGAAAATAGGATGTTTCGATCTGCATTCAGACTACATAGTTCTTTCTCTGTATGTAGATAGCATTTTCTACCATGCATCTTTTGGAATTGTCTTCGATCATTGCATTGCTCAGAAGAGCTAAGTCTAACAAAGTTGTCACACAATGTTGCTGTTACTGTGTACAATGTTCTGGTTCTGCTCACTTCACTCAGCATCAGTTCGTATATGTCTTTCCAGGTTTTTCTGAAGTCTGCCTGCTCATCATTTCTTAGAGCACAATAGTATTCCATTACATTCACATAGCTCAACTTGTTCAGCCTTTCCCCAATTGATAGGCATGTCCTCATTTTCCAATTCTTTGCCAAAACACGTTGTTGTTGTTGTTTAATCTTATGTTTTTTGTAGATCCTTGCTAAATTTGTGGAAAGCAGCATTTTGGTGTTTGTTTCTTTAGTAAAAGTTATTCTGCTGGCCAAGTATCAAGGGGATGTAGCTAGGTAACTTAGCATCTGAAAGGAAGGCTTTTGTTTTGAATTTCATTTTTTTCCCCAATGATAGCCGTACTCATATCCCAGTGTGTGGTTGCTAGTTTAATAAATTCTGTTATCACCAAAACACCTTTGTGTCTTCATCATTGTTATTTGAGATTATCATTGGTAAATTGATTCACTGATGCCCTAACAAAGACATAGGGCTAGTCATTAGTGGAAATGTTTTTACTTATCTTGGAAGCATGTCATTGAACTTATGAATCTGAAAATCTTACCTGTGTTCTATAACTAAGGAAGCAAAAAGTTTATGATGGGACATTCACCTCTTCCCTTTCTAAAATTTTATCTTTTATTTTACATGGAATTTATTTCTAAGTGTATTGTTCCTTCCTCCCCTACTGAGGGAGCCATTTCTTATTAAAAAAAAGAATTAAAAAAGGGGGAGGGGAGAATGCAATTTCTGCAAAACTAACCAGCATATCAAACAAGATTCCATGAGCAGTGTTTCATAAGCATAGTCCCATCTTTGCAAAGAAAGCTTTCTTTAAAAAAGAAAAAGATGCTCTCACTTTTCCACTAAAAAATCAATATACTTTTCTTAGCTTGTATTCAGGTAAAATATTTTTATAGTTTATAACTTATTTACAAAATAACTATAGTAATTAGTAACGTGAGGGTGAGCTTGTTAAGTTATAGCACCAAAAAAAAACCCTGTTTCACATAACCGGTGTTACTAGACATAATTTGTATCACTTTGACAAACCAGAGAACTTTTTATTCAACTGCAGCAAAAATGTAACAAAACTTCAGGTTCAAATTTCTTTAATATTCTGTTTCAATTTACTATCATAAGACAAGTCTTAAACTGTCCTCATTTAGATGTAATAATATCAAATTGATCATCTTTGTCCATGGCAAATAGACTCCTAATCTATTCATAATGAGGGACATCTAAGTCTCTAATATGAGAATTCTCTGTCTAGACTGGTCAAGTGATTAAAAGGCAAAATTTTCTATTCTGTTTTCACAGTAGATTTAAAAATTGGAGGCACTGTATCAAAAATAATTTATAAATATATTCTGTTGGTATAACATTTTCATAAATGCAATTTGCCTTTCTGAATCAGAGTATGAATTTAAGGACTTTGTATTGATTTGTTTAAAGTACTCATCTTTTAAAAAAAATGCTACCAAATACCCTTTGAAGTACTTGGAAGAAATCTAAAATGTTTTGCACTGATATGATTTTCCTTTGTTTTGCCCCTATAGCATGACACAGTTTCCCTAAGATTCTTCCTTTTAAAGGACTGTCTTTTATAAAGTTGAATACTCACATAACAACTTGAAAACTGTATTTAGGGGGCAGCTAAGTGGTGCAGTGGATAGAGCACTAGCCCCGGAGTCAGAAGGACCTGAGTTCAAATTACTGGCTGTGTAACCCTGGGCAAATCACTTAACCCCATTGCCTAGCCAAAACAACAACAACAACAACAACTGTATTTAGCTTGTCACTCATTTCTTGATGCAAGTGATTTTCTGTGAAGCATGCAATGTGTCTAAATTTCACAAAGGCCATTTTTTTAAACTGCAATAAATCTCTTAAACCTCTCTTGTCTTGATGTTGATTGAACCATGCTTGTGCAGAATCCAATACAATTTCCCTTGTACTTTTTATTAAAAATTCATCAGTTATAAAATTTATCCTGAATATGGCATTGCTGTCAATAAGCTTGCAAAGTAGTAAACCCTTCCTTGCATTAGTTTCAACAACACATGGTTATGTAATCAAATGAACACTTTAAGCTACTTATGTTGTAGTGCCAAATATTAACCTTATAGTTTCTAATTGAGGCCGTAGGTCTTCATACACAAATACTGTATGTCTGTGGGCACGTTCTCCTTTTTTTTCCCCCTGCAAGTGGAGCTATTCTGTTTTGCTTTGTATATCATTCCCTAAGCATCACTTTACCACATGTTGCTAAATAGCACCAATGCCTCATTTCAAATGAGTCTTTTTACCCTTAGTAATTTTGAAAGAGTGAATGAAAAAAATGCTAAGCACCATGCTAAACACTTGGGATACATTTCTTTTTAAGGAGCTTGTATTCAGTACTGGGAGACTACATTTAGGAAGTTTTCCAGCCAATCTTCTGGTCCATGGCCCTTAAAATCCAGGAGCAAAGCACATGACAAGATGTATTAATTAATCCTGTGTAGGCTGGTAGAAAATACTGAGCAATTTCCCTCTTTGGGCTTAGCAGTGGGCCTTTTTTTTTCCTGCCTACTCATCATCAAGAGGTTTATGTTCCAAAACCTGTGGATCTTCACTCCTTAGAGAATAAACATTACTTGATTTATATTTTAGCCTTTAGAAATGAATATTTGGGGAAGTATATGGAATGCTTACCACAGTGAAATGTGTGACTAAGGGCCTCAAGCCAAAATAAAGTTGGAGACTAAGGGCAATAGTGAGCTGTAGAGGGCACTTGTAGAGAATTAACCTGCTGGAGAAGTAAAAAGTTTCCTACTCAAGACTACAAGTGAATAAGAGCCTGAGGGAAAAGGCTTTTTGCTTGTTTCAGTCAAGTTTTTGCCTTTTCTAAAAGCTAAAAAAAAAAAAAGATTCTGAGCTTTGGAAGAAAACCCTGCTTTTCCCTTGATGACATGTCTAGCATTAATAGTAATAGCTAAGATTTGTGTAGGATTCTAAGGTTTGTAAAGCGCTATGTGCATATATTATCCTGTTTGATCCCTCTGACAGCTCTCTGCGATAGATGCTGTTATTATTCCCATTTTACAGATAAGGAAGCTGAGGCTGAGGGAGGGTAACTTGGCCAGGGGACAGTCAAAGATTTCAGCTGAGCCAGAATTTTTAAGACTGTAGTGTCTGGCAGAATAGTGTCTCAGGAAGCTGTGAGGACTGATGAGAATAGGTCCAGTTGGAGCAGTATGATATCATTAAAGTATTAAATGCACGAATTACTTTTCCACACGTATACCTTAGCCACATGTATTCCCTATTTGTGTTGTTTCATGCTTGTGCTCTAGGCCCTGTGTGTGTTCCTTCATGTGTATACCTTGGCCGCTTGTGTTTCTTAAGGTATATTCACTCTTCCCGTTTCCGTTCTGTGTATTTGTGGGACAGTATACCCAAAGTTTAGGAGGAGAATGTTTTGTTGCTACTTTTCTTGCCATGCCATTTCATTAAATGCTTTTGTTTTGAGGTAGTTGGGTCCCTTGCCTAACTGTTAAGGGGGAACACAATCACTAGGGGCTTGTCAGCTACAGTGCATTTTGGACCTGGGATAGCAGGATTAATATTTACTGACCAGGCATATAGATCCAAGGCTGGGAGGGATAACTGGAATGGAGAACAGTTCAGATCCAAAATCTGATTAGAATAATGAATTGAATCTCTTTTTAATTAATTTTTTTATTATTGAACTTAACTACCATAAAAAGAATATTTCCATATACAAAGTATAACAGAAAACAATGAAACCATAAATGTCTTATATACAGTTTGCTTTAAAATAGATATATATATAGTATATGTTTATATAAAATAAACTCATCATTTTACTTTCAGAGCTGCCTTGTATGTTTCCTTTTAAACTTTATTTTCTGTGTGTTAAAAAATGTCTCAAAGACCTTTTCTTTTCTTTTTTGCCAACACTGTAACTAGCTCTCCCCCTCTAGTATTTACTCCCCCCAATTAAAAAAAAACCCCAACAATCTTGTTATGAATAAGTACAGTCAAGTAAAACATCCAGTTATATATTGGCCGTGTCGGAAAATGTCATTCTTCACCTTGAGTCCTTTACTTCTTTATCAAAAGGTGGGTAGCGTGTTTCATCATCTGTCGTGGAGCAGTGGCAGCCTCAAACTTAGTAAAGGATCAAAACTTGGTACTATTTGGTTTTGATATTTTTAAAATTTAGTTTTGCTTTTTTTTTTAATCTTCAAAAATCTACCTTCTCTCTCATTTGAGAATGAGGAAGATAGAAAAGAAAAACAGATCTCCTGTTACAAGCAAGTATAGTCAAGCAAAATAAATTGCTGCATTGGCCATGTCGCCCCAAAAATGTCTCAAATCTGTACTTTTTCACTTCTCGGTCTGGAAGTGGGTACCATGTTTCATCCTGAGTCCTCTAGTACCGTGATTGTTAATTACAATGATCAGAGTTCCAAAGTCTTTCAAAGTTTGTCTTTACAATATTGTTGTCATTGTATAAATTAGCTCTGTTTCTCTGCTCCAATTTGCGTCAGTTCATACAAGTCTTCCCTGGTTTCTCAGAAATTATCCTTTTCATCATTTCTTTCAGCACAATAGTATTCACTCACATTGGTATACCATAACTTGTTTAGCCATTTCCCTCTTGGTGGACACCCCTCCCCCCACCTGTTTCCCATTCTTTGCCACTGCAAAAAGAGCTATTATGAATAGCTTTTTACAAGCTTATATTTTGCTTTCTGTAGTACTCATGCCTCCCTTAACTTACCCTTTCCCATTTCCCCTTTCCCTCTTCTTTTCCTATGTAGTAAAATACATTTCTGCATCCCATTGTATGTGTGTATTATTCTCTCCTTTGAACAGTACAGATGAGAATAAGGCTCAGATGTTAGCTGTTCTCTCCTTTCCTCCTTTCTTGTATAGAATTCTATTTGCACAACCTTTTATACATGTGAGATAATTCCCTCCATCTTTCCTTTCTGGTGTATTCCTCTTTCCCTCCCTTTAAAACAGTTTATCTGTTTTTATGTTGCAAACATTTTCAGATTAATAATAGGTAGCATTAAGAAAACATTTACTATGTGCCACGCACATAATGCTGGTGCTTTATGCTTATCTCATTTGATCCTCACAATAATCCTGGGAGATAGGTTCTATTATTATCCTTATTTTACAGATTGAGGAAACTGAGGCAGACAGCTTAAGTGACTTCTCCAGGATCACATAGCTAGTAAGTATCTGAGGCAGGCTTTGAACTCAAGTCTTTTGACTCCAGACTTGAATCACCTAGCTGCCTCAATTTGTGAAAGCCTTTTTTAAAAAATATATTTTATTAATTTATTTTGATTCATCAACAATCACTTCCATATGTTTTTGAGTTTAAAATTTTTCTCCCCCTTCCTCCCCACCACTCTCCCTAAGACGGTGCACAATCTGATATAGGCTATATATTTACATTCCTATTAAACATACTTTCACATTAGTGATGTTTTAAGTAAAAATTAAAACCAATAGGAAGAACCATCAGAAAGAGGAAACAAAACTCAACAGAAGAGGAAAAAAAGGTAGCAAATCAACTTCCATAGTTCTTTCTTTGGATGTGGATAGCATTTTCCATCCTGAGGCCTCTGGAGATGTCTTAGGTCCTTGTATTGCTGAGAAGGGTTAAATTTATCAATATTAGTCATCCCACAACGTGGCTGTTATTGTGTACAATGTTCTCTTGGTTCTGCTCACTTCACTCAGCATCAGACCATACAAGTCTTTCTAGGTTTTTCTGAAGTCCGCCTGTTCATCATTTCTTACAGCACAATAGTATTCCATTACATTCATATACCACAACTTGCTCAGCCATTCCCCAATTGTTGGGCATCCTCTCAATTTCCAATTCTTTGCCACCACAAAAAGAGCTGTACCTGTGGGTCCTTTTCCCATTGGTGTGATCTCTCTGGGATATATAGCCCTAGAAGTGCTATTGCTGGGTCAAAAGGTATGCACATTTTTATAGCCCTTTGGGCATAGTTCCAAATTGTTCTCCAGAATGGTTGGATCATTTCACAACTCCACCGACAATGCATTAGTGTTCCAATTTTCCCACATCTTCTCCAACATTTATCATTTTTCCTGTTTTGTCATGTTGGCCAATCTCATAGGTGTGATGTGGTACCTCAGAGTTGTTTTCATTTGCATTTTTCTGATCAATAATGATTTAGAGCATTTTTTCATATGACTATAGGTGGCTTTAATTTCTTCATCTGAGAACTGTCAGTTCATATCCTTTGACCATTTGTCAATTGGGGAATGGCTTGTATTCTTATAAATTTGTCTTAATTCTCTATATATTTTAGAAATGAGGCCCTTATCAGAGAGACTGGTTGTAAAAATTCTTTCCCAATTTTCTACCTTTCTTCTAATCTTAGTTGCATTGGCTTTGTTTGTGCAAAAACTTTTCAATTTAATGTAATCAAAATTATCCGTTTTGCTTTTCTTAATGTTCTCTATCTCCTGTTTGGCCGTGAATTCTTCTTTTCTCCATAGATCTGATAGGTAAACTATTCCTTGCTTTCCCAGTTTGCTTATAATATCAGCCTTTATGTCTAAATCATGGACCCATTTTGACTTCTTATGACAAAGTAAAAAGTTAAGCAAAACTAGCAATACAGTAACTTCATTTGAAAGTGCAGGCAACATTCCACATCTGTAGCCTCACCCCGTTCACTTTTTCTTCCAGTCTATTTTAAGATTATTAAGACCTAATAGAACTCTCCTGCGCCATAGGAGTCTAATTAGACTTCTGTGATCCCTGAAGATGATAGAATTCTGAGGGAACATGTATATTATCACCCCATATTAGATTGTAAACAGTTTATTCTTTTTCCAGTTATTTAGATCTGATTTTATTTGTGTGAAAAGTGTTTTGTAATTGTGTTCATAGAGTTCCCGGGTTTGTTTCAGGAGGTAGACTCCTAAATATTTTATAATGTCTACAGTAAGTTTAAATGGGATTTCTCTTTCTATCTCTTGCTGTTGGGCTTTGTTGACAATATATAGAAATGCTTATGATTTATGTGAGTTTATTTTATAGCCTGCAACTTTGCTAAAGTTGTTCATTATTTCAAGTAGTTTTTTACTTGATTCTCTAGGATTCTCTAAGTATATCATCATGTCATCTGCAAAGAGTGACAGCTTTGTTTCTTCTTTGCCTATTCTAATGCCTTAAATTTCTTTTTCTTCTCTTTTTGCTATCCTAAGGTTTCCAGTACAATATTGAATAACAGTGGTGATAATGGACATCCTTGTTTCACCCCCGATCTTATGGAAATGCTTCTAGCCTGTCCCCATTACATATAATGCTTGCTGAAGGTTTTAGATATATACTATTTGTTATTTTAAGGAAGACTCCATTTATACCTATGCTTTCTAGTTAAACAGTTTATTCTTGTTAATCCCTTATGTTCTCATGTTTATGTTACGTTTCTCTTAACTCCTGTATTTGCACTTCAGAGTTCTTCCAGTTTTCCTCCTCTTTCCCCTTTGCCAGATCTTCACATTGCTCCTGCTGACAGTGGAGGTTTCCTAAGGTTCTGTCCTGGGCCCTCTCTTCCCTCTGTACCATTTATTTCACTCTTGAATTTGCTAGTCTAGCCTAGCCTTTTGCCTGACTTAGAATTGAGAATCTCTAGCTTCCTTTTAGATATTTCTAAATGGATGTCCTTTAGACATCTTAAACTCAACATATGTAAAACTCTGAACTCATTATCTTTGCAATTATGGGTGATTTTTTTTTGTAGGATTTATAGTAGCCATGGACAGCTAGATGGCATTGTGGATAGAGTAGAGCTCTGGCCCTGGAATCAGAAAGACCTGTCTGGCCTCAGACACTTAGTACCTGTGTGACCTTGGGCAAGTAAGTCACTTCGCCCTGTTTGCCTCAGTTTCCTCATTTGTAAAAAGAACTGGAGAAGGAAATGGCAAACTACTCCACTGTTGCTGTCAAGAAAACCCCAAACAAGTTCATGAAGACTCAGACACGACTGAAATGACTCAACAACAGCAACAGAATAGTCACTCTCTGTAACTTTTCACGTGTTGTACCTCATCAGGTTAGGAGCAGAGCAGTTTGTGAACATTGAAAATGCTCAAATTAAAGATTAGGGGTAACTAGGTGGGTTGAGTTCTGAGCCTGAAGTTAGGAAGACATGAGTTTAAATGTGTCCTCAGAAACTTTGTAGCTATGTGACTCTGGGCAAGTCACTTAACCTCCATTTGCCCCAATTTTCCCAATTGTGAAATGGGGGTAATAATCACACCTATCTTGTTCTGAGGATCACAGGGAGGTAATACATGCTGCCACTAAACTTCATTGTCGTCAGAGAAATTAAAAGGAATCTACTTAGGGAGCATCAGTGTGAGTCTGTTATGTTGAGATGATCTCAGAGGAATGAAAGAGTGAGAAAGGTGGAAGAAATGAAAGGAGAGGAAAACTGGTGGAAGTTATCTGTCATAAAAGAGGCACTCAAGGAAGTTTATACAGTGGAGGGGAAAATGGAGGTGGGAAGCAGGCATGCTTGAAACTCACTCTCATCTAAACTGATTCAAGGTGGGGAAAACACATAATTGAGTGGAAAAATTCTTCCCTAACCAGGAAGTAGTGAAAAGGCTAAGAGAAACTGGGCATGGATAAGAGGGAGGGTAGATTAAGAGAGGCAGTGGTCATAAGCAAAAGAGACTTGAAGAGGGGACAGAGTTAAAAAAAGAGAAGAATAGGGGCAGCTAGGTGGCTCAGGGGATAGAGCTCTGGCCTTGGGGTCAAGATGACCCAAGTTCAAATCTGGTCTCAGACACCTAACATTTACTAGCTGTGTGACCCTAGGCAAGTCACTTAATACCAATTGCATCTCACCAAAAAGCCAAAAAACAAAAAGAGAGAGAGAGACAGAAAGACAGAAGGACACATAGAATAGAAAGGAAGGAAACCCACAGTTAGCAATTATAACTGAATCTGAATGGGATGAACTCACCCGTTAAATGGAAGAGGATAGCAGAATGGATTCGAAACCAGCATTCAGCACTATCTTGTTTACAAGAGGCACAGTTAAAACAGACTCAGAGTTAAAATAAGAGGCTGGAGCAGAATACATTATACTTCAGGTGAAGTAAAAAAGGCAGTGTAGTAAAAGTAAAAATAGACCTAATAGAGATAATCAGGAAGATTATATTTTGCTAGGAGGTACCATGGACAATGAATTAATATCAATACTGAGCATATATGCACCAAATTGCATAGTATGTAAATTCTTGAATAAAAAGTTAAATGAGTTACAGGAGGAAATAAGACAGTAAAACTATACCAGGGGCACGGGGGCAGAACTTCAATTTACCTCTTTTGGATCTAGATAAATCTAACCATAAAATAACAGGAAAGAAGTTAAGGAGAGGAATAGAATTTTAGAAAAGTTTGATACGAAAGACCTCTGGAGAATAGTGAATAGAAATAGAAAGGAGTGTACCTGAGTTTCAGCTGTGTATGGCACCTTCACAAAGATATATTAGGGCATAAAAACCCCACAAGCAAATGCTGAAAAGCAGAAATATTAAATGTACCTTTTCTGAACCATAATGCATAAAAATTATATTCAGTAAAGGGCCTTTGGAGCACAGATTAAAAACTAATTGGAATTAAATAATCTAATCCCAAAGAGTGATTGGGTCAAAGAACAAATCATAGAAACAGTAATTTCATTAAAGATAATGACAGCAGTAAGTCAACATACCAAAATTTGTTAGATGCAGCCAAAGCATTACTTAACAGAAAATCTACATCTTTAAACACGTATCAGTAAAAGATCAACAAATTGGGCACGGGACATAATGAAGTTTTGAAATAGACAGTTTGTCTTTAGTATAATTTGATACTTTGATAGCTTTGTGGTCTTCTCCTTGTGATCTTATCTCTCTATTGTTGCAAGTTTCAACCTATCTCTATTTTTTATAGTGTGTGGCACATGTTCATGTCTTGTAAATTTTATATGGAGTGTTTGTAGCTTTAATTTCTTCATCTGAAAACTACCTGTTCATATCCTTTGACCATTTATCAATTGGAGAATGACTTGTATTATAAACCTGACTCAGTTGTTTATATGTTTGAGAAACAAGGCCTTTATCCTAAATACTTGCTGTAAAAATTCTTACCCAGCTTATTGCTTTCCTTTTAATCTTGTTTGCGTTGATTTTGTTTTTGCAAAACATTTTTAATTTAATGTAATCAAAATTCTCCATTTTGCACTTCATAATGCTGTCTCTGTTTGGTTATAAATTCTTCCCTTTTCCATAGATCTGACAGGTAAACTATTCCTTGTAGAGCAGGAATGCTTAACTAATGACCCCTTCTCAGAATAATGTTTTTATGTGCATAAAACAAAATAAAATATAGGGCAAATAAAATCAATTTTTGGAATGTACTTATTAAAATGTATATATTTTTTAAGAAAATAAAGCTTGTAGAACTCAAGTTAAGACTCTTTGACCTGAAGAATAACAAGATGGGGGAGAAAAGAAGGCCCAGGACAGAGCCCTAAAGTGTAGTCCTACATACAGGGCAAGATATGGATGAGACTGAAAAGAGATCACTCAGCCAGATAGAGAAACAGGAAGAACAGCATCATGGAAAGAAGTACTAAGGAGGTAAGAAGTGTCTAGGAGAAGGAGGATGGCTTTTAGTATCAGGTGCTACAGAGAGTTTAAGTAGAATGAGTACTAACAAGGGGCCATTGAATTTAGCAATAAAGAAATCAATGGTGACCTTGGAGCAATTTGAGTAAAGTGGTGGAGTAGGAAGTTAGAATAGAAAGCCTTGAAAAATGAGTGGTAGAAGTGGAGGTATTGGGTAAAGATAGCAGTCTTCTAAGAATTTGGCTCTGAAAGGGGGGAAGAATATAATATATACCTTTAGGAGTCAAGTGAGAGTTTTTTAGGAATAGGAGAAATCTGATCATGTTATTAGGCAGCTAGGAAAGAGCCAGTAAATAATGAGAGACTGAAGATCAGAAATTATATGGGGCAGGGGGCAGCTAGGTGGCATAGTGGATAGAGCACTGGCCCTAGATTTAGGAGCACCTGAGTTCAAATGCGGCCTCAGAGATATAACACTTACTAGCTATGTGACCCTGAGCAAGTCACTTAACCCAAATTGCCCCCCCCCCCAAAAAAAATTTATATGGGGGGGTGAACCTAGAAGGCAGCCTGAGAAAGGAAGAGATGGGATCAAAGGTCTGTATTTCTAGGGTTTGGCCTTGGTCAGGAGAAAGGCTGTCTTCCTTAGAGATTGAAGTAAAGGAGAGAATTAGGAATGATGTCAAGGGAGGTTGAGATACATAGTAGAGGATAAGAATGAGTTTCAAATCATATAGCTTCTGTTTCTATAAAATGAGGCACATCTCCCTATGAGGGAAAAGGATTGGATAGGAGGTTTAAAGAAAGAAGAAAAGGTTTAAAACAGCTTTTAGGGGAATGAGATAGTTTGAGAATAAAAGGATTGTCTCAAAGGCTTATTTGAGATTAGATAGCATGAATGTGTAGTAGTTAGTTCAGTCAGCAGCATGTAAATAGGAATGAAAGAGAAGATAATGCAAGTTATGGGTTTGGCAAACAATGGAAAATGTCTGTGTCCTTTTCTGGTCATACATCTTTGGGATGGCAACTTTATGCTGCTGCTCTGCACAATTCTTTGCAGGTTGTATATAACAGCCTGTGTGTGTCTTTTTGTTTTCCTTGGGGCAGCCTGTAACTTTAATACTTTGGAGACTTGTATTCCATGACTCAGCCTACAGCATCACTGGGAAAATATCGATTGCCCTTTGTTTCTGGGGGAAGCTTGGGATCACTAAAATAATCACACAATTTCCCCAAAGCAATCCTGTGTGCTCTCTTTCTACTATTCATTTCTGGGCCCGCTTCATCGTCCACAGGCGTTCATCATTTCCATGATAAAGATAGACACCACTATAGATTATTCATTCAGCTGCATAACCTAGTCTGGAAATGGGCTTATTCATTCACCTAATTTTCCCTATGTAGTTAGGCTGAACTCTTTAAAGTAATAATGAATCTTACTTAGGAGGCTGTGAAGTATTCCAGTGTTTGATGAAATTGGTAATGGCATACCTAAACAATAGCATCTGAAGGTTCTCACCATCTATAGGGAATCTCTCTGTGTACTAGACATAGGATCATATGCTTAGAATTCATCTAGTTCAGCTACCTCACTTTACAGATGAGGAAGCTTAGGTCCAGACAAAGGAAATGATTTGGCCACTTAGGAGTAGTATGTGGCAGAAACAAAACTCAGACCTAGGTCCTCTGGCTTCATATGCTGCATAGACACTTTTGATGAGTATACAGCTTACTGTTTTATTCCATTCTTCATATTAATAATTAGAGGGTCATTGAATATCTGTTAAATGCGTGGGAAACACCTCGTGAGAAAAGACTAAGTTGGTGTTTCCTTTTGTTCTTTCAATTTATATTGTTGTAGTCAATGTATATTATTTTCCTGATTCTTCTTCATTTTGTGTTAATTCATAAAAACTTGCCATGTCTGTTTGTATTCGTTGCTTTTTATAGTACAGTAATAATCCGTTACCTTTATATACCACTAAGGTGGTGTTTTGTTCTACAAAATCAGGTGTATTTTTAATAGTCAAGCAATAAGTACACTGGGATCTTATATTCTCTATGCCTTTCAGTTACTTAAATAACCGTAAAGATGTGATGTTTGATAAATATATGCATAAATTATTCTTGTAAAGCTTTGTAGAGACAGAAATATGGACATTGGTTTTATGTTCTTGCACTTTTTTGGTTAGTAAATAGTGATTTCCTCTCCTCCCTCCCATTCCCCCCAGTTTGTAAGGTATCTTGAAACTCAACTGCTCTATTCCCTTATAATTGTGTTGCCTCTAGCATGGACTTCATCTTTGTATATACTTGATTAACCGTCTGTTTTTCCCATCTTTATTCAGTGCCATTTATTCATCTTTGTATAGCATATCAGGGACAGTGATGGTAGGTTGTGAATATGGTGGTTGTCTTTTCATTGACAGGAAAAGTTTGTACAAAGATATTTATATGTTTTTTCCATTTTCTACCCTTTCATTATTCATTCATAAATAACATGTTTTATTCCTCTATAACTTAGTATATAACTTTGACAGGAGCTAGGAATCAAAAATTCGTCACTTTCCTGCCAACCTGATGATGAGTCTGTCTGGATTTATCTGGGCGGTCCTTAGATAACAGTCATAGTCCATCAATGGGCCTTTTTCCTGCTTAGTAGAACTGCCAGAGCTTGCTGCTTTGCTAACATAGCTTTTGAGAACTGCAGGGTTACCTTCTCTGATGAAACACCAACATAGTATTTTAGTGGCAGAAGCATGTGGTCTGCAGTGTCAGAGGCTTCAGAGCCAAGAGGAGGACCCAAAAAAACCCCAAAACCAAAAACCATTGAATTTACCAACTTAGGAGGTCACTGACATTTGAAGCAGTATTTTCAGTATGATGTTAGGGGCAGAAACCAGCCATGTTGCAGGGGTTTGAAGAAGAGTGTGAGTTGTGAGGAAGTGTAGACAGCTTTTTCCAAGAAATTAGGTAGTAAAGGGATACAGATGGTAGCTTGAATGGAGTAGAAAATTCAAGTGAAGGCTTTTTAAAACTTCAGAAACCTAACCATTCTTTTCCTGTGGGAGAGATTGAAGAACATAGGATTTAGAGCAGGAAGAAATTTTAGAAATAATCTTACCCATCACCTTCATCTTATATTTGAAGGAATTGAGATTAAGTGGCTCATCCAAAGGCGTTATTTAATTAGTATAGTAGTAAATAGTAGACCCAGGATTCAAACTCATTTCATCTGACTACAAATCCAGTGCCATGTACACTACTCCATTCTGTAGGAAATCGGAATGTTTGTTGGGGTGAGGTACTGTAGAGAGAGGGAGGGGATGGGATCAAAGGAAAAGATAAAAGGCTTAGCCTTAGGGAGGAAGTAGGGTTCCATCTTCCACAGAGGTAAGGAAAAGGAAGTATTGCAGTACCCTCCTATTTTGGTCTATCTGCTTCCATTCTCTTCCCTCACCAATTCATCCTCCGTACAGTTAAATTACTTTCCTCAATCTGGCTATGTCCCTGCCCTATTCAGAAAGCTTCAATAACAGTGCATTACTGTACTGGACATAAAAATACCAAGAATTGAAACAATTCCTCTTCACAAGGAGCTCATATCTAATGGAGGAGAACAGCAAATATGTATATAAGCATACATAGAATAAAGTGAACACGTACACACAGAAATACAAATATGGTAGTTAAAGAGGAAAGACATTAAGAGTTAGGAGAATTGGCAAAGAATTCCTCTTCCAAGTGGTCCTTGCACTGCATCATTGAAGAAGAGATGGATTCTGTGAGGTAGAATTGAGGAGAAAGAGTATTTCAGTAAAAGGGAATAGTGCAAAGCCAGGAAGACGAGATATAAAGTTCAGTTTGACTAGAATCTAGTTTGGAGAAGGGAAGCACAATGAAGCTGGAAATATAGGTTGGGGCCAGTTTTAAAAGGGAGGGTTTTAAAAGCTAAATAGAGGAGTTTGTATTTGATCCTGAAGGTGATAGGTAGACATTGGTACTGATTTCATTGTTCTATTTAACCAATCATTTTCTGTTGTTCGAGATATAATTAATTTTGATGGTCTTTGTTATTCATTCCTTGCCATGCCTATTTACAAGAAGAAAGTATTCAACATATATTAATGCAAGGCTTCTGTATAATCCTCTTTTAAGTATATATTAATTTAATTTTGGAGGGTATTATTTTTGCAGTTTTTTGTATAGTTTCTCTGCCCTCTTATCCAATGAGACAGATATTGGTGCATGATGTAATATTTCCATAGTGCTCATAATTTTTAGTTGCTCATCGTAATGACTCTAAGTGTGAATGGTCCAGTGTCTCATAAAATATTTGTTGTTGCCTTTGTACACAAAATAAAAACTAGCTTCAAATCCTATCCTGTTGGCAGCCATGGTCAGCTTGCCGTTTGTTGTCTTTTGGGGGGGAGGCAAAGAAGTGTTTATCTTTCTATATCTGCCTTAGGGTGATGACCGTTCTGTTTCCATTAACATTACATGGGTTTTTGTTGTGATACTTTCCAAATCCATTATAACTCATTTTACAGTTCCAATAGGGTGCGTGTACATTAATACTAGGATCTTATAGATGTAATTTGCATTAAATGTTTTTTTTCCCCATTCAGCCTTAATTTCAGGCTGCCAGTAAGTCTTTTAACATTCAACTGCAACATTCTTTTTTTTTATATATTTGTACTCACTGTCTCTTATTATTATTTCTTCTGTTGGTTGGATTCAGGCTTAAAGACTTGAATCTCTGTCTTTTCTTTGCATATGTGAAGAATTTATACTTATTGAGTCCAAATAGCATTTTGATATCAATGGAAATTTAATGAGATGAAAGAGCTGCCTGATGTGTTTCTGATGGGACCATGTAGCTTGATATGTATCTGTTTTATTGAATTCCCTTTGTAATTTGGAATCTAGACATAATTCTATTTAGGAGAAATTATGTATTTAAGTCTGGCGAGGTCTGTTTTGGGGTTAAAATATTCCTATTGGTTCTTGGCAGTATTGTGTTGGTAGCTTGTTTTAAATAGAGCATGGTTTTCCTCATGGGTATCAAATACTCTGTTGTTTTACACTATAGTTGGGTCTATTTTAATAGAATAAGTCATGGGTTGCAGAACTGAGTCTTAGCTTTGGAAACAACAGGCAGAATACATGCCATGCCATTTTGGAACAGTTTGTTCAATAAATGCCATTTAATAATTTTTTAAAATATCCCCTTTTAAAACTCCTTTTGTCACACCTTTTTTGTTCCTCAACCAATACATTGTTTTCTTTCCATAGTTTATAGATTTTTCTTTAGTAATGTGAACTTTGAATGCTATGTATGAAGTACAGAAAAAACATGTAAATTGGCCAAAATGTGGAGTGATTGCTAATGTTCTTAACTTTTGGTAATGGATATTTCATATTTTCTGTTGAGAAAAATGGAATCAGGCCTTGTACCTGAGAGGAGCTTGGTAAAATGCTTTACTGATAATTCATGAACTTCTTTTTTTTTTTGGTTGGGCAGTAGGGGTTAAGAGACTTCCCCAGGGTCACACAGCTAGTAAGTGTTATGTGTCTGAGGGCGGATTTGAACTCAGGTCCTCCTGACTCCAGGGCCAGTGCTCTATCGACTGCGCCACCTAGCTGCCCCACATGAACTTCTTAATTCATGAAATTCATGAAGCATATGAAGTAATATTTATGGATCTTACCTGGCCCCACCACTCTGCAGTTTTGCTTAGAAGCTTGAATTTTGTTTACCTCCCTTATGAACTGTTGTTTGTTATATTACAGTTTGAAAACTATTTATTTTTAATTTGTGTTTTCACTATATTGGATTTTCTTCTGGCTGTATAGGTGACTAGAAAATTTCTTTATCCTTTAGGTGGAAGGAAGGGGAGAGATCTCTTTCATCTCTGATTTATTCTTTTTTATTTACTAATCCTTAAGCCTCTAGTAAAGTGCTTAATATTGAATTGTATATTTTCTTCTTTGGGGCTCTTGCCTTCTACTTTTTCTTTAATCATTTGACTTTTGCTTTCTATTGCAGATTAAGGGAATCTAGAATTTTGAAATAGCTTTTTTTCCAGATATCTTTCCACATTTTGTTTTGGTTTTCCCCTGTTTGGTTGCATTTGTTGGGCATTATGGTGTTGAAATTTTCTTTTTTGGATGAAGATACAATCTTCAGTTCATTTTTGTAGATCTTCCACAGCTGTCTAGGTGTCTTCTGCAATGGCACTACTGCTTGCTACCTAGCTTGGGGTTTGTTTTTTTGTTTGTTTGTTTTGTGGTTTTTTTGGTAGGCAGTGGGGTTAAGTTACTTGCCCAAGGTCACACAGCTAGTAAGTATCAAGTGTTTGAGGCCACATTTGAACTCAGGTCTTCCTGACTCCACGGCTGGTGCTCTATCCACTGCCGCCACCTAGCTGCCCCAAGCTTAGGAGTTCTCTTGCTCCACCTTTCCTCCTGAAGTTCTTAATGTTGTAGTTACTGTGTATGGGTCCTAAAATGTGTTTACAGATTCTGTTGAATACTGTGGGAAAATGCATTTGTTTATGACAGTTATAGTAGATACTGTCTTTCAGAAGTTACCCTGGGTTTAATTTGTCTGCTGTTGGATCATGCCATCAAACTAAAAGGACTTTTCAGAACTCCAGGGTGAGTATGATCCATATGCTTTTCAAAATCATTTGAGATAGCCCTTTAGTTGTGAATTTTTGTCATCCACTTCATTATTAAGGTATAATTCCTGGAGTTTGCAGGAAGTGAGGATTTGAAGACCACAGTGTCTTCAGTTTTTCCTTTTAGGTTTTAATAGCTTCTTGATTTTTATATCTTATTTCATCTAATATAGGCTTAGAGATGTAGTGTTTTTTTGTATTTTGTTATTTTGTGGGGTTTTTGCATATTTTATTAATTTATTTTGATTTATCAACAATCACTTCCATATGATTTTGAGTTTAAAATTTTTCTCCCCCCTTCCTCCCCACCTCCCTCCCCAAAACGGTGCACAATCTGATATAGCTATACATTTACATTCCTATTAAACATATTTTCACATTAGTGTAGTTGTAAATAAAAATTAAACCAATAGCAGGAACCATCAGAAAGAGGAAACAAAACTTAACAGAAGAGAAAAAAATAAAGATAGTGATTCAACTTTCACAGTTATGACTATCTGCCTTTTTCTCCATCCTTTTTCCCCATTTATGCTTTTCTTTCTCCTCTCTCCCTTCCCCCCCACCAGTACTTTGCTTTTGACCACCACCTCTTTCAGTCTCTCCTCCCTTCTAT
The DNA here is from genome assembly GCF_003287225.1 of Phascolarctos cinereus. NCBI lineage: Eukaryota > Metazoa > Chordata > Mammalia > Diprotodontia > Phascolarctidae > Phascolarctos > Phascolarctos cinereus. The sequence goes on along the minus strand of NW_027555847.1, from coordinate 226,324,470 downwards.
TTTCCCCCTTCCCCTTCTTCCCCTTCACCCCCACTGCTTCTTCCCTCCCTTCCAACCCCTTTTCTTTCCCCTTTTCCCTCCTACTGCTCATAGGGCAAGTTAGATTTCCATACCTAACTGATTTATGTTATTCCTTTCTTGAGCCAAATCTGATGAGAGCAAGGTTCAAACAATGCTCACCCCCCTCCCTTCTTTCCCTCTGCTCTAATAGGATTTTCTGTCTTTTCCTGTAATGTAATTCACCCTTCTCTGCCTCCTCCTTTCTCAGTACATTTTCTAAGATCAGACTAATCCACTTATTTGGATCCATTTAACCCACTTGAATAGATTTTTTTTTATCATTATACCAAAGTCAACTAATATCCACCCCCTTTATGTATACTCCTTTAACATGGTGTAATAACAGTACAGTTCTCAAGAGTTACAAGTGTCATCTTCCCTTGTAGGGATGTAAACAGTCCACCCTTATTAACAACATTTTGTGTCTTTCTGTCCCATTTACCTTTTTATATCTTTCTTGAATCTTGGACTTGAAGATCAAATTTTTTATTGAGCTCTGGTCTTTTTATGAGGAAGGTTTGGAAGTCCCATATTTCGTTGAATATCCATCTTTTCCCTTGAAAAATCATGCTCATTTTTGCAGGGTAGTTGATCCTTGGCTGCAATCCAAGCTCCTTTGCCATGGAATATCATGTTCCACGCCCTGCGGTCTTTTAATGTAGAAGCTACAAGGTCCTGTGTAATCCTGACTGTGGTTCCATGATATTTAAGTTGTTTCTTTCTGACTGCTTGCAGCACCTTCTCTTTCATCTGGTAATTTTAGAATTTTGCTATTATATTCCTTGGCTTTGTCAATTTGGGATCTCTTTCAAGTGGTGGGAGGTGTATTCTTTTTTTCTTTAACTTTGCTTGAGAGATTTTTTTTTAAATTTTATTAATTTATTTTGATTTATCAACAATCACTTCCATATGTTTTTGAGTTGAAAATTTTTCTCCCCCTTCCTCCCCCCCACCCTCCCCAAGACTGCGCACAATCTGATATAGGCTTTACATTTACATTCCTATTAAACATATTTTCACATTAGTGAAGTTGTAAGTAAAAATTAAAACCAATAGGAGGAACCATCAGAAAGATGAAACAAAACTCAACAAAAGGTAAAAATAAGTGATAACGATTCGACTTCCATACTTCTTTCTTTGGATGTGGACAGCATTTTCCATCCCGAGGCCTCTGGAGATGTCTTAGATCCTTGTAATGCTGAGAACGGTTCAGTTTAACAATATTAGTCATTGCATAACATGGCTGTTATTGTGTACAAAGTCCTCTTGGTTCTGCTCACTTCACTCAGCATCAGACCATATAAGTCTTTCCAGGGTTTTCTGAAGTCAGCCTGTTCATCATTTCTTATAGCACAGTAGTACTGCATTACATTCATATACCACACAACTTGCTCAGCCATTCCCCAATTGATGGGCATCCTCTCAATTTCCAATTCTTTGCCACCACAAAAAGAGCTGCTATGAATATTTTTGTACATGTGGGTCCTTTTCCCATTTGTTTGATCTCTTTGGGATACAGCCCTAGGAGTGCTATTGCTGGATCAAAGGGTATGTTCATTTTTGTAGCCCTTTGGGCATAGTCCCAAATTTGGGCGGTGTATTCTTTTTGTGGTTATTATTACTTTCTGGTTCTAGGACTTCAGGGTAGTTTTCCTTTATGATTTCCTGAAAGATACTGTCCAGGCTCTTTTTTCATCATGATTTTCAGGTAGTCCAGTGATTTTTAAATTGTCTGTCCTAGATCGATTTTCCAGGTCGGTTGTTTTACCAATGAGGTATTTTAAGTTTTCATCTACTTTTTTCATTTTTTTGTTTCTGTTTGACTGATTCTTGCTGTTTCATAGAGTCATTAGTTTCCATTTGTCCAATTCTAGTTTTTAACAGACTTTTCTTCTGTTAGTTTTTGTACTTTCTTCTTCAGTTGGCCAATTGTATTTTTAAGGGATTTGTTTTCTTCAGTGTACTTTTTTTCCATTTGGCCAGTTGTATTTTTGAAGGACTCTTCTACCTCTCTCATTTGACTATTAAAATCTTTCTTGAGCTCTTCTAAGAAGGCTTTTTGGGTTTCAGACCAGTTCATAATCCCTTTTGATGTTGCAGATGGGGTTTGTTGACAGTGTTGTCCTCTTCAGAATTTGTCTTGATCTTCACTCTTCTCATAATATGAATCTATGGTACATTTCATTTTACTCATGGTTTCTTTATTCCCTGGCTTTTAAAGAGATTGAGCTCTCCTGCTGGGAAACAGAGGGAACTGACTCAAGTTTCTTATGTTGGGAGCCTCGGACTTGGGCACTGGCTTTGTGTGCTGGGGCCGCTTACTGTTGGCTATTGGAGGCTGTAGGTTTCTGGCAGCGTACCTCATGTTGGGCTGGAATCAGCAAGGCTGGAACTTTCAGGCAATTCTAGGTTGCGTGCTTTTCCTTTCCTTTAGCTTTCTTCAGCTCCTTTTCGATGGGTGCTGCAGGGTATTTATCTGCCTGGGGGCCCTTGCAATGCTGCCTCCCTCCTTTCTGCCAACGTACTGGGAAATTCCTTTGCGGTAGAGTGCCAAGGTACCTGGTCTTTTTCTGAGCTGGTTTGCACCAGTTCCCCCACCCTCCCTGAGACACTCGGTGGTCCAGGTGTTGGTGTTTGCCTGCTCTACCACCTGGGCTTCAGGATCTCTTCCTGGTTGACGGCTTACCTGGTGTTGGGCTGGAATCAGCAAGGCTCAGACTTTAGGAAGCCTTTAGGTTGTTTTCTTCAGCTCTTTTCAGATGGATGCCTCAGGGTGCTTATCCGCCTGGGGCCTTTTGTGGTGCTGCTTCCCTTGTTTTTGCTGAGGCCCTGGGAGACGTGTTTGCTGGGCTGCTGCACTGCTGCTCCCCGTCTTTCTTCTAGTTCAGCTGTTCCAGGGTTTCTTTCTGGGGTGATATTTTCTGGGTTTTCAGAGGTTGATAGGGGAGAGTGAGAGAGAGACTACCTTTTTACTCCGTTATTTTGTTTTAATTGCCCTGTACTGTCCCACAATATGTTGCTTGGCAATAAAAACGATGTTCCTTTCTTAAAATTGTTCAGAATACCCTACTTTTCTATATTTTGAAATAGTCCGTATGACTGGTAGTGCATCTTTATCCATATTGTCTTTGTATTGTGGATGATGATCAGGTCAGTACTGTTCTGATGCCTATGAATCTCATTCTCCTTATTAAGCTCCTACTGTATGCCAGAAACTGTACTAGGTGCTGGAGTACACATGCAAATATTAGACAGTCCCTGACCTCAAATAACTTTATATTGTGCTAGAGAGATGCAAAATATGTGAGTCTGTTGCTGCTGGGCCCCTCCTTACCTAGTAGCATCTTAGCCCCTTCCCACACACAGCCTTATGTTAGCAGCAGTCCATATGGATTGGTCTAGACTTTTCTTCCTTTGCTCCTTTAGAAGCTGGTCAGGCTCATCTTCAGAGCTCTTTCTAGCTCAGCTCCTATTCCAGTGACCCATGGGACCTTAGGGAATTGAGGATTAAAGAAGTGGAAAGGAAATAAAGGCACTTGGGAATGATGTAAAGACTATATGGGAACAGAGTGCCTTAGTTGCTCAAATTCCTGATTATTCAGGCAGTCATTATTATTGACAGCATGTCAGGTACTGTGTTAAACTCTATGGATTACAAAGAAAGGCATAAGACATCCCCTGTCCTGAAGGAATTCAAAAATATAATGTTGGAGAAAACATGCAAACAAATATATACAAATAAGCTATATACAGGATAAATAGGAATTAATTAACAAAGGGAAGGCATGAAGAGGCCTTGGAAAAGGCTTCCTGTTAAACATGTGATTTTTAGTTGGGACATAAAGGAAGCTAGGAAAGCCAGTAGGCAGATGAGGAGGGAGAGTGTTTCAGGCAAAGAAAATGCCCAGAGTCAGACCTCTAAACAGAGGATTTTATCTTTGATCCTAGAGGCAATAGGGGGTCACTGGAGTTTATTGAGTAAGAAGTTGGCTAGAGATGGTTACTTGGTTTTAACCTGTGCTTTTAGAAAATCACTTTGGTGTCTGGAGGATGGAGTGGAGTGGGGAGATACCTCAGGTAGGCACACCCACCAGCAGGCTATTGAAGCAGTCCAGGTGTGAGGTGATAGGGCCTGTACCAGGGTGATGGCAGTGTCAGAGAAGAGAAAGAAGTATGTATATTCAAGAGATGTTGCATGGGTGAAATTGACAGGTCTCCATAACAGCTTGGATGTGGGGAGGTGAGAGATACTGAGGAGTCAAGTATGACACCTAAGTTTCCTGCCTGAGGAACTGGGAGGATGGTAATACTGTAATAGGGAAGTTTCAGAGTGGGGGAGGGCTTAAGGGGATAGATAATGAATTCAGTTTTGGGTATGTGGACTTTAAGATGCCTACTAGACAGGCAGTTTGAGATGATCCAGGGCTTCAACCTAGGATGTTTTTTTGGGACACTTTGCATATAATCTTCACCCATCACTAGGTGGCATCTTCTCCCTGCACCCACTGGTATATGACCTTTGACCTCTTTTGCAAGTACTATATTTAATAACTGTAGGATAGGGATAAAGACTAGACCTGTGATTTCATTGGTATAGTGAAATCAGAGGTAAGGAAACATTCATTGTAAGTTTTCTCAACAATTTATCATCTTACAGAGTTGCCCTAGAGCAGACATGTTAAAAAATAAAAAATGGGATCCACTAAACCCAATGTAAACCCTGCTGGCCCCATATTAACTTAGAAAAACCACATATTAATATTATCATTGTTCTATTGTGTTTTTATATATTTTGTTTTAATCTGGTTCAGCCTACCTTCAGGTGTGTAGGTAGGCCAGCCAACTGTGAGGTTAAGTGATTTGCCGAGAGTCACAGAAGGCATCGTGTGGCAGAGGTGGAACCTGAATTCAGGTCTTCTTGTTTTTAGGACCAGACCAAAAAAAAAAGACCACCTTTCTATTCTGTATGACACACTGTCTCTCTAAATAATCATACCATATTAAGGAATCATTCTACTTCATTATCATCTGAATCAAATTTACCATGTTTAATGTCACTTTTGTTGACTTTGATTTGAATTTTGTTTTTGTTGGAAAAAAGTGTATGTTTTTATGTGGGAGCTGTACTCAGAAGTATTCAATAATTTTCTCCATTGACAGGAGGACAAGCCCTGGTACTCCCTCACTACTCCCCTCCACCCCACTTTAGAAAACTCTAACCTTAGCTGAGTCTTATGCCAAGCTCTCTGCAGCTATGCTTTCCCTGTAGCTGCTTTTCACTATTTTGTAAGTGTGACAGTCAATTAAAGCTGAATAGAAGCACTCCCATATGCTAAAAGGGCTGGTCTAGGTTAAATAGCAAGCTGTGGATCCAGGAAACACAATTTCATGTCTACTAGCCAAGCTCAGAATTCCAAAGAAGAGAGTCAAAAATGTGCACAATTGGGGGCTGATGCTGGAACACAGGATTGGAAAAACTTAGACAACGAGGGATTCATAGGGTGAAGGACAATGCCTTGTTAAAATGGATTGAGTTCCAGGCTGTGCTGGAAAGATTTTTAATCTGAATGATTTTTAAATTTTTATTGTGAGCAGTTACACCTCCGCTGCAAATGCTACAAATCAGGATATTGTTTTTATTGTCTAGACTAAAGAAAGTAAAGGGAAAATGTTAATGTAGATTAAACTTAAAAGTGTGGATGGTTGTGGGAGTTGAGAATGCTGGGGGAGGGTTGATGAAGTTGTTAGGACCATCAGTATCAGAAATATTTAAATCATTGAGGATAACAGGAGTTGTCAATGAAGGAAACTAAGGCAAGAGCTAACATCACCAAAGAAGGTGGAATTGTGTCATAAGATGAAGGATGGAAACAGGATGATATAATTGGAAGGAAGAAAAAGGTTACTGAATATAATGGCGTGAGTCTGAAAATGACAATAGAGAGCATGTCCTTGACCCCGTCAATTGGGAAAGAAAAGGAGTGAAAGAAAGGAGGTGAAAGAAAGAAAGGTTAGTATTGAAGTGGAAAGAGAGATGGATACATGCTAGCTTTAGAAGAAAACCAGATTTCAGTATTAGATGTTAAAAGGAGAAGAGATTCTGAATGCTTATTAAATTGAATGAAGCCGCAGAGGTAACACCCAGCAAGGATTCTACAGAGGACAGAGCCTGGGGAGGAGTAGAGGTTCGTATGGATATGGATAAAAGGGAGAGGTAACAAGAGAAAAGGATTTTTGCTTAGGCAGACTATGATTCTTAACTTCAGAGATTAGGCATGTGGGAAATTGGGATTTGCTATCCACTCACCAAAAAGTGTAACCAGATAGACAGAAACTTGGTTCTGTAAGCCTGGGTTCAGTCATGTCTCTTTGTGACCTCATTTGGGGTTTTCTTGGCAAAGATACTGGAATGGTTTGCCATTTCCTTCTTCAGTTCATTTTAAAGATGTAAACTGAAGCAAACAGGGTTAATTAAGTGACTTGTCCAGGGTCACACATCTAAGAAGTGTCTGAGGTCAGATTTGAACTCAGGAAGATGAGTCTTCCTGACTCCAGGCTCAGTGCTCTTATCCACTGTACTACCTAGCTGCCCAGTTCATATAATATCATCTTTTTTCTAATGTTTGTTAAGTTTGCTGAACTTTTATTTCACTACTTGCTTGTTTTTCTTCTTTATTATAAGGCTTTCTAGGAGAGAGGAATGAAAGAAATATGGTGGCAACAATAGGTGATGCAAATGAAAGGTATCAATTAAAATTTATTTTTGAAAAAACAAAACAATCCACTGCAATAGCAACTTTTGAAAGACTTCTAAATGCCATTTCAGTGTAATTAAATTTACCAGGATCTGTGATAAACAAAATAAACAATAAGCATTTCTCCCCAAAACCTAGTAGCCCATCTGTAAGCTTACAAACATTTATTTAGTGCCTTCTTTGTGCTAGACACTTTGCAAGTCAAAAATGAAACAGTCCTTGCTCTCAGGTTAAAGAGCAAGCGTTTGTTAAATAAGAGCATTTAGGCACAGTGGACCTGAACGTAGAGTTGGGAAGACCTGAGTTCAAATGAGGACTCAGAGCTGGAGAAGGAAATGGCAAACCACTCCAATATCTTTGCCAAGAAAACCATAAAAAAGTGTCACAAAGAGTCAGACATGACTGAAAAACGACTAAAACAACAGCACTGATGTAAAGCAAAGGAGGCTGTACTTGAACTTAAGAATGTTATAATCTATTGATTCATGTAAAAAAGTGCTGGAAAGGGGAAGAAAGGAAGAGATAGAGGTGGCTTAGATGTGAAATGAAGGTCTGAATTTGTGCAGAATCAGTTGAAAGCCCACCTATCAAAGACTTTACATTCCCAGAGAGATAGAAAGCCTTGTATAAGTATTTACAAAATACAGACAATGATTACAAAATACAAATAATGGGACACTAGAAAATAAGGGGAGGGGAATCTACTGAGGTAGGTGGTTTTGAATTGAGCTTTGAAGGAAATTAGGGATGTTAAGAGGATGGAGTATATTCCAGACCTATGCAGTAAATCCTTCTGAAGGTTCTAAGTGGAATATTTGTAGTGATTATGTCAGGAAAAGGCTAGTAGTAAGTAGAAGATAGAGAAATTATATGATAAGAAAAGAATAGGAAAGATAGTATTTTAGAGTTGGAAGAAAGAACAAGGATCTAGATAAATGTACTGAAGTCTTGCTATGTTATTTAAAGTTTCTGCTGTAGAACTCACTGCCTATGGCAAAGATATTATAAAAACATCCTTTTGGTCATAATTTCATGTAATGTGATTTACAAATTATTCACAAATGCAAGATGGAATCTACATGATACTACTTTATACTGTGTAGGAAGCAATATATCATCATATTCTAGCATCTTTTGAAAGTGAAATAACATCTGATCTGTGTCATAAAAGGTTGAAGTAAACTTTGATACAAAAAATTGAAGGCAGACTGAAATTTACTACAGTTAGATACTAAGAGAATCTGTGGTAGAAAAAGCTTGGAACGAATAGTATAGAAACTTAGAAGTTTAATTTTTGGAGGGGAGATTTGAAAACACGCTCTCTGAAGAATTGTATTTGGAGAAAGTGCTTTTTTATTTCTAATAAGTGATTCATTCTAGAATTTCTGTTTAACTTTCAAGAGTGAAATTATAATTTCTTTAGGTATGTAAAGTGGTAAATTTAACATAAGTTAAAACCAGGTTCTTAGGTTTGAAAATTCATTATTCAGATTATCTTGTCAGAGCTAATATTTGAAATTTGTGATATTTATGACTTTTCCAATTAAAAGCCTTATTTAAGTACAAGTTCAAATAACATAACTTTGAAATTTGGAAAAGGATGAACAGTTGATCTGTGGTGCTCATGTTTTATAAATTCACTTCAAACACTGAATAAGCAAACACTGAACTATTGCTCCTTGGGGAAATACAGCGCTAGGTTTCCTGCTGGCCTTTGGTCACAACATTTGCTTTAGCACTTTCTGAGCTGGTTTCATGTACAGATTTGGGAATTTCCTCTGCCTTTTTCTGGATGAACCTTGTTGATTCATTCAATATTGAACTCATGGCCAATAGTACTCATACCTGAGCAAAGCTTATCTAACCCATTTTCTCTATAAGATGTATCACATTGTGCTAGACAGCACTTCACTATACTTGGCGGCCATTTTAAACACTGAAATCACCAGTAAAAACAACAACAATAACAAAAACAACAGAAAAAGATGAAAAAGATGGCACTAAATAGACTGTGAAAAGGACACATTTATAGTATGATAGCTGAAACAATAAGGCAGAGTGTGGCTTTCAACTTCAGCAGGACAACTTACCTTTTTTTGCTGTTCTGTGCATGTCGATCTTAGGGTTAAAAATAAAACAATAAATTTTATTACTGAATGTGTAAACCACAGATAATGAGTGGATTGAACCATTTGTATTGTTGTGATACAAATCCAGCGTGCTCCTAGGAAAGAGAGTTGCAGAGAGGGAACAAGTATTTATTAAGCACTTCTTATGTGCCAGGCACTGTGCTAAGTGCTTTACAAATGTGAGATAGGTGCTGTTACTGTCCTCAGTTTACATTTAAGGAAACTGAGGAAAACAGAAATAAGTGTCTGACACTGCATTTGAACTTAGTTCTTCCTGACTGTAGACCCAGTGTTCTATCCACTGCGTTACCTAGTGGCCAGTATTGATGGAAATTAAACTGTAAAGTCACTTAATCTTTAGAATATGGCTTTATGGGATTCAAGAGGATTTTATAAAATGTATTTTCAAGAGAATAGCTTGAGGATTCAGTAAGTATTTGGAAGATATTAAGCAATTCAACTATGAGATAGATCAGATACTTCAAAAATTAAATCTTTTTAGTATCCCATTTCTGTCCTTGGCTCCTGAAAAGTTAAGTTGTTCCTTTTGCTAGTTGTGTCTCATCTCTTCCTCATGTTGAAGCTTAGAGAATTGGAAATATTCAGAGTACACACTTTTTCTTTGGTTGAACATGAATACACTTGCCATTGTTAACAGCTTGCTTTTGTTAACTTTATAGTGAAATGCTAGTAAAGGTGATTAGACTATTCCCAACAAAAATGTTACATGAGTTTTTCATTTTCTTTGTGTTCACAAGGCCAAGGATCGTGCTCCTTCCCTTACGTGTCTCCCCCACCACTCCCATTTTTGGTTCTCTAAATGCTTTTGTGTTTTTCAGATGCTTTTGGTTAATATGTAAAATCTGTCAGTCATACATAATTTTGACTGGGTTTTTGCTAAGGTTTTCTTAGGTTGTTGACAGTTGGAGGGCTGCCCATTGAACATATTTTCCTGTGTTTTTCTTGTGATTTGAAAAGAAATATTTTCTTTTCATTGTTACAGAATAAGCGTGATAAATAAGCTAGTTGTGACTGTGAATAACTGATTTTTTAATATATTTATTCACCTTCACAAGAAGTCAATAACAAAAGAAACAAAGTGCAAACATACTTTTTCTACATTGTCTATTGCATTTGTATCTACCACCATATCCACCAGTTTGGATTACTTTGTATACTTTTTCATTTTTCCATATATTTTGCCACTTTTTTCCACATTTATTTTTCAGGAAATTTCTGCTACAATTTTACACTAATGGTTTATTGTAGTATGGAACTGACCCTCTGTTCTGAAAGGCTTCTCTTAATGCCAGAGGAGCATAAGTCCTGGCAGGCCTTGCTCAGCCAGAAAGATTCCCTGGGGCCCCTGGAAACAGTCTGTTTTAGGAAAATCAGTTTAGCTGAGGCTGGAGATGTATATCACCGGATTGGCCAGGATGCCTTTATCAGTCACAGAACCCCTCAGAAGCTACCTCCTCAGCTGAAAAAGATAAGCTGTATTGGTAGAGGTAGGGCCCACTTGAGAAAATTAGAGCTCACCTTCATGCACACAAGCAATGGTAATGTAATACTCCATTACATTAAAGTCCTTAGTTATCTTAGCTTTCACCCAGTCATTGAGCATTAAAGATTGGAGTTTGACTGTTATTAGATGTGCAGCTATGAGCATCTTTGTACGAATGATTTTTTTTCTTTTGAATTATTTCCTTGGGAAATATTCCCAGTGGTGAGATCACTAGGTCATTGTTATGTATTGCCAAGAACAGTTGATAATATTTTAGTAGTATTAGTTAAATGCCAGCAGTGTTTGGTCCAGCATGAGAAAAGAACTAGAAGAGAAGTGCACTTGGGAGTTGGGGACTATTCTGTGAGAATTGGAGCAGACGTCAGGCAACACATGTATTAATAAGTGCTTACTGTGTGCCAGGCACTGAACTAAATACTGGGGATCATAGAGAAAGGCAAAGCCTGTTCCTGCCCTCCAGGAGCTCACATTTTAACGAGGGCAGCAACATGTAGATAACTAGGTACAAGATATAGATAGACAGATATGAAGAGAGAGGGGGGATGAGGCAATCAGAAGGTGGGATCTGAGCTGAAGCAGTCAAGGCAGAGGTAATGAGGGAGTATAATCCATAGACATAGATTGGGAAGGCAAGACCAGAGTGTTATGTTTGAGGAGTAAATAAGTGGCCATTATAGCTGGATGGTGGAATGCGTGAGAGGAATGAAGTATAAAAAGTAGGAAGGGGACAGGTTGTGAAAAGCCGTTTAACAAGGGTATGAGAGAGCGATTAACTTAAATAATTTTTTAAAGGAATTTAAGGCTTAAAATCAGGATGACTTCTAAGATTCTTTCCATCCTTGAAGTCCTGTGATTTCAGTATTATCAGATTATTATGAGTCTCAGCAGTTGCATTGCTATGTTTCAGCAGTTGCATTGCTATGTTACAGCAGTGCTGTTTTTGTTTTTAGCATGGTGATAATTTGAAAAGTGGTGCAGGGAACAATGAGGAAATACCTAGGGCATTTTGTCCTAGTCATTTCTTGAACTTGACAGATATGCCCCCTAGGTGGCCAAAGAAATGCTTTGGCTAGCTACACTCCTCTGGAGAATCTTACAAGACCCCTCTTTTTTTAAAATTTGGTTTTGAAATTAGGAACCAGTGCTCTATAGCTATGTACTGTCTTCTCTGTCTTTTTCCCTCCTTTGTTTTGTTTTTCTTTCCTTAAAGGCTTAAAAAATGTCTTCTGAATTTTGGGACTGGTTCCCTTTTAAGTGCTGACTTATTAATGTTCAGCGTAGCATTTTACTGGGGAAAATGAAGTGGTAAAGGTTGTGAGGATGGGGAGGAAGAATGGGATGCTTTTGTGGCAATTAAAAAAATTTCCAGAGATAAGGTTTTTGGGTAAATTATAAATCAGTCAAGGCCAGCATATGATTGACAAAACAAAAAAGGCTCCTTATTCTCTCATTCTTTCAAGAGACCTTTGGCTGCCTTTGGACAATAGGTGTTCTATCAAACAACAGTAGATTGTAATTGGTTAACAGTTTAATTAGAAGTGAGCTTTACAAAGAGAAGTGTGTTTATACTCCAGTGAGAGTTTGAGAGAGCTATCAAGTCACTCTTGGATAGAGAGACTATCCCCCCAGAGATGGGAACCTGCGGCCTTGAGGCCACATGTGGCCCTCTAGGTCCTCAAGTGCGGCCCTTTGACTGAATCCAAACTTCACAGAATAATATTCTTAATAAAAGGATTTGTTCTGTAAAATTCGGACTCAGTCAAGAGGCTTCACCCAAGGACCTAGAAGGCTGCTTATGACCTCAAGGCCACAGGTTTCCCATCCTGGCCCCAGACTTTGGGCAGTCTGGACAAAAGGATCTCTCTATCCAAGCTTCATTGAATGGAATTTACCCAAGACTAGAGATTCCTTTTAAGGCTGGGTGGGCTTGGGTAGAGAAATTTAGCTAGACCTTCAGAGACTAAGGTCTTGAAGTCAGGATAGAGAAAAGGAGTAACTCCGAATCTTCTCCAAATCATTAGTTACTAATAATCATTTCTCTCACTTTTAACTTGTCATTTTTTATAGCTGATACCATTCATTAGAAGATTTTGAGAATCATTAATGCTTGAGAAATTACCCAAGATGAGTCAAAATTGAGAACACTAAGTGATTTTTCTCCCTTTGCCTTATTTTCCAGATTGTTCTGAGTACTTCATTGCTATACTTAGGTATTAGCTCGTACATATATGTACAGATCTGTGTTTTAAAATGGCAGAGGGAGGTGGCAATGAAGAGGTGATTCACTTGAACAGCTTTCATGGTCACAGGGGGAAAGGTAAGTTATTTGGCTTCTTACTATTTCTCTTTCCTTCTATTTTCCTTTAGCCTAACGTTGTTACAAGAAATTTGTTGTTATACATTTTGTAATATTTAGAACTTAACAGCATTGATAAATAGGGCACTAATGTAGTTTTTTAAAAGCAAGAGTCCTCATCCTTAAGGACTTTTCAGACTAGATTATTAATGGCATATGGCAATGAATCATTTGATCTATGTCATACACAAAGACAAAAAAAGGAATTTTGAATGTGTGAAGCAGTAGACTGCAGATGAAGAATTAAGGGCAAAGGAATAGATTTAAAAGGAATAATAATAATAACAACAATAAGTTTCTATGGGAATTTATAGTTTACAAAGAACTTTCTGTATAAAACTACAGGGTAGATAGTGTAAGTGTTTTATAATCCCTGTTTAAAAGCTGAAACTACAGGAAGTTGGGTAATTTGTCCAAGGTCAGGTAGCTGGTAAGTGTCAGAATGTAGTGAGAAGACACTAACAGAGCAGGAGCCTTCCAGTCTTACTCTCTGTAAGTAAGCTCTAGAAAGTGCTGGTACAAAACATACCTTTGGCCTTTTCATTGTATTAATTGTTTACTTAACAGACAGTACCAGTTTAGGAATTTTTCTTTGGGGAAAAAATTTGGTTTGGATTTATAATGAAGTAATTAGCATTTGCTTTATAGAAATTTGTAACCAACTTCTCTGGAAAGTATATAATTCTATAAATTGATCAATATGTGCATTTCTTTTAAAACTAAAAATAATAATTTGTATAAATATGCATTAACTTTTGCTGTCTAATCATAATTTAAACTTCGTTAGACCTGAAGAAATAATCTGTGCCTGTCAGTACTGGATATATGCATTTTATTGCCCATATAAACATTCTGTGAGGAGGGGTAATGGTTTTTTCCCTGGTACATTTTGTGCTCCTGTCTCGTTTTTCTTTGTTGATTTTACAAACATTTCCAATTTTGCAAGGTGTGAAAATGACTAGTTCATAAAAAACATAGATTTTAGTTTTTTATTAGTGTTCTAAAGTGGTTGCCAAATGTATCTTAAAAGTTTTAATATACTCAATTTTTGTTGTGACTTGTACTTAGTTTCCAACTTTTAAGGATATGTCATCACTCAAATTACATAGTAGTGTTTGGGTCAAGTCTTTAAGATTGTGGCTTCCAGACTAACGGACATTTTTAGAAACTTTTTTCATAAAATCATGGAATATCTAAGCCAAGTGTTAGAATAGAGTATATGTCTAATTTAAAAATTTTTTTGCCACAGCCTGGCTCATACTCTTCTTGTCCATCCAGCCTTATTTCACATTACTGCCCTAAATTCTAGCTAAAATGCACTTTGTTGGTTTTTCACCCTTCCAGCATTGCCTTATGCTGTCTCTCTCTCTCTCTGTCTCTCTCTGTCTTTCTCCCACCTTCTCCCCCTCTCCCTCTCTCTCTCCCTCTCATACACACTAGGAATGCACCTCCCTCCTAAGCTTCAAAGTCACTTTCTCCTCTCTACCTTCTAGAGTTATGTGCTCCTATAGGGCAGTGAAGCATTTCCTCTCCCTTACACACCTATTAAATCTTTCTTTGCTCAAATTAACATTGTATTTATCTGGTTACTCCCAATGGAATGCAAGATCCTTTAAGGCAAGAATTATTTCATTTTTATCTTTGAATTCCTAGAGCTTAACACCCTGTACTAGTCGGAACTTGTTTATCTGCCTAGACAGGTGCAGATTACTACTGTAGTATGTCAGGCACTGTGCTACTTACTTTTTATAATATTATCTTATTTTGTCATCATAACAATCCTGGGAGGTAGATACTATTATTTTCTCCATTTTTTTAGTTGAGGAATATGGGTCAGAAGTTAAATGACTTGTCCAAGGTCACACAGGTAGTAAGTATCTGAGGGCTGATTTGACCTTGTCTTCCTGACTCTAGGCCCAGCTCTCTCTGCTGCTGTGCTTCCTACCAGCCTCACAACATTCGCATGGGAGAAATAGGGTGTGAGAAATAATTAACTTATTTCTATTTTGCCCAGCAATAAAAAAATGTTAATTGAAGTTGAATACCTATGTATTTAGAATGAATAAAAGACAGTCATCACATTTATTCATCACATTTGTGGAATTGCCTTTTGCTTTAGGCATATATGTAGAAGAGACTTTCTAAAGTTGTTTTTAAAAGGAAAATGGATAATTTTAATTGCTTTTAATTTAGTGATAATATATTTTGAAAAGGTGGTTACCTAAAGGCAAGTAACTATGGTAGCTGGAGTTAAAATTTGATTTTTATGTTGGTAAAAATTGGGTAATTCAGAGTATCAGATAGACATTTTATTATATTGTTAAGTGAAAAAATTAATGGGTATTTTCAGGCATATAGAAATTTTTTACTCTCGAGGAAATCTTTTTAGTGTTTTTGTGTTTTTTTGTTTTTGGTTTTGGTTTTGGTTAGGCAATGGGGTTAAGTGAATTGCCCAGGGTCACACAGCTAGTAAATGTTATGTGTCTGAGGCCAGATTTGAACGCAGGTCCTGAATCCAGGGCCGGTGCTCTATCCACTGTACCACATAGCTGCCCTGAGGAAATATTTTTAACACTAAATTAGAATGTTTCATTTGTAAGAGTTTTATAAGCTGGAGGCTGATTTAACCCCACATTGCTCTTGTATTTCCCTAAACAAAGTTAAAACAATAGCTTTTTTTGGTTTTGTTTTGTTTTTGTGAGGCAGTTGGGGTTAAGTGACTTGCCCAGGGTCACACAGCTAGTGAGTGTTATGTGTCTGAGGCTGGATTTGAACTCAGGCCCACCTGACTCCAGGGCCTGTGCTCTATCCACTGTGTACCTAGCTGCCCCAATAGCTTATGTTTATGTAGCATTTTTTTCATTTCCAAATCCATTTTTCCATTATTTCATTTAATCTCATAACAACTCTGTGTAATTGCTAGGGCAGATTATTAATTTCTCATTGTATAGATGATGACAGTGAAGTGCAAAGGGATGGTGTACAAGACTCTGCAGATAGCTAGCAAGTGGTAGGTTGGTCCCACTAAGATGACTTCCTGAGCAAAGGCAGACTGCTTAACTTCTGCACAGCTGCTCTAGCTAATACCAGAAATTTGAACCAGACTGAATAATGATCAGAAAAAAAATCTAGTGAAGACACTACAGCAAATGACTTTTCATTTCCAGGAAATCCACAAAAAATAGGAAAGGGAATCGGCAGTAAAAACCAATACTAGTATGGACAAGCAAGCTTGGAACTTCCCAGAAGGAGCAGAGAAGGGCCAGAGACAGGAGTAGCCTGTAGGGATCTCTGACCAGCTTAGAGGAGAAAGTGATAAAACTAACCCAAGAAATGGGCTCCTTGAAAGTTAGAGTGAACCAAACAGAATTAAATGATTCTGTGAGACAACAAAAACAATATTAGGATAATAGCAAATAATTTTTTTAAAAAGGACAAAATATAATATCTGATATCAAGAACAACTGGCTTGAGAAACAGGTCAAGGAGACATAATTTAAGAATCATTGGACCCTCTGAAAACTATGCTTTAAAAAAAAGCCTTGACATTTTCAAAAAATCATAAATCAAAATTGCTCGTTCTTTTCACCTCCTGAAAGGAATTCCCCAAATTGAAAACTCAGGAATGGTGTAGCCAAAATTCAGAACTCCCACATCAAAGAACTTTCTCTCTCTCTCTCTCTCTCTCTCTCTCTCTCTCTCTCTCTCTCTCTCTCACACACACACACACACACACACACACAACACACAATTTGGTATAGAAATAAATCAAACTTAACAGAAGAACAAGTAGGAACAGGGGAGGTGGGATATTAAGAGAGAAAATAATGCTGGGGAGGTAATAGTCCCAAGCAGGACAAACTTTTTGATCCTGGAAAATGAAAAATAAAGCACCAGCATTTAAGGAAGTACCCATTGAATGAGGAATGGTTGAACAGAATGTAGTGGAATATCCTTGTTCCATAAGACAGAGTTCTGAAAGAGACACTTAGAGAGAATCCTGGGTAGTATAAAATGGATGCAGAGTTAAATGATGGCATCATTAAGGAAAAAAACTTCAATAGACTTGAGTAGACTCAAAGTGGAGAAAGACATCAATTTTTGGTCATGACTACTATGGTGGATTCTTTTTACTTGATTAAGCATATTTGTTACAAGGGTGTTTTTTTTTCTTAAATGACCTGAAAAGGACAGAAGTAAGCACATGCAAACAGAGGTGTCTTGAAAGTAATGTGTGCAAGTTATTATATATACTTTTAAAAAATGAAATGGAGAATAATGATTTTATATATTTAGTAAATGCTTTGCATTCTGCTCTGTATGTGGAAATGTTCTTTTGGTGTTCAAAAATAAATTAATAAAAATATTTTAAAAAGTGGTAGAGCAGAGTACCTGAGCTCAGCTTTCCTATATCCAGATCCATTCCACTTTCTCCAAAATCATGGTGCCTCTTGAAGCTGCGAACTTTGAGTAGTCAGTCAAACCTGTACCATAATTCTAAAAAGTCTCAGTAAAGCCTGGAATGGGATTATAGCTCTTAAAATTTGTATGTAATTCTTGAAAAGTATTCATGCTGAATAATTGCTGAAAATAAAACTTAAATTTTAAGGATATTTCAGCTCTTTTCAGACAGATTAAGATATTGATGAGCTGCTATAAACCCTTTTTATTTTTCAGTTGTTCTTGTCCTGTCTGACTCACGTCAGTTCTGCATGACCTCAGGTTTTCTTGGCAGAGACACTGGAGTAGGTTGCCATTTCCTTCTCCAGCTCATTTTATAGAGGAGGAACTGAGGCAAATGGGGTGAAATGACTTGCTCAGGGTCACAGGGCTAGTGGGTGAAGCTGAATTTAAGCTCTGGGAGACACCTTAGTAGCTTCTAGCTAACATTTTCTGCTTTTCTGTAGACAGGATAAGTCACAGAGATGAAGGACTCATCACCATATCAGACTCCTCAGATGAAGAACTTGCTCTTTTGCCAATCACACCAACTTCTCGACAGCATGAAAAAGAGGAGGTTGACTATGACTACGATGACGATGAGAAGGATGATGACAACGATGACGATGATGATGTTGTCATCTTGGCAGAAGTGAGTTTTCCTGAGAATAGAGTGGTGAGGTACTAATGCAGAGCAAATAGATGATGTATTTTATGAGCTGGGATGTTGCAGAAGAGAGAGCTGTGCTGAAAAAACCACCCAGTCTCTTAGCTAGTATTCTATTCCCTTTTTACACAAAGTAGAAATGATTTTAACTTTGTTTAAGTTTTGGAATGGATTGTAGGAACTCAAGTCTTTTCTAGCAGTTTTTATCATTCTGTTTTCTATGCATGATCTAGATTCATTTTAGCTCTGAAGAGGGCCAGATATAGTAGAATCATAGAAATAGGTCATAATTAGATATGTTTTGAGAAAACTTGTAACTGATGACCTATCAACTTTCTACCTACCAGCATCTGAAATAAACTTCTGATGAGCCTAATAATTAAACATGTTAGCATTAAAACCCTGCAGGACACTCTGATGGCTGATGCCAGAGGGGAGTTATTGATTCACTGACTTTATCCTTTCCACTTTTCCTAGGGAACATAATAGTATAGGTAAAGGCACAATCTTCCCAGTAGAATGTTTTTGTTCGTGAGGTGTCTAATGACTAAATGTCTGCTCTGATCCTTTTTTCTTATGTTTGTGATGAGGATCAGGTAAGATATGTGTTTTGATTAGAACTACATAAAGCTTAATCATGGCTCTCTGATACTCTCATATACTTTTTCCCCCTCTTCCTCTACATTGCTCAGCATGCATGTGTATGCGCACACACACACAGTTCTTCCAAGGCATTATAATTATGAGGCTATTAACCAGTCTGTTTTCTTATCTTTTTCCAATATGCTCCTTTCCCTTCCTGCCCAAAGTGACTCACCTATCTGCTTAAGCATTTCTTCCTTTTGTAAAGAAGAAATGCATTGTTCCTCATGGCTATATGTTATGAGCCTTACTCAGAGATTTCTTGAGGGCTGGTATTGTTTTTGCTTTTTTTCTTTGTATCCCTAGCATGTTTAGCTCAGTGCCTAGTACCTCATAAGCACTGAACAAATTTGATTTCAGTCTTCTTCGTAAGCTAAGCCTTACCACATAAGTAGATATCTAATGATTCTTTAGAAAAAGCTTTTTAAAGCTATATTTAAGTTTTTGAAATCGATTGGATTTCCAGTATGGTTCTGAAGATGAAAATGTACATTAAATTACAATTTTATAAGGAACTTTGGGAAGGTGCTCTGAGAGAAGGTTCAAAATTCTCTGCTTTGAATGAGGGGAGCAAAAATTCCCACTTGCTCAGTGAATTGCAGAATCCCTAGGAACTGAAAATGTCTCTCAGAATTCACCAGTGATTTCATCTTAATAGAAAGGGAAACATGGTCATCTTCAAAGAGGGTAAGGATTTTCATAGGCCCGTAGGATTGTAGATTTATGTCGTGGGGGGATAGCAGAGTTCATCTACAATGACTCTCATTTTATAGATGAGGTAACTGGCCTAGTTTGGGAATACAGAAATGGATGTTAGGATAACACTCAGGTTCTCTGACCTCCACTGTTATTTAGAGACAGTCTCCAGGATGTTGCTGGGTAGAAGCAATGCACAACACTAATACTCCATACTCTGGATTTATTTTCTTGTAAGATTTGATTGCCTCTTTTTGGAGGAATGAGACTTGTATTTTTAATTTTAATCAGTTTCATTTCAGAGGCTAAATTGTTTTAAAACATTCTAAGGTAATGTCATCAGAAGTTTTGAATTTTATTGATTAATTCCAATTTTATAAAACAGCTACCCTTATAGTAGTCAGATCCAGGAAAATATTTTATCAGTGTTTTTCATTTTTATTTTAGTGGTCTTCAGAGAGACTAAAACTAAAGTACTAGAGAAGTATCAAACTTTCATGAGATTATGGTATAAATCACTATAATTTATTACGATAATGCCTGATTTCTATGTTAAATTATGTCAGAAACAATTTACCTCACAATTTTAACCAAGTGTATAAGGATATGTAAATGTTAGCTTTACTAAATATGTTAAATATTTCTTTTTTTTTCTACTTTAGACAAATAAACCGCAACTATTGCGGCCTATTGTCAAACCTGCTGCCCAGTGGCAGGATCTGAATAGCCTGGGAGAAGGAGGGTCTAAAAAGAGCATGACTACATTTCTGCAAGAAAAGGATGGTCTTTTTTCAACAACAAATAATGAACCAAGTTTCAGTGAAAATGATAACAATAGAAACCAGGATCCTCAGTTGCCTGGCCCCTCTGAACGCAATAAGCATAGGGCCAAAAAAGACCGAAATCCCAAGCCTGGACCAAGTAGTATCCAAGCTGTTAAAGTAATTTTGAAACCCGATGTGAAAAAGGAAATAATCAATTTAGAAGAAGCTAGCTTTCAAAGCAAGCATCCGAATGGCCAAAACCAGTCAACTGAAGACTCTGAACCAGAGCATATACCAAACCTCCGAGAAACAGCTGCTGCAGTAGATGACCAGGTCATAAGAGAAAATAGTTGGTTAGATCATCCTTATTTCCAACCCATAGACCAAGAACTGAATGAGTTAGCAAATCAGGTTGTTCCACAGCAGGGGCAGCCCGAAGCAGACCTCTCATATCGAGATGAGATTCCAGGACCAGCTTTTCCAAGGCCAGAACCACAGCAGGATGGGATCCCAGGCCCTTCCTCTCCTCAGCCTGCCCATCCTCCTGGAGAACTTAAAGACCATCAGCTAGCAATAGATGATGAACAGCCTGGTCCAGCTTTCCCATTCCCCGGATCTCATCAGCCTGACTTGGGAAATGTTCCAGAACAAGGAGGCACTGGTGCAGATCAAGAATTTATTACACTACTCGTGAAAGAAACAGTAAGTCTTATTTCTTCTCTTCAGATTTATCAAGCAGTAGGGAAAACACTTTTTTTTCATTACTAAAATCTAGTTTGTATATTTAGTATGTGAATAGGAATACTTTCCATCAATATTTTCCAAAGAACCATGTCCAGATAGATGCCATAGGTTATTGGGCATATTGGCATGGTCATTTTACATATGAAAATTGAGTCAGAAGCTTTTTCTGTGTGCCTGTGCCCCTCTAAAGTACTAGAGTTGGAATAGCAGGAATTCAGGCTCCCTGAGGTAGCACTGGGCTGCTTGGATTGACAGGAGCCTTAGTTTTTTGTTTAATTTGTGCTTATTCCAAATGAAAACCCCAAACACACTGAGTTTTCTGTGATTTGTCAACACAATTTACAGGGTTTTTTTTTTTTACCATTTCTAATGAAAACACTTACAGGTGGTATAAAGAAAACAGCAATGTAGCATAGCTTGAAGAATATTGTACTCGGGATTAAGGAACCCCAGATTCTGTTTTTAGCTCTGCTAGTAATTTCATCTAGGACCTTGGTTTCACCTCCCTGAGCTTCAGTAAAGTGTAGGAATTGGACGTTTAGAGTCTCTTTCAGTCCTAACACTCTAGAATTCCATTCAAACAAAGGAGTCTGAACCCCAGTTACTGGCCTACTTTATAGAGGCCTTAAAGCCTCTTCCAGTGTGTGATGTAATGCAGTAGAAACCATAGTATTCAGAAAGATAATTAAAACAGCTGTATGTTTTTCCTAGGTTTTCTCCAGTTTTATAGTTAATGAAATGGAACTAATATGCTTATTCTTCTCTAGGAAGCAAGGTTTCCAGATGTAGCAAATGGTTATATTGAAGAAATAATACATTTGAAGAATTTTTATGATTTAAATGTGTAAGTATAGAACTTCAAACATATTTTTGTCATAGCAGGTAACTTTTATGTTTGTGTTTTAGAAAACATAACCGTAACAGCAAAATGATCTTGTTTTTTCCCCATTGTGTTTACATCTGGTAGTTTTGGAAGCACACATTCATATAGTTACAGTTCAAATTAGTAGCATCTTTTGGCACTTTCAGTTAATGTATTCTAGGCTTTCCCTTTTTCAGATGATGCTATTGCTAAATTTGGTTATACTTGTAATTTCATTTTTATTATAATTTGACATTTTATGCAATGTTTCAGCAAGATTTTTTTTTTAGTATCACTTTGCAAGAGATTAGACTTCAGCTATTATTCTTGTTCAGCATTTAGATGTTCTTTCTGTAGGTGTCAGTAGGACTTTAATACCTACCTTTGTTTCGGACTATATAGGTAAAAAGTCTTTTCTATTACTGTTTTTTTCCTGTCAGGAAGTAATCTCACTTATATTGAGAAGATATTGGAAACATTTGCAAAGAGATATGCTTGAATGATTAATTTGGTATTTGATTGGAATATTATAGCATTTTGTGGAGTTATATCTATTTATATCTGTTTACTCATGTAAAATAACAAGCAGCCGAAATTGAACAGGCTCGAAGCCTTTGGGATTTATTCGTTCCCTCATTGTTTCTACCCTTTGAATTAACACTGCCCAACCTAAAGGGTCATGTCCATAAAATACTGTAACTCACTTTTTTTAAAAATTAGAATTTTTGGAAACTTTTTATTTGGATATTAAAAGTATTAGCTAAAAAGAGCACTTCCATATACATAGTAAAACATAAAAGAAATATTGAATGAATCTCTTTCTTTTCTTTTTAAATATAAGATGTTCCAGAAGCCTTAGTGCAATTTTAAGCTACTAAAATTGCTGTAGGATTTTTTGGACAACTTGTATATATAAATTCAACATAAAGCTTTCAGAGTTTTGTTTTTTCTGTGAGTTCTTCTGACTTCTGTTGTGTGAATTTTTAATAAATTCTTCAATACCATTCTTTTTTTTTCTTTTTTGACAACTATCCCTAGCTTCCCCTCTCATTTCCAACTCCTCAGAGCCCTACTGGAAAAAAAAATCAAAATCTTTGTAATAAATATGCCTACTCAAGGAAAACAAGTTCCGTATTGGCTAAATTGCTGTGTTTAAAACGTATGTCATATTCTGTACCTTGGGTCCAGTTTCTATATCTAAAATAACTAAAAGAGGAAGTGCCAAGTTTCATTTTAGATTAAAATTTGATATAAACTTTTATCTCATAAATAAAAAAATTCGTGAAAAATCCTTAGGATTAGATATTTAAGGGCAGGTAGGTGGCGCAGTGGATAGAGTACTGGCCCTAAAGTCAGGAGGAATGGAGTTCAAATCTGGCCTCAGACCAAACACTTCACACTTACTAGCTGTGTGACCCTGGGCAAGTCACTTAACCCCAGTTGCCCCCCCCAAAAAAAGGATTAGATATTTACATCTAACTCTAGCTTAGAAGCTCACTTAATTAATTAGACTTATAATAGTGAAGTGTGTGATTAAGTTAGGTAGATTTTTCTAGAATTCTTTATTTCCTGTTGAGTTGTATACAATGCACTTAACTAGTATCACCTTTTACCCATGCTAGATATCTGCGTTTCTTTATCACAAGATAGTAGAATCCAAGCTTCTACTAGAAGCAGTTAGATGCTATTGTCCCACAAATAACAATCTCCATTAACATCTGGATAAAGGAGGATTTTTTTTCTTTTTTTGGTGAGGCAATCAGGGTTAAGTGACTTGCCCAGGGTCACACAGCTAGTAAATGTCAAGTGTCTGAGGCCAGATTTGAACTCGGGTCCTCCTGATTCCAAGGCCAGAGCTCTATCTACTGTGCCACTTAGCTGCTTCTAAAAGGAGGATTTCTTATAGGCTTCTAGCCAGCTTTGATTTCCTTTTGATTTTATCCCTAGATTCGTGGGACAAATTTAATTCTCACAAATAATCTAACCAACGATAATATAATGCATCTCCAAGATAAATAAAAAGCTAAGTTGACCATCACCCAAGTTTCAGTTTCTTTTTTTGTGTGTTTCTTATGCTCTTTGTACATTATTACCTTGAGGGAACTTTTCACAGCAGAAGAGTCCTGACAGGACAGGCAAATTGTTCATAAGATTCACTGGGGAACCATGAAGTTTTTGCTTTAGGGTGCATATTAAGGTCTCTGGCTGGTTAGCCAAGACTTTTAGTCCATGTATTTATATCACTTAAATTTGTCCAGTATTGCTTTGTACTGTAATCATATGTCTAGAGATAAACAGGTTGGAACACTGGTCAG
This sequence comes from Phascolarctos cinereus, assembly GCF_003287225.1. Classification (NCBI taxonomy): domain Eukaryota; kingdom Metazoa; phylum Chordata; class Mammalia; order Diprotodontia; family Phascolarctidae; genus Phascolarctos; species Phascolarctos cinereus. The sequence continues at coordinate 226,300,515 of NW_027555847.1, read as the reverse complement.
GTTACTTTGCAGAATACTCTCATTTCCATGGCATGTCATGCCTGGACAAGCATGAAATGCAATAAACAGATGGCTGATTTGGGTTCTTGCAAGCCTCTCAATTGACCTTGTACCCTGTGGTATTAATGAATAGTGTTGTGGTTTTGATAAGAGGAAAGTCTTGTAATTAATTCTTGGTGACACTGAATTTAATTTCCATCAAAGTTTTAAACCCCAAAGAGTAGCAGGAAATATAATTAAAATGTAAAGCAAGGTAGGACCCAAAATGCTGTTCTTGAGCAATTCCTCCTTGCTCAATGGAATTCCCATTATTTAGATTTAGGTATGCAAATAACTATGAATATATAAAATAATTTAGTGTGAAGTGACTAGTGAATGAGGGAAAGATTACTTTAAAAAAATCATTGTAGTATAGTACTGCTGACTGTTTAAAATCTTAAAAGATGATGCTATTAAAGTGTCACACTCAGTATACCAGCAAATTTGGAAAACCCAGCAGTGGCCACTGCATTGGAAAAGGTTGGTTTGTGTTCTGTTCTTAAAGAAGAGCAATGCCAAAGAATGTAAAAACTATCAAACAGTTACACTTCATTTGTGCCAGCATGTGCTGGAAAGGTTATGCTTAAGAACTGAGAATTACCAGAATTGCAGGCTGATTTTTGAAGAGTCAGAGAAACTAGAGACCAAATTGCCAACATTTGCTGGATTACAGAGAAAGCAAGGGAGTTTCATTTCTTCTGCATCATTTACTACACTAAAGCCTTTAACTGTAGATCACAACAAATTATGGCAGGTCCTCAAAGAGATGGGAGTACCAGGTCATCTTAGTTGTCTCTTGAAGAAAAACCTGTATGATGATCAAGAAACAACAGTTAAAAGTGAACATGGAACAACTGATTGTTTTAAGATTGAGAAAGGAATACAATAAGGCTGTGTATTATTTATTTAATTTATATGCAGAGTTACATCTTTCAAAATACCAGGCTGGATGAATCAAAAACTGATATTAAGGTTTCCAGGAGAAATATCAACAGTCTCAGATGTGCAGACAATACCACTCTAGCAGAAAGTGAAGAAGGTTTAAGAAGCCTCTTGATGAGGGTAAAGGAAGAGAAAGAGGAGAGAGTAAAATCTGACTTGAAGCTTAAAAGTAAAAAAAAAAGAAAAGTAAGATCATGGCAGCTGGTCCCATCACATCCTGGCAAATAGAGGAAGAATTGATATAGCATCAGATTTTATATTCTTGGGCTCAAAGATGACTGCAGAGTGTGGAATTTGGTATACTGTTTTTCATTTGAACCGTTAGAATTCAACAGAAATCTGAAGGTAACAGATTGTGAATTTTAGATGGCTTTGGCTTCATACCTCCCCATATATATATACTAAGACTTGATCAGTTCACCTAAGGAAGGTAAGGTCTTAGGTACATTGACTCTATGTACAGTAGATAGTAATTTAAAAAGAACACTGATTCATTCAGTGTGTCCATTTCTTCAGTAATCGTATGTCTACACTAAATCAAGCCAGCACTAAGAAAGAGGTTGAGATGGAGGAAGGAGAAGCAAGAAATAATAGCAGGATCTAATTGGAGTGAGAAAATGAACTTTCTGTCCCTGTCCTTTCATTGTCATTTGATCCCTTCAGCAAAGATCCTGTCACTGACTGTTGAGGTAATTTGGGAGTAGTTGGGTGAGTTGTTCAGGTGAGGAACAGTATGAGTCCATTGGAGTTGTGTAGGTCTGCAATGGAGATAATGATGTGTGGCAAGAGTTGCCCTTCGTTTAAAGAAACTATATTGTGTTGGATATTCATAAATTGAGTAGGACTGTTTATATTAATGTCCTTGTCACATTTGGGAAAAATCCCATACAGTTTGCCTAATTTATTAGATCTTGCTGCAGAATGAAGAAATTGGGTTAATGGGATTTGGTGTTTTCTTGTAAGAAGATTCTGCATTATATATATGTTAAATGAAATCAACCTTGCTGTACTGTAGAGGAGGCTGTAACTTAAAATAACTAAATCATTATCCTCTATTCCTGATACATTTGCAAATAACTGAATAAAAATATAAAAGTGTTTACTTATTCCATTATAATGTAAGCTACTTCAGAGTAGGGATTATTTTTCAATTAGTCTTTATGTCTCTAGTATGGAGCCCAAAGTTCCTTGAATGAGTAAGTACTTGTAACTGCTTTTTGAATGAATTATCAGCTTTAATTTATGTGTATATGCAAAAGCATGCAAAACTATTATCTCCTTGGCAGATAATGGCAGTACATAGTAGCACATAGTTCAATCACTTGTCTCCCACTTTTTTGACCTTCATGATTTAGCTATGACTTGGTTGTATCAGCCAACAGATTCAAATATTGAATATGAAGGAGTGAGAATAAATGAACATTGCTACTTCAGATGATTTAAGTTTATTTTTTTTTTTATGGACTGATGGGGTTTTTAGTAAGCTAGTAGCCAGTTGTATTGTAATAGAGAATTTTAATTTCTAATGTTACATTTACCTCACAGTGCAGGTATTTCACTTTGGAGAAATATAAAGGTAATGTTTGTTTTGTTTTGTTTTTTGCAGACTTTGTAATTTTCTTCTGGAAAACCCAGATTATCCAAAGAAGGAAGGCAGAGTGGTTTTAAATCCTAATAGTAGCCTGCTTGCCAGCCAAGATGAGAAAAAGGCAAGTGTAGTATTCTTATTTCTGTGTTTTTCCAATATGCCCTTTAACTTTTTTTAATTATACTAGATTTCAATATAGTATTGTTGTAGGCAGTTTTTTTTGTTGTAATGCCTAGAGTAGGATTTCAAAGTTTTACTCATGTTTTTCTGATATTCGCCAACCTGGGCTATTGTGAAACCTGTATTTAATTTAATTAATTAATTTAACTTCTGCCTTTCTTTTCTTAGTATTCTTCCTTGTCCTCCTTATCTTTAACCCTCTAGCCAAAAAGAGCCCTAAAACAACAACAAAAAAAAGACTAAAGCTTTTAATTTCATAATTAGTTACAGAGTCAAGATTTCCTAGTTCTCCCAACACACCTCCTCCACAAACAAACTAGTAAACACATCAGACTGAATTCTGATCAGGAAAGTCAAGAAAAACAGTAAGTCGTTTAAGAGAGGTCTCTGGACACTAGCGAGAGGCCATCCAGGAGCCCAGTGCAGTCGTAGAAATAGCAACAGTGAGACTGGGAGTGTTCCAGCATCCAAGGACAGAAAGGAAACCAAGAGTATAGCAGGGCAGGAAGCACTGGGACAGAAAGAGATCGAAGTGGATCCCTAGACTAGTGCTAGGAGCAAGAATAGGTGCCACCTGGCAGCTCTGTTACTCATTACCCAGTTCTAGATCATCAGTCCAGGGCAAAGAGGAGCAGTCACAACTGAGGATGGGGCTCTAGTTGAGTACCAAGTACAAAACCAATTCTAGGAACTTAGCTGTGTGATTCTGAGCCTGGGAGTAGAGCAGTGACTCAGTTGTAACCTTAGCATAGCCTGCAATGGTCCGAAAAGCATCCTAGAACCCAGGAATAGAAAGAGAACCAAGGGGCAGCTGGGTGCATAATGCATAGAGCAGCGGCCCTGAAGTCAGGAAGACCTGAGTTCAAATCCGATCTCAGACCAAACACTTAACACTTACTAGCTGTGTGATGACCCTGGGCAAGTCACTTAACCCCAATTGCCTAGAAATAAAAAAAAAAAAATTAAAAAAGAGAACCAAGATAGAGCACCAGAGCAAGAGATTGGTGCAGGAATGAGGTGCCATTTGGCAGCTCTGTCACTCATTACTCAGTTCTGGGTCACAGATCCAGGGCAGAGGATAGTGACTGTAATCTAGTGAGGGCCCCTAGTTAAGAACTGAACAAAAACAAATTCTAGAAACTTATCTGTGTGGCTCCTTGAGCGCAGGAGCAGAGCAGTGACTTGGCTCTAACCAATAACCTGCCACACAATCCTGAAGTAGAAAAACTTCAAAAAAAGAGTTAAAGAACACTACCAAGGGGAGCCAGTAGCTCAGTCGCTCTTAACCTTCAGAACCTGACACTGGGCTAACAGTGACTGAGTCCAGCAACAGTCTACTGAAACTCAACTGAAGAACTTAACCTGAGTCAGGAACTTGGCAGAGTTCAGGCCAAGAGGTTTGTAAACATCTGTCGCTGTATCACAACACTTTGGAAGCACTGAAAGCTTGTAGGTCCCTAGACTGAGCTGTGAAAATAGCTGAAGAAAATAAAAGCTCAGGCCAGACATCCTCCCCTCTCCCTCAACACTGTGAGGCCAAAGTCAAGAAGTAGACTGGAAGAATGAGCAAACAAAAAGCAACTGAACATAAAGACCTACTGTAGTTTTTGGGAAACTCAAGGCATAAACACAGAAGACAATGACTTGGAAAGTCCTACAAGCAAAGCTCAAAGAGAAATGCACATTGGGCACAAGTATAGCAAGAATTCCAAGAAGAGTTAAAGGAAGAGCTAAAGAAAGATTTTTAAAGGAGCCTGAAAAATAAAAAAAATAAGAGCAGTAGAGGAAAAAATGGAAAAAGAAATGAGAGGTAACCAAGATTGTTATAAAAAGAGAATTAATAGCTTGGTAAAAAGAGGTATAAAATATTATGAAAGAAAATAAGTGCTTAAAAATTAGGATTGGACATCAAAAAATAGTAAAACAGAGTCAAAATTCTGAAAAAAATAGAGAAGGTATAAAGTATTTGTCAGGAAAAACTGAGCAGGAAAATAGATCAAGGAGAGATAATTAAAGAATGATTGTTAAATGAAAAATAAAGAATTGGTCTTCCCAAAAGTTATAAACAGCAACAACAAAGAGCTTAGACATATTTAAAGAAATTATAAGAGAAAATTGCCAAGATAGCTTAAAACCAGAGGGCAAAGTAGACATTGAAAGAATCCATTAGTCACTTCCTGAAAGAAACCCCAAAGTAAAAATTTCCAGGAATGCTTTAGCTAAAATCTAGAACTTTCATGTCAAGGAGAAAGTAGTTCAAGTAGCCAAGATATAATTAAAGTACTATGGAGCCACAGTCAGAATCACACAAGACTTAGCAGCTACTATTTTAAAGGAATGGAGGGCTTAGAATATGATATTCTGGAAGGGAAAGGATCTGGAATTGCAACCTAAAATTATTTACCTCTAGCAGAACTATTATAGTGGAGGACGTCAATTTACTCTTCTCAGACCTAGATAAATTTAACCACAAAGTAAATGGGAAAGAAGTTAAAAAGATGAATAAAATTTTAGGAAAGTTAGATATGATACACCCAGAGAAAATTGAAGGGCAATATTAAGGAGTATACCTATTTACTCAGTTTATTCATTGTACAAGACTCTTTCACAAAAATTGACCATGTATTAAGATATAAAATTCTCACAAACAAATGCAGAAAAGCAGAAATGCTAAGTGCAGTTTTTTTTAGTACAGTGAAAATTTCATTCAATAAAGAGCCTTTGAAACATAGATTAAAAATTAATTGGAAACTAAATAACTTAATGCTAAAGAACAAATTATAGAAACAATAATTTCATTATAAATAATGACAGCAGTGAGACAACATAACAAAATTTGGGAAGCAGCCAAAGCAGTATTTAAGGAAAAGTATATATGTCTGAATACTGATTATCAATAAAGGAGAGAAAGAGCAGATCAATAAATTGAGCATGCAACTAAAAAAATTAGAAAACCAACAAGATTAAACCTCCAACTAACCAACAATTTAGGAATTCTGAAAATCAAAGGAGAAACTTGAAAATTTAAAATGAAAAAAGCCATTGAACTAACAAAACTAGGAACTGTTTTATTTTAAGGGAAAAACCCAAAAAAATAGATAAGTCATTGGCTAATTTCATTTTTTAAAAAGAAAACCAAATCATTAGTATCAAAAATGAAAAGAGTAAATTTGCAAGCAATGAAAATGAAATAAAAGCAATTATTAAAAGCTATTTTGCCTAACTCTATGCCAGTAAAACTGATACTCTTAATGAAATGCGTGGCTATTTATAAAAATGTATAAATTGCCAAGATTAACAGAAGAGGAAAACTCATCCTAGAAAAAGAAATCAAACAAGCCATAAATGAACTAAGGAAAAAAAAACCAATCTAGTAAGAGATGGATTTTCAATAAATTCTACCAACAACTAATTCTAATACTACACAAAGTGTTCAGAAAAAATAGGTAAAGAATCTTACCAAACTCCTTTGTTGACACAAATATAGTCTTGACACCTAAGCCTGGGAGAATCAAAATGGAAAATGAAAACTGTAGACCAATTTCCTTAATAAGATTGATGCAAAAATTCTAAATAAGACACTAGCAAAGAGATTACAGCAATATATCATAAAAATCATATGCCAGTATCAACAACAAAACCAACAGAAACCACATGATCATCTCAATAGATGCAGAAAAAGCTTTTGATAAAATACAACACCCATTCCTATTAAAAACACTAGAAAGCATAGGTATAAATGGAGTCTTCCTTAAAATAATAAATAGCATACATCTAAAACCTTCAGCAAGCATTATATGTAATGGGGACAGACTAGAAGCATTTCCAATAAGATCGGGGTTGAAACAAGGATGTCCATTATCACCACTGTTATTCAGTATTGTACTGGAAACCTTAGGATAGCAATAAGAGAAGAAAAAGAAATTAAAGGCATTAGAATAGGCAAAGAAGAAACAAAGCTGTCACTCTTTGCAGATGACATGATGATATACTTAGAGAATCAAGTAAAAAACTACTTGAAATAATGAACAACTTTAGCAAAGTTGCAGGCTATAAAATAAACCCACATAAATCATCAGCATTTCTATATATTGTCAACAAAGCCCAACAGCAAGAGATAGAAAAAGAAATCCCATTCAGACTTACTGTAGACATTATAAAATATTTAGGAGTCTACCTCCTGAAACAAACCCAGGAACTCTGTGAACACAATTACAAAACACTTTTCACACAAATAAAATCAGATCTAAATAATTGGAAAGACATCGGTTGCTCATGGGTAGGCTGAGCTAATATAATAAAAATGACAATCCTACCTAAGCTAATTTACTTATTCAGTGCCATACCAATCAAACTACCAAGAAATTATTTTATAGAGTTAGAAAAAATAATAACAAGATTCATTTGGAAAAACAAAAGGTCCAGAATATCAAAGGAACTAATGAAAAGAAATGCAGGGGAAGGTGGCCTAGCAATTCCAGATCTTAAATTGTATTAGAAAGCAGCAATCAACAAAACTGCTTGGTACTGGCTAAGAAATAGGGAGGTGGATCAGTGGAATAGGTTAAATATGCAAGACACAGTAGTCAGTGACTATAGTAATCTATTATTTGATAAACCCAAAGACCCCAGCTTCTGGGGATAAGAACCCACTCTTTGAAAAAAAACTGCTGGGAAAACTGGAAAAGAATATGGCAGAAACTAGGCATAGACCCAAATCTCACACCATATACCAAAATAAAGTCAAAATGGGTTTATGACTTAGATATAAAGGCTGATACCATAAGTAAACTGGGAGAACAAGGAATAGTTTACCTATTAGATCTATGGAAAACAGAGGAATTCATGACCAACAGGAGATAGAGAATATTATGAAAAGCAAAATGGATAATTTTGATGACATTAAATTGAAAGGTTTTTGCACAAACAAAGCCAATGCAACTAAGATTAGAAGGAAGGTAGAAAATTGGGAAAGAATTTTTACAACCAGTCTCTCTGATAAAGGCCTCATTTCTAAAATATATAATTAAGACAAATTTATAAGAATACAAGCCATTCCCCAGTTGATAAATGGTCAAAGGATATGAACAGACAGTTCTCAGATGAAGAAATTAAAGCCATCTATAGTCATATGAAAAAATGCTCTAAATTGTTATTGATTAGAGAAATGCAAATCAAAACAACTCTGAGGTACCACATCATACCTATCAGATTGGCCAACATGACAAAACAGGAAAATGATAAATGTTGGAGAAGATGTGGGAAAATTGGAACACTAATACATTGTGAAATGATCCAACCATTTTGGAGAACAATTTGGAACTATGCCCAAAGGGGTATAAAAATGTGCATACCCTTTGATCCAGCAATAGCACTTCTGAGGCTATATCCCAAAGAGATCAAACAAATGGGAAAAGGACCCACATGTACAAAAATATTCATAGCAGCTCTTTTGTGGTGGCAAAGAATTGGAAATTGAGAGGATGCCCATCAATTGGGGAATGGCTGAGCAAGTTGTGGTACATGAATGTAATGGAATACTATTGTGCTATAAGAAATGAGGAACAGGCTGACTTCAGAAAACCCTGGAAAGCTTATATGGTCTGATGCTGAGTGAAGTGAGCAGAACCAAGAGGACTTTGTACACAATAACAGCCACGTTATGCAATGACTAATATTGTTAAACTGAACCGTTCTCAGCATTACAAGGATCTAAGACATCTCCAGA